>NC_083691.1:91365909-91668939 GCF_033118175.1 Dama dama | reverse complement strand
TTCTCAAAAATGGGTGAGGACTCTCTCTAACTCTTGACTCGACTTCCCTCTGAGTGTTGCCACATTTTTTTCCCCACCATACATGAGTTTTCTCCTTGTGATGGGTGGGAGTTGCACAAGGCCACAGACAGCTTCATCATCCTTAGCTTGTGATCCCAGAAAGACTTTAGTCTTTCATATAAGACTAAAGGAGGTCTCTTTAGTCTTTCATATAAATTCCCAGAGAAGGGTTCAGCGGGCTCAGCCTGAGGAATCATTATGACCAAGATCAGGTACTATGATTCGTCAGCCCTGGGACCACCTTACTAGGGTTGGCAGCCCTGTCAGAACCCCAACATGGAGTAGGAAGGGGAAACTCATCGAAAAGAAAGATGAGATGTTGCTATTAACAGAAGATGAAGAAGACTTGCTAAGCAGATAAAAATAATACTGTTCACTGCAGGAACTCTCAGTGACCACGTGGTAGTGGAAGCCATGACAATGCAAGATTATCAGTGTTTCTGGCAGAGTCAACATGTGAAAATGTGACAGTAGACAAGAGCCAAAGAAGACACACATTTTGAGATGGTTGGTCTTATTTGAGGAGATGAAACTCACACACTGGAAAGCCATTTAAAAAATTTTTAAAAAGCTAATACCTCTGATTGAGTCTTCTACTCAAAGAGAACCTTGGGCTGGGCTTAAAAGTAGACTTGAGATAGACATTTGAGATGGGGGAAGGAGATAACAGGTCCTAAGGATGGTGAAGAGACAGGGCCAGGCTGAAAAAGGAGGCAGGTCTTAGGTCTGCAGAGGTTGCTGGTTTGGGGAGACAAGAATACAAAGTGAAGTGAAGTGAAGTGACTTAGTCGTGTCCCACTCTTTGGGACCCCGTGGACGGTAGCCTACCAGGCTCCTCCATCCATGGGATTCTCCAGGCAAGAATACTGGAGTGGGTTGCCATTTCCTTCTCCAGGGGATCTTCCCTACCCAAGGATCGAACCCAGCTCTCCCGCATTGGAGGCAGACGCTTTAACCTCTGAGCCACCTGGGAAGCCCAAAGTGAAGTGAAGTGAAGTCACTCAGTCGTGTCTGGCTCTTCGCGACCCTGTGAACTGTAGCCTACCAGGCTCGTCTGTCCCTGGGATTCTCCAGGCAAGAATACTAAGGAAATTCTCTAATGGTTCTGTCCAGGTGATCACAATATAGGATTGTGATGGAATTTGAATGGACCACATTTCTGTTTTGCTCTTTTCTCCCCTCCTCCCTCCATCATCTTGCTTGTGTTCAGGCAAAGCTTCATGCTTATGCTGAGGAGGTGGGTAAATCTAGGCAGAAATATTCCTAAGAATGATTTTTAGTCATTTCTCAGCTCCAGGAGACGGAGGGAAACTGTGGGGTGGGCGGGCCTCAGGTGAAGACCCTGGATTCCAGAGACCCCATTCTTCCTCTAGCTTGCATCTCCACACTCAGACCTGTGCCCCCAGGATTACACCTTCCCCTGATCTTCAAGAAGCCTGGCTAGCAAGGTGCTGTGTAGGCGAGATTCCCCCACAGGAAGGAACTTAGCTGGGACAGACAGGCAAACACGGGTGCTCAGACACTGGACAGAATGTGCTTGAAGAATAACCCTGTTCCTGAGCAGCTGTGTGTGTGTGTGAACCACATTCTCCTTATAATATATCCCTCATCACTTTGCCAACTTCTGCAGTTTTACCTATAACCATTAGTCTAGTCAGGTTTTTAAAATTTCTTCCTGAGTCAATTTTGATCATTTATATTTTCCTAGAAAAGCAGTCAGTTAATCCAGATTTTCATAAATTTGGGCCAGGAGTTGTACCTGGTAGCATTTCAGTAACTTTAAAAAATCTTCTCTGTGTCAGTGGTTATATCCTTCTTTTGCCACAGCACTTATTTCCTTTTGCTTTCTCTGTGAATAGATTTGCCAGAGGAATATTTACTTTGTTGGTCTTTTCAGTTGGTAATCTTTTGGATTACCTCTCAAGGCTACTTTTTTGAGTTTTAATAGACATAAAAAGACGATAATATTGTGATAATAAGTGACTAATATTTAGTTTTTAAAACAAATGTTAAGTTGTCTTATACATACTAAGGTACTTTTAGATGAAATAATACAATAACTTGGACTTGCTCAAAATTATCCAGTGGTGGAGGTGGAGGAGGTGTGAAGTCAGAGAACAGTGTACAGATGAACAAAACTGGCCATGAGCTGATAATTTCTGAAGCTAGATGATGAGTACATAAGAGTTATCATCATATTCTCTTTCTTTTGGGATATGTGTGAAAATGTCCATAACAAAAAGTTTTTTAATCCCTGTCTCACTATGCATATCAAAAATTTCTAGATGGATGAAAACGCCTTTGTATGAAAGGAAACCACAGACCCTGAAGTATTTGTTTGCTACCAGTCATTGTGTTTATAATATTATGGTTGTTTGTTCAAAGCCCTTAATTTTAAAAATGTTCTGAACTTAAAAATAGACCAGGGGCTTCCCTGGTGGCTCAGATGGTAAAGAATCTGCCTGCAATGCAGGAGACCCGGCTTTGATTCCTGGGTCAGGAAGATCCCCTGGAGAAGGGAATGGCTATCCACAAAAGATTCTTGCCTGGAGAATTCCATGGATGGAGGAGGATGGCAGGCTACAGTCCATGGGGTTGCAAAGAGTCGGACATGACTGAGTGACTGAAAAAAAAAAGGGAGACCACAAATTACTAAAAGGAAACATAATATAACTATTTATATAATCCTTAGGTAGGGATGGACTTCCTAAGAATGACAACAAAATGAGAAATCCTAAAGATTTTACTGATGCAAACTTTAAAGCTTTAGCATGTCAATAAAGATTATAAACAAAAGTAAAAGCCAATCAACACAAGGAAAAAATATTTGCAGTTTATAAATGACAAAAGATCAATATTATAAAAAGCCTTTACAAATCAATAAGCAAAGATGAACCTTCAGTACAAAAATGAGCAAAGTAGTACCCAGTCAAGTCACCAAAGAGATATAAATGACTGATAAATTGTGGAAAAAATGTCCAGCCATTAGTAACCCAAAAAATGCAAGTGAAACAGCCAGGCCATTTTTCAAATTGGCAAGACTACATCAAAGCCAAAGCATGAAGCTGTGGAATTTGGCTGCAGTTGACAGACGATGGGCACCATTGAAAGATCATGAACAGGAGTTATCTCATATCAGAGGCATCTGGTGGTACCTCATATAGGATGCTAGAGAGCTGTGAGACCGAAGACTGGACTTTGGGCACTTCCAGGGGTGGGGGGAGCATGAAGCAGAAGAGAACAGTTGTGTTGAGAGCATTCAAAGGAAAAATCAGCCAGTCCTGATGGTTAACAGGGAGCAGAATTGAGATGGCCAGGGCTGCGAGTGGCACTGTTGAGGGAAAGAAAAAAGGATGCTGGGGAGTGTGTCAGGGGAAGTCCAGGGTTTGTCTTTTGACACTGTGGGTCATTGTGTTATTCTAGAGCCTCATTCCTGGCAACCAATTCAGATTATTTGATCTACAAAAAAATCTTTGCTGCCTCATGCAATTGACAAGTCCTGGGTTAAAGTTTTCGGCACATCTGGCTCTGTGGCTCAGGGGAGTCATAAGGAGTCTTTTTCTTTACCTGGCCCAAAGAGAGGGCAGAAAGGGCCACCGGCAGCTCCAGCCTCACATCCTGCCAGTTTGGCACAGATCCTGGAAGGGCTGTATTGGCCTGGCCTAGGAAACGTGCCCAGGACCAAGTGACAGCTGTGACTGATGAAAAGGCCAAGGTCATATGAGCTCCCCTGGAAAAGCTCATGGAGCCTGGCGGTGAGGTCAGCCAAACAACATTGACTCAGAGGGGGAATAGTTCTCCAAGGGAAAACTGAGGTGTGTACCTACCAAGGGGGGACTGGAGTTGAGCAGCAACACCAACAAATGTCCATTCCCTTCCACCTCTGTCCAAGATCTAAACAGATCCCCCTTCTCATATAATTTAAAATTTTCCTGTTTTATCGTACTGCAATTAGCCCTCACAAAACTTAAAACACACTTGTCCCATCTCTGGAAGGAGACGCTCCAAGTTCCCCCCCACTTACTATGGCCAGCCCCAATGCAAGTCTTGTCTCTTATGGTATTGAGCTAGCCCCTCCTGGTCTTTCCATTTATGGCCAAACTATAACAATGGAGGAAAAGTCGGATAGCTGAAAGAGCAAAACCCTTCCTGTTGAAGCGGGGAGGTGAGGGAGAACACTGCGGGGTCACAGGTCCATAGCCCGGACCACAAGCTTGACCAGTCAGTGTGGACAAGGTGCCCTGGCCCACCTAGCAGCCGCTCTGGTTCTGCTGTCTTGAGAGCCTGCGTTATCCTTCATGCTTTGTGGCCACGTGCACAAGGGGCTTTGAGGGGTCACCTCCCATTGGTACAAATTTGGGGGCGGGAAAACTTCAGGGGTTGAGTAATCCTTGGCCTTTGTTTTCCAGGTTTGTGGGGCTTTCCTGGCAATACAATCCCTTTAATCATTAGAAAGCTCTCCGTCAGTCTGCATTCAGCCATCCCCAGAGCTATTAACCAAACCAGAGACCTCATTGAAAGTTATAATTCTTGAATCAAGTCCCTGGTGATGGTGTTGGGGGAGGAGGAGGAGTTGTCTCTTAGCAACAGATCTTGGTGCTCTGCCTGTCCCAGGAGCCCATGGTTCTGTGGTTCTAGTAGGGCTCTGCTGCAGGACAATGAAACTCCCTAGTCGGTGGTGAGAGGCAGAGCTCTCTGCCCCTTCTCCCTCAAGCTGCAGCCCCCTGGAAGCCTGCTTGTAATGGAAGCCACGGTGGCCTCTGTTGAGCTGGGAGGAGTTCAAGAGGGCCTGAGGAGTCAAGAGCCTGTGAGGCTCCAGGTTTGTCTCCCTCTGTGTTTCCAGCCTGTCTGTCTTTGCTTGAGCTGACTTTAGCTAGCAGCAAGAACTGGCTCTTAATTATCTGACTCTCAGCCCTATTGAATTACTGGCCTCAGGCAGAAAGGGCCTCTCTGGGCATAGCAGCATTTTCTTCCTTTCTGCTTTCAGATGAGCCCCTTCCAGCCAAAGTATCTCTTGTTGGACATTTTTCTACAGGTCCCCTAAAGTTCTAGCTCACCTCTAGAGGCAGTGGGAGAGTTTAGTTGGCTGCTTTGCTGCTGTGTAGCAGACAGGCGAAGTGGTACTATCCTGTTTAGTTCAGCTAATTCCTTCTTTCAAAAAAATTTGATTTCTGAATCTAATTTGAGTTTGGACCTTTTCCTGGTACAGGTAACACAGACTGGCTAAAGCAGAAAAAGAAATTGACTGGCTCACCTAACTGAACAGACCAGGACCTCAAACTGTGTGAGGAATCGCTCTTTCTCCGGTTCAGCCCTACCTCTCTGTCTTGGCTTCATTGCCAGGTTCCTCCCAAAGGAGACAAAGATGGCCCTCACAGCTTGGCCCGCCCCTGCACTTAGAAAGCTCAGCCCAAAGAGGATGCTTTCCCCAGTAATGCCAGAGAAGTCCTGGAGAAATGACTCATTGACTCAAGTTAGGTGATCTGTGCCCATCTCAGGACTCTGACTGGCCAGGCCTATATCACATTCTGACCCCTGGGGGAACCACCGACTCCCACTCAGAATACATGGACTGAGAAAGTGGGGAAGAAAGGATGGTTCCCCAATGTCCAGGCAGGGCGCTGTTGCCAGGAGGAGGACTGGGTGCTGGGCTGGCATAGAGAACAGGCATCCATCCATACACCCAGGTGTAAAGCCAGAAGGCAAATGGAACTTAAGAGTAGGTCAGGATGGCGAGGTGGAGCTGACAGTAAGGCTTAAAGATATGAGTGAACCAGACTGTGGGAGTGAACTAGATAGAGGCAAAGAGGGCATGAAGGCATACCTCCCATCAGAAGACAGGACGATTAGGAAGACAGCTAGAAGAAAAGGTTAGAGAACCCAAACAGGACAGCTTCACGGCAGCCTGCCCACATGGAGCGGTCAGTGGTATCATCCAAGGGACCAAGTAGGTGAAGACCTTTGATGACAACTACATTGTCTGATTAGCAGATGGCCTGTGACTTGAAACGGCACAGTGACAGCCGAGGTGACTGAAGGCCAGTTACAGGGTAGAGAGCCCACGAGGCAGGGGAAGGGTGATTGGAAGCCAGAGACGAGGCAGGATGGACAGCAGGAGCTGAGGGTGCCCAGGAGTGGGATGCCAGGAAGGGTGGTGACTTGTGCCAGAAGGAACCTGAAGACAAATATCATGGCCCTTGGAGGAAAGGGCAGAGCAGGGATGAGAGACAGTGCGACAGAAGCAGTGACATATACACATTAATATCATCAAGTGAGGTGATTTCTTGGTCACTGCAGCATGGTACCAGTAGTCCACCTGGTTTGATGAGTGTGGTTGCAAGACATGGAAATAAGCATTTTTTTTTTTTTGAGATATAACATACATACAGCTGGTACATATAGTACACTAAACTTAAGTGTACGTATGTATAAACTGTGTAACTTTATGTATATACCTGTAGAGCCACCACTTATAACAAGATAAAGAACATTTTCAGCATCACATAAACTTACCTCCTGCCCCTTTCTAGTCCAGATGGGCCCCAGAGGTAACCTCTATTCTGACTTCTGTCCTGATCCGTTTAGTCTGTTCTCCATGTGTATGGAATCCAACAGTATGCACTCTAGTCTGGCTTCTGTCATGCAGCATGATATTAAATGGATTCATCCATGTTCCATGTACCAACAGTTCCTTCTTATTGCTGGGTAACATCTCATTATGATGGAGAAGGAAATGGCAACCCACTCCAGTATTCTTGCCTGGAGAATCCCATGGACGGAGGAGACTGGTAGGCTACAGTCCATGGGGTCGCAAAGAATCTGACACGACTGAGCGACCGCACTTTCCCTTTCTTTTATCCCATTATGAATATAACACGATTTATCCATTCTACTAGTGATGGGCACTTCGGTTATGTCCAGGTTGTTCCCATTTTAAATAAAACTACTGCCTCCCCCCGCCCCCTTAGAGAATTCTCATTCTTTCTCACTCTCACACATGCACAGTCCTCACGGAGATACTGGAACAGGCCAGTCTCCTCTGGGAGGTCTGGCCATTGGTCTCCCCTTGCCCCTCTCTTGTGGGCACGTGTTTTCTGGGGAAGTCAGTTTCGTCAAGGGTGGGGGGATACGGGTTGGAGGTGGATAGGGCTACCACCCTCCTAAGGCTTGCTCCCCTCTCTTCTAGCCTCCTTGCCCCTGGCTGCCAGCGCCCTGAGCCTGCCTGACCCCTCAGGGGGGCTCGCCCGCGTCCCCCCATGAGCGCGCCGGGCTGACCTCCAGGGCGGCCGCGGTGGAGCCCGGGCGCCACGGGGGCAGCGGGGCCATGGCCTCGCTGGACCTGCCCTACCGCTGCCCGCGCTGCGGGGAGCACAAGCGCTTCCGGAGCCTGTCGTCGCTGCGCGCGCACCTGGAGTACAGCCACACGTACGAGACCCTCTACATTCTCTCCAAGACCAACAGCATCTGCGACGGCGCCGCAGCGGCCTTCCCGCTGGCGCCCGAGCCCGCCGCCCTGCTGGCCGTGCCGGGCGCCCGGCGCGAGGTCTTCGAGAGCACGTCCTTTCAGGGCAAGGAGCAGGCGGTCGGGCCGTCGCCCGCGGCGCCACACCTGCTGCACCACCATCACCACCACGCGCCCCTCGCCCACTTTCCCGGCGACCTGGTGCCGGCCGGCCTGCCTTGCGAGGAGCTGGCGGAGCCGGGCCTCGTGCCCGCCGCGCGCTACGCGCTCCGCGAGATCGAGATCCCGCTGGGGGAGCTGTTCGCCCGCAAGTCCGTGGCCTCCTCGGCGTGCTCGACACCGCCGCCCGGGCCCGGCCCCGGCCCCTGCCCCGGGCCTGCGTCCGCCTCGCCCGCGTCTCCCTCGCCCGCCGACGTGGCTTACGAAGAGGGCCTGGCGCGCCTCAAGATCCGGGCGCTGGAGAAGCTGGAGGTGGACCGACGGCTGGAGCGGCTGAGCGAGGAGGTGGAGCAGAAGATCGCGGGCCAGGTGGGCCGGCTGCAGGCCGAGCTGGAGCGAAAGGCGGCGGAGCTGGAGACTGCGCGGCAGGAGAGCGCGCGGCTGGGGCGGGAGAAGGAGGAGCTGGAGGAGCGCGCCTCCGAGCTCTCGCGCCAGGTGGACGTGAGTGTGGAGCTGCTGGCCTCGCTCAAGCAGGACCTGGTGCACAAAGAGCAGGAGCTGAGCCGCAAGCAGCAGTGAGTGGCCCAAGGGGCCCCCTGGGTGGGTGTGTCCGCGAAAGGACCAGGGTCGGTGATGGCATCACTGTGTTCCCGCCACCATCGTGAGTGTGGCTGTGTGTGCGGCCGAATTACACGGGCCCTGTGGCCACTGGCATGTAATGGTGGTGCGCGTGGGGCCAAGAGTGGCGTGAAGGTGTGTGTTTAGGACTCTGAGACCATGACAGTGTGGCCGCGTTCGTGTGTGTGAGTCTTTCTTTTCCTTCTCTTTCCTCCTTCACAAGGCTGTTTCCTGATTGTGACACCAGACTCTTCTGCCAACCCAAAGACAAGGCTCAATTCTCTATTTTCCCTTTGCTCTTCTCAGGTTTTTTCCTATCTATTGTATCATTCTTTTCTCTCCTCAGAGAAAAACTTGAAAATATTGTTTCTACTTGTCTTCGATTTCTTTCCCCACTTGAACCCAATCTGATCAGGTGTCCACCTCCATCATTATCCTCCGTGTCATCAATGACCTTCATGTTACGAAGACCAAGTCATCATCTTACTTGGCCCCTTGGCAGCCATTTGACACAGCTGATCCTTGAAACATATCTTTTAACTTGGCTTCTAACCCAAGGTGTGCTTAGAGTGTGCTCCTGGAATTTCCATCTCTTTCTGTTGGCCTCCTCTCAGCCTTTGCTGGGCTTATCCTCATTCCTCTGGTCTTGAAATGTAGACTTATGAAGTACATAGATGTCATCTGTCCCCATGGTGATAAACCCCATGGGGGCAGGGATTTTTTTCTGCTTTGTTCGCTGCTGTAGCCCCACACCTAGAACGGTGCCTGGTGCCTAGAAGGTGCCCATACATGTTGAATGGATGCATGAATGACTATGAACATGTGAGAGTAAATACTCACATGTCTCTTTTAAGTATGTTGTGTGTCTGTGCAGCTCCTGGAGGTTGGTGCAACTATAAGTGTGCTTTTCTGCATCTGAGAACATTTCTGAAAATGTGTATGTGTGTGTGTTTGAATGTGTTGGTAGGACTGTGCCTCAGCCTGTGCGTGCCTGTGGATGAACGCTATATGAATTTGTGTACATGAGTGTGTGGGGCTGGCTACTGGGCTGTGTGGACTGTGTGTGCCCCTGATTGGGCTTCTGGAGGGAGGAGGTGGCTGTGTGTGACTGAACATGCCTGTGAGCACTTCTCTGGTGTCTGTTTATGTGCTTGGGTCTGGGTTGGTGGGGTGTGAACGTATGCATTTCTCTATGCGCTGTTGTGTGGGCAGTGTTCCTGGGTGTGTTCTGCATGTACCCATGTGACCATGAGCAGACACTGTGGCCAGCTTTGCCCTCGTCTCTTCCTACTCTTCAGGGTCTCCTCCAGTGGGTGGGTGGGCAGCCAAGCCAGGGCACTGGGGTAAGAGACTGCTCTGGGCCCAGGGAGGTGGTGCAGATCGACCAGTTCCTGAAGGAGACGGCGGCACGGGAGGCCAGTGCCAAGCTGCGGCTGCAGCAGTTCATCGAGGAGCTCCTCGAGCGGGCCGACCGGGCCGAGCGGCAGCTGCAGGTCATCAGCAGCAGCTGTGGCAGCACGCCCAGTGCCAGCCTGGGCCGCGGAGGTGGGGGAGCTGGTGCGGGGCCCAGCACTCGGGCCCCAGGCAGGACGGTGAGTGCCCACCTGCCTTCCCTCCTTTGCCTGCACACCTGACCCCTACCACCTTGCCTCATGCATGCCTGAATCCCCCTCTGATACTCCGTGCTTCCTTCTTTGGCTCTTCCCCATGAGCAGACTGTAGGCCTGAAGTAGGGGTCCGGGAATAGGGGAGCCCCTCCCTGAGGCTGTAGTGAGATACCCCCCAGCAACCCCAGGCCTCAGGCAGGGGCTCACCTCTGCCCGTCTCTGCAAATGAGAGCCCAGGAGCCACAAGCCGGGGTCTGGGGTGCGTGGTGGGCACCGGGAGGGGGCTGGTGAGCCAGCTTCTCTGGGCTGTCTGTCTGTCTGCTTGTCCATCTCTCCCAACTGTTTTTCTTTTTCTCTCTCTTCTCCCCCATCTCTGATCTCCATCTTGTACCCTGTTTCTCCCACTGCTTCTCATCCTCTGGCCCCCTCTGCCTCCTGCCTTTCCTTCCCTCTCTGGGGGCCCACAGCGAGAACACCACGCAGGCCCGGCCATGCCTAGCACGTATGCAGTGTCCCGGCATGGCTCCTCTCCCAGCACAGGGTAAGCCACGGGCCTGGCCCGTCCCCGCACAGCCCACCCTCGCCTAGAAAGATCCACTGGTCTGCTGGCCCTTCTGGGGCTTGGCTTCTCCCCCTCCCCTCATCCTCCTTGGGTCACCTCTGTCTGCCTTTCCACACTCAGAGGGGACTCTTGGACAGTAGGGTGGGTGGATTGCCCTTGGCCAGTGGTAGGTGGCCTGGAGCGTTTGGGCAGGCCTAGGACCCCTTGCTCCTCACAGTCTGGTCCACCCCCCACCCCAGGGCCTCCAGTCGCATCCCAGCTGCATCTCAGAGCTCAGGTTGCTATGACAGTGACAGTCTGGAGCTGCCCCGGCCAGAAGAGGGGGCCCCCGAGGACAGCGGCCCCGGGGGCTTGGGCACGCGGGTCCAGGCTGCCAACGGCGGCTCGGAGCGGGCCCAGCCCCCTCGCAGCTCTGGACTGCGGCGCCAGGCCATCCAGAACTGGCAACGCAGACCCCGTCGACACAGCACGGAAGGGGAGGAAGGTGACGTCTCCGACGTGGGCTCCCGAACCACCGAGTCAGAGGCTGAGGGCCCCTCGGATATCCCCCGCCCTGGGCCTGCCATGGCTGGGCCGGTGAGCAGCTGCCGGCTCTCTGGTGAGTCCTGAGGGGGTGGGTTCTGAGAGGCCGGGTTTTCCGTGGTGCTGACTGCTCTCAGGGGACACAGGGGAGGCAGTAAATCTCCTGGGCTCCTGCACCGCCTCTCCCCTTGCTCCAGACTTCCCACATGTACAGGGTCCTGCAGGCTTAGGGCAGGAGCTGCTGGGACACGGGGATCCGTTCCCGTGACATTCGTAGGAGAGGAGTTGAGAGTTCAAAGTGAAGCCAGGAGTCAATGGGGCAAGCCCTCTCCCGTATCCATACAAGGCCACATGCGTATGTGGGTGGGTCCGGGGCTGAAAGTTCAGGTCAGGGTGCATGGCTGTGCCTGGTGACTGCTTTGGGCAACTTCTCACCTGCATTCTGTTCACAGATGCACGGTTTCTATCCAAACCCTTTCCTTCCTCCAGTCTTGACTCAGTTGCCTCCTCTAGGGGATGACTTTGGACTGTGTGATGATATATGACCTCAAAAAGAAAGTTCACTTCAGGAAGGGCCACCTTTTTCTAATTTGCAAAATTAGGGAGGGGGATAAGGCAGAGGAGCGGGAAGCAGAGACCCTTTGTCCCTCCTTGCCAGTTTCTGGTCCCCCAGCATGGTTCTGTCAAGCGCATTCCTCCTGCAGTTCCTGCCCTACCCCAGCTCCCCGCCTATATAACCCCCCCACTGACCTCTGACCCTGTGGTATTGTGCAGCCCGCCCAGAGGGAGGCAGTGGGCGGGGTCGGCGAGCTGAGAGGGGCAGCCCCTCCCGCTCCAATGAGGTCATCAGCCCGGAGATCCTCAAGATGCGAGCAGCCCTGTTCTGCATCTTCACCTATCTGGACACACGCACTCTGCTACACGCTGCCGAGGTCTGCCGGGACTGGCGCTTCGTGGCCCGCCACCCCGCCGTCTGGACCCGGGTGCTGCTCGAGAATGCCCGCGTCTGTTCCAAGGTGCCTGTCCCTCTCTGCCATCCTGCTCTCCCAGTCACCCTTGCTGTGACCCCATCTTTTCCCTGGCAAAGTCTAGCCCTGCAAGGGCTGGTAAGGTGGTAACCCTTACCACACCCCAGCTTCAACCTGGCTCCCCGAAATGTTCTCCTGAGGCCTCCCATCCTGGGGCTGGTCCATCTCCCGCCAACCAGACTCACATCCTATTATACCCAGATATCTCCTCTCTCCCTGCAGTTCCTGGCAATGCTGGCTCAGTGGTGCACCCAAGCCCACTCGCTGACACTGCAGAACCTGAAGCCCCGGCAGCGGGGCAAGAAGGAGAGCAAAGAGGAGTATGCCCGGAGTACCCGGTGAGGCCATGGGGTGGGGCTGGGGGGACCGCTCCTGGACTGCAGACCCAGAGTGATGTCAGGGTGCTTCCCGGAGGAGGACCTGGCTGCAGACGGTGCCCTGACTTCTTGGCCATCCCCAGGGGCTGCTTGGAGGCAGGCCTGGAGTCTCTGCTGAAGGCAGCGGGGGGAAATCTGTTGATCCTGCGCATCTCCCACTGCCCCAACATCCTCACTGACCGTTCGCTGTGGCTGGCTAGCTGCTACTGCCGTGCCCTGCAGGCTGTCACCTACAGGTGGGTCCCCACTGCTGGAAGCAAGGCCTTGGCCCGAGGGATCCCTGGGCTCTGCATACGCATACCTTTTCCCCCTCCCCGCAGGGCTCTGGGGCTAAGGGACCCAAGAGCTCTGCAGCCCAAAGGAAAGGAGCAGAGGCCTCCAGAGTGGGTGGCCCCAGCTTTTGTCTTTTCAACAGAAGCGCCACAGACCCAGTGGGCCATGAGGTCATCTGGGCCCTGGGCGCAGGCTGCAGAGAGATCGTCTCCCTCCAGGTGGCGCCACTTCACCCCTGGTAAGCAGAGGCAGTGGTGGGGATGGGCAGGGTGGTGAGTGGGGCTGAGGACCCAGCAGACCTGGGCCCATTCCATGTGCTGTTTGGGATGACAGATTCACATTCATCAGTCTGTCTTTAGGCTTCAGAATCAGACGTGGGGTCATGGCCTGGCTTGCGGGCAGTGTGACTTTGGGCTACCCAGTCGTGCCTTAGTTTCTCAACTGCAGAGTGAAAGTGGTATCAAGCATCTGTGGATCTCGTTAAGCCTGTAGCTGGCTCAGATGAGATGTGTGCCTAAAGGCTGCAGAGCCCACAGCGAGTGTTCAGAAACGCTGGCCTGAAATAGCCAGCTTTGTTTGACACAAGAAAGGCAGTTAGGGAGGTCAGTGTATAATCCACAAGAGAGCTAGTTTTCAGAGAGTCCAGGGTGTGAGATCATTCATCGCTCTACTTGGAATTCTCAAACCACCAGGCTTTTTCACTCCCTGTGTGTGCCCTGCAAGACTCTGTCTTCATGACACCGCCTCCGGGGTCCCCAGTATCCCATCACTAACACTCGAATTTGTCACTGCTCCCCTGTCTCCATTCCTCTTGCACCTTGTCCTAGCCCCTATCTAGTCAATTTTACAATAATTTCTCTATGTGTCAGTCTACACCAGACTCATGTTTCTTGGGGCAGAGGGTGTGAATGTCCATTTCTGTGTCCCTGGTACAGAGCACGTGGCAGCCGCTGGGGATTGTTAAGTGATGAAGTAGGTTTGCTGTGAGTGGTGGGCAGGGCCCAACAAGCAGTGAATGTGGAAAGGAAGGCTGGGCCAAGGTCAGGTCTTGCCTAAGAGATTTAGATTTTTGCATTTATCTAGAAAGCACTGGGAAGCCATTGGGGGATTATAGATCTTAACAAATGGGATTGCATCAGACTGGTAGCATCCTTTGTCTTCCCCTACACTGCGTACCTCTTGGAGGCAGGGTCCATGTCTATATGTCACCACTGTGTCCCCAGTGAGTGAGTGAAAGGCACTCAGTCATGTCTGACTCTTTGTGACCCCATGGACGGACTGTACAGTCCATGGAATTGTCCAGGCCAGAATACTGGAGTGGGTAGCCGTTCTCTTCTCCAGGGGATCTCCCCAACCCAGGGATCGAACCCAGGTCTCCCTCACTGCAGGTGAATTCTGGCCCAGCTGTTGTTCTTGGTCATGGCAGAACTTGAGAAGCATTTTGTTGAATGACCGACTGAGAGAATGTGGGAGTGAGTGCAGCCACTGGGTGAACTGGCAGGGAGACGAGCTGCATGATCAGATGAATGCTGATTGTGGTCTGAGTGTGGGTTGGAGGGTTGTTGAGGAATCAGAATCTGCAGGTCTTGGCAGGAAGTGAAGGAGGAGGAGTCAGGGAAGATCCCAGGTTTCTGACTTGAACAGTTGGGTGGTTGGTGGGGCCCTCGCCCTGTGGGGCAGGTCCTGACCGAGGAGCGGACTTAGGATGGCATGCAGCCAGGGGCTCCCTGACGACCCTCCCTCCACCCCATTCTCCAGCCAGCAGCCCATGCGATTCAGTAACCGCTGCCTACAGATGATCGGTCGCTGTTGGCCCCACCTCCGGGCTCTGGGGGTCGGGGGCGCCGGCTGTGGGGTGCAGGGCCTGGCATCGCTCGGTGAGTCTCTCCGTGGGGCTGGCGTAGGGGGTGATGGGAAGCAGGCATGGGTGCAACAGTGAAATCATAGCGGGGCTTGGCCTATGGTGTGAGTGGTGGCAGGAAGTGACCTGGGTGTTTGTCAGCAGGCCCTCCCCTCTCCTTCCCTCTTCCTAGCAAGAAACTGCATGCGGCTGCAGGTGCTGGAGTTGGACCATGTGTCGGAGATCACCCAGGAGGTGGCGGCTGAGGTCTGCCGGGAAGGCCTGAAGGGCCTGGAGATGCTGGTGCTCACAGCCACCCCCGTAACCCCCAAGGCCCTGCTGCATTTCAACAGTGAGTGATGGGGAACATAGGTGGGGTACCACTGTTGCCTCTTACCATGTCTTGTCAGCAAGTAGCATAGCCAACTCCCTCTTGCTCCTGGTCAGCAAACACCAACACTGGGGTCAGGTTGACCGGGGTTCTAGCCCTGGCTTTGCCACCGGTGCCTTCTGAGGCCAGGGTGGCATTGAAGGCCTGCCAGCATCTGACCCGAATGGTTCAGTTCAGCCAAATGGGCATGTGTTGCCCTGTGCTCCGAGATATGGGCTGTTCAGCGTCATCTGCCATCTGCCCCCACGTGAGCCTCCAGCCGAGGGCCAGGGCTGAACAGATGGGTTCTGGAACTTACTGACCTACGTGTCCATTCTGTCTTTACCGCTTATTAGCTGTGTGACTTTGGGCAAGTTACTGTACTTCTCTTGAGTCTGTATCCCCATCTTTAAAGCTGAATGCTAAGCTGAATGGGCAGGAAGATTAATGAGATAATGTGTGTGAGCCCCCCAGGACAATTCTCAGGGTGAAGCCTTCAGCACGCCTCTGCTGGCCCCTACCTCCCTCTAGCCCCCACTCCCTCCCTGTGATTCCTCCACCTTTATTAAGGATGCAGGTGCCCAGCTTGAGCTGCACACACCCAAGTGAGTCCCTCATGGGGGACCATTTTGCCCCTGGCAGGACCCCATATCCTGAGCACTGCAGGTTCCTTGACTTTCTTATCATCGCCAGGATCCTCTTCTTCCCTCCCCTTCAATCTCATGGCCCTGCCCCGGGCTGACCGTCAGAACTAACTGCTTGGCCTCCAAAATCTTAACCTCTAGAATCCTTTCAGCCTCCTGACCTTCTTGCTCCTCCTCCCCTGACTTCATGGCAACATCCAATCCCTTAAGCTCTCTGCTCCCCGCCTCTGCTCCTCCAGTGCTCTGGCTGGCCGAGACCCAGCAGCTGTGCCTCAGCTACTCTGCTCCTGTAGTTCATCTCCGCATGCCCAGACCATAGCACAACGGTCCCCTCTGCCAGCGAAGTTGCTGGAACCCCTTCACAGCTGGCTATCATCCGCTCGTCCTCCCAGAGTCCACCACAACCTGTGCTCTGGGACCTCACCCTCTTTCTCTCCTTGCCCAGGGGAGCCCGGGGCAGCATGGATCTGCTCCCAGCGCCTAGCACACGGTTGTCTCTCAGAGTGTTCTGATTTCATTAATTGGTAAGAGGAGAGAAGACAGGCCTCTTGCCCAGGTCAGACGTGGGCCCCACCTTACTCACCTTTTCCTAGGCATCTGCCGGAACCTCAAGTCCATTGTGGTTCAGATTGGGATTGCCGATTATTTCAAAGAGCCCAGCAGTCCTGAGGCCCAGAAGCTGTTTGAGGACATGGTAACAAAGCTCCAGGTGAGCAGCTGGCTCTGATCAAGAACCCCCAGGGCACCCCGCGGCTGGGACTGGTGACCTGGGTGTTTGAAGGGAGGGCTCCGCCTGCCTGCCCCAAGGGGAACTTACTCAGGTTTGGTCCGCAGGCCCTACGGCGGAGGCCCGGCTTCTCTAAGATCCTGCACATCAAGGTGGAAGGCTGCTAACCCGGGTTGGGGGCGGCAGGGTCCCTGCCAGCCCCACACCAGCCACGCTCTTTGGACCTCCAGAAGGACCCTGATCTGGACTAGACTTTTGGAGGCGTGGTGTTATCCCTGGTTTCTGGGAGAGGGGTTGTCAGTCTCCTGTCCTCCTGCTGGGACGGTGGAACGCAAGCCTGACCCTGAGCGCTGCCTCTCCAGGGCAGGGGCTTGGACGGCTGGCCCCCGACCCCCACCCCACCCCATCTGGAGCAGCCCTCTAGGCACGGCCAGCGAAGAGCTGAGTCTCCGCCAGCACTTGGTGTCACCGCCCTGAGGATCTGCAATAACCACCAGGGGCTCCTTGGCTGCTCAGGCTGTTGGGGCAGGCCTCCCCTTTGTGAGGCCCAGCCTCCTGGTCGGGAGCCTCTGTCAGGCCCCAGACCAGAGGGGTTGCTCCAACAGACAGCTCAGACTTGGCCAAGAGGCCCTTCTCTTCCCCCTGCCCAGTCCCAGCTCTCTGTGGGGCATCCCCTTCGGGCAGCCTGCCAGGGCTCTGGGTCCATATTCTCCAGGGATAACCCTAGAGGTCTTGGGGATGTGGTCAGCTGAAAGTGGGAAGTAGGGGGGTTCAGTGAGGTAGTGGCGTGGGCTTTGAAGGGCAAGACATCTATCCAGAACTTCTCCCCAAGACATCCAGGCCACGCCTCCCAAGGGTGGATATTGCCAGGGCAAGAACACTTCCGAGTTTTTACCGCTGTAGAGAAGACAAGACTCCTCCCAGCCACCACATATCCCGTGACACCAGAACTAAATTCTGAGCTACCAGGTACCTGTTTCTGTACCTTCCACCGACCCCGAGCCTCTGGAGGGGGCCAGGTCCCAGCTCTGGGAAATGCTGTCAGCAGTGGGAAGCGGTGCCCGTCCTCAAGGAGTATACTTCTAATCTGGGTGCTTGGACAGGAATCTGATGGCCTTTGGGTCCCCAAGGTTATGTGAGAGGAAATCACTTGGCTGCCATCTGCTGGGCCCTGGAGGAGGCTGTAAGGGGGTGGTTTAGTTTGCTTCCTTGTCCGGTTACCTTGCTGGAAGATGTGGCCTTGGTGGGGAGCCACAACTTTGGGGCCCAGAGGGAGGAGCCCCAACATTGGACTTGTCCCCCCTCTTCAGTCTCCACTGACCCATGGACTGAGGGCTGTGTTGGGGGGTCTTCTGCCTGGGGCAGTGCTGGGACCTGAACCAGGATCACTGGCTTAGAGTGCAAATGGGGGCTGTCACTGACCCTTGCACGGTTTCCAAAGGGTCAGGTCCTGGCACTATGGCTCTAAAGACTCAGGTCTCCCAAGTTCCTCCTCTTAGCCCTCCCACAGTGGCACAAAGGCCATGGGTCCTGCCAACCTCCATTTGGAAAGTTCTTTCAAACAGTAATCTGGACCCATCTTAGGGTTTCCTTCTCTCTTGCTATAAGATAGGCTTTCAGCCCTAAACATTAGGGCACTGGTTCTGGCTGGGGCTGGGCTCCTCTAGTTTCCCAGTCCTTTCCGGGAACCCAACTTTTCTGCCGCAACCTGGCATCAGGACATCAAGACCCACTCTGGGTTTCCCTGCAACAAGGCCTCCAGAGCTGGGACCCTCACAGGCTCAGAAGCGTATCCAGCTCTCCTGGCTCCCCACACAGCTGTGTCTTGCTCTTTTTGTTGTTGATTTTCTTCCCGTGACTTGTTCTGGCCCTACATCTTGAAGACTCCAAATACCAAGGGTGGCATGTCAGTATCTCCATCTAGTCCTGCACGAAGCCTTGGCTGTGTGGCATCCCCACCCCAGAGCAACTGGTTCTGTTGGCTCTAACCTCCCAGTTCTGTCCCCAGGAGTCATGAAGGAGAAGCACAACTTTCCTCTGTTCTGGGGCTGGAAGGGAGGTGGAGGTCCCCTTGGCCTGGCTGCCCTGGGTGTGTCTGTTCTGCTTTACCAGCGGCACCCTTCATAGCCCCTGCTGCTTGTGACCCCAGGACCAAAGGTACTGCCCTCCCTCTGTCTCCTGGACAAAGCACAAAGGGATGCCTTGCTTGGCCTGAGCCTGTCCTACTGAGGGACTTTTTCTGTCCCAGGAAGCCTCCATCCCTGAATACAAGGCTTTGGGCAACCTCCCTGGGAAGATGCCCAGTGGAATGGCTGCCATTAGTTCTGGGCAAGGTGAGGCTGCACGGGCAGCGAGCTCGAGTGAGAAAGATGGTGCTGAAAGGCCTGGTGATTGTTAAGTTCCTTCTGATCAGCCGCGCTGAGCATCACCAGCACTGGGGGCAGCAGGGTGAACAGGACCCCCCTCACCTGTTGGTGGGAAGTTTTTCCTCTCCACGAGCTGGCTGTTTCCAGAAACCCACCGAGTCCCCCATCCTTTGTTTTCCAGCTGAGTGTGGGTGGATGCACAGTGCATAGGTCCAAGTCCCTGCCCAGATGGGTCACAGTGTGTCCCACTGCACACCCAGGACTGATAGGCTTGTGTGCCCTAGCCTGGATGTCTGCCCTGAGACTGCTGGGTGTGTGGGCTTCCACCTGTCCTCACCAGCTTGGTGGTAGTTTTGCCTCTCCTCAGGGGGATGAGCCCTTAGTGGGGGGCACCTCATCTTTCACTCACCCAAAGGGGAGCCCTCTTTCATATCTCACAGCTGATGAGATGCAAAACAGGACTATCTGGGAGACCAAACCAAGGCAGGCCCTGCTCCAGTGGACCCAGCCGGTGTAGAGGCCCCATGGGTGATGGCCACTTGGTGTCCTTACCACCTCCCTGCCAGCCCAGCACCTGGTAGACTTGCGGCGTTTGTCTTGAGTACATCATGCTTTATTCAGGCTGCCTCCCCACAGCACTGGCAGGGAACAAAGGAGATGATGTACCTGGATCCCTGAGGGAGAGAAAGCGGGCCGCCCGGAACCATGGCTTTTACTGGCCAGACCACCTCGGGACCAAGGCAGAGTGGAGTTTGAGCCAGTCCTTCAGTTGCTGGGGTGGGGCGGGGGGAGGGAAGGCGGCCTCCTTCCCAAGTCCTGCTGCTGAGAGGCCTTGACTCCATGCTTTGTCTCTGGGTTCTGCATGTCCCCCTGCTCCTGGTCTCTAGTCCTCTGGGCTGTGGGTGGGGAGCCACCCATGCCTAGTCCTCTTGGGTGCTAAGCCGATCTTTCCAGAGTGACTATTGGTGCCAAAGACCCAATTCCGGGTGGGCTTGGGGTGAAAACAAGCTGGGGATCGGGTATAGGGCCCAAGCACCCAAAGGAGTTAACTCATGCTTTAGGATCTGTCCCAGCCCATCAGTCCCTGAGGAGTGGAACTGCCCTCCCCCAGGGGCCTGGCACTTCTCCCTACTCCTGGTGGCTCTGCTCTCTCACCCAGCCTTTTCCCAGGCCCCATTTCTGTATATACTGCTGTGTAACGTGTGTATGTGTGTGTGTGTATTTATTCCTGGACAAGTGTGTTCATCTGCAGCCTTGCCTGAGGATAAGGTTTAGTTAGGATTGGATGAAGATCAGAATAGCAGGGCCAACTAAGGCAACCAGCTCCTAGTCTGACCCCAACCCCTTGGGACCCTGGCCAGTCCCAAGACTGCCCCGACAATCAGGCAGGCTTCCCCGCTGCGAGTCCAAGTCTCGCCTGCCGCTGCTGGCAGGGGCCCAGGCCTCAGCTCTGCCCTGGCCAGGGCCTAGCGCTCAGGGTCAGGCTCGCCCTGTGGCTGGCGCCAGTAGGCCTGGCTCGCATAACCCTGCTGGCGGGGACCTCCACAGCTGGCCCCCATGCCATGCCCCCCCGAACAGCCAGGTGCAGTGGGCCTGAGCTGAGGGGAGCTTTCCTCACCCCAAACACATCAGGCAGAGGGGTGCACAGCAACTTTTGGTTTTGTTTCTGAAGTGGTGCCTGTACCTCCAGCCCCCAGGGGGCCTCCCCTGGCCCCACTTTTCTGCCCCACCCAGGCACCACCATCCCAGCACTTTGCTCCACATCGCCCATAGATGCCCTTTGCCGAATGTACCCGAGCGTATTAAAAGGACTCCAATGGGCATCTGAATTTGTGGCTTTGTATCCAATAAAAGATGGTGAAACTGGAATAGTATCTGCCTCAGGAAAGTAAATGGTAGGTGGCCACATTTGCCAGTCTGTCACCAAACCTTCCTGTAGCTGAAATGCACTGAGTTAGCAAGGAGGTGGATGATCTGAATGGCATCAGTGAGGCCAACTGAAGTATTATGAAGACCTGTCTCAGGACAGTAGACATCGCTGGAGGAAGGCCATGTGGGTCACTGCCCCCGCCAGAGCTTTCAGCATCTGCAGGAAAAGAGCCTTGAGGTCATTTCTGACCCTCAGCCAGGAGAAGCCATCTTTGAGGGCAAGCCCAGCACGAACAGCAGGAACAGCACGCACCTGCTCATCCCCTCATTGGCTTGGTCACCAGAGGGCTCCGGCCAGCCAATCCAATTTGGCCTGATGGAGACCAAGTTTCCCATCATGGTCTGGCTCAACATCCCATTTTACAAAATGGGGTTGCCCCCACTGATTTGATTCCTCAGGTCTTAAAATGAAAATCAGAAAAAAGAACAGGTGCTTAGGCTTAAAACTGTGTGGCTCTAACATCAAACAAGTAGCTGAACACATCCCCACAACTCTGAGTCAGCGATTATCATTATCATACAGGTGGGACAACTAGAAAAAATTTACTTGAAGAAGGGATGCCAAACTCCAATGTGTGGACCTGCCACCACCTCATTCTACTTTTGAGTTCATCAAACTCCAAGTGGTTGAAACTCAGATTCAGGGAGCAGAAGCTTCCTATTAATTAGTTAACTGCAAGCCAACTCTCAGGACTAGCATAAATGAGGAGGCAGTTAGAATGCTGATTTTATCTGTGCCGGCCATTTTCAACTTTCACTGGTGAGAAGAAAGCAGAAGGGACCCCCGAGGACCATTAGTGGCTGAACTCAGACCAGGTGGCTCCTTCAGTCACCTCCTCAATGGACGCCCTTCTAAGAAGTCACAAGAGTTTAGAAACATTCCTTTAAGAGACCTTAACCTCAAGATCTTAAATAAGAGAGATTAAGGGACTGAGCCAAAAGAATACAGAAGTAAAAGAGATAGACAAGATAATGTAATGCATTTAACAGAAACCCAGAGAAACCCTAGGAGCAGTGCCGGGCAAGGCCAGGGCTAAGTAAGATGACGTCAGAAAAAAAGGAAAAAAGAAGGAAGCAACTCCATATCTTCCAGCTGCTTCTAAGACTGAGAAAGCAACCAAAGCAAAACTTCCAGACAGGAGCCACTCAAGTGGAGCGCCTCCCCTGGCCGAGTTCTCTTTTCTACCTGCTGGATGAGTACATGTAAAGCTACAATTCTGAGCCACAGTCAAGACATTTATGAGTAAAATTCCTGCACCCAAATAATGTGCGAAATGGATTCTAAGTCTTTGAAGTTTTATTAAATAACCTCCAGTGAGAATAGAGTGGGCCAAATACTACCCGTTCCTTGTAATATTTGACCAAGACAGAGTAAGCACAGCCTGCCGGCCACTCGTGTGAGGGCTGGGGAACCTCTCAGTGAAGGCGGCCACGACCTCGGCCCCGGCCAGCAGCTGGGGGAGCATCCACTGTCGAGCGAGGGTTCTTGATGGTTTCATCTACAGACACGATAAGGCACGCAGCCTCGGAGGCCGCAGTCAGGGCATTGATCCGCACCATTGCTGGCTCCCACACAAAGGCCTCAAAATTGTCAGCAATGTCTTCATTGTTGATGTCCACCCCGTACCACATGCCACCCTGAAAAAGTAGAAAAAGAGGGAAAATGATATGAACTGCTCTCAGATTTCTTCCTGCACATCCTCTCAATGACTTAGATTGTGAGGCATCCTCAGGCTCTCTGAACCCACTGGCATCTCCCTAAGGAAAATGGCATTCCAACAGGAACCTGGAAGCCTCTTCCCATCCCTGCCCTCCACCACCCCTCCAGACCTGAGAGAAGCACTGACCAAGGCCTCTCCCAGGCAAGCTGCTGGGTTTTAGGAAGGCCCTATTCTCACCCTCAGGTCATCTGAGGACTGTATGTCAAACCATGTTTTTCAAGAGGATGATTTTCAGCCCCCATTTTACAGATAAGGAAACTGACACACAAGAGAAAGTGACTCGCTTAAAGTTCTAACACAAGTCAGAAGCAAGGTCACTCACTGGGTGCTGCTGTCACCATACTGAGCATTTAGCAAACATCTCTAAATGAGTACTTGCTGAACAGCAGAGGAGCAAACTAAATTCTCAAGAGACACATGCTCTACAAGGAGGCAGGACAGCCATGGCTGGACTCCTGTCAGCAGGGCCCTCAAGTGCTGGAGGAACACACGAGGAACCCACTAAACACGGTAGGTAGTGCATGCCTCCAGGCAGGAGGCTACCGTGTCTCTTTGTTCCCTCAGCGCACTAAAAGGAGTGATCCGACTCTTGCAAGAGGCACTGAAGAAACCCCGGAACAACTAGTCCTGACACCATGTCTCTCCTTCTGCCCTCAGAGGAGGCAGGCAGTTGGTGCTGGGTTTGGTTTCAGCACCATCCGCTGGGCTGACCACACAGAGCCTGAGGAAGCACAGCACACGCTAAGAATCCAGCCCATCCACCCAGTCCCTGGACTCAAAGGAAAGGAACAACCCACCTGGGCGTGCCGAGCCCGTAGCTTGTTGAGGATGTTTGTGGCATCAAAGCCAGCATTGTCACAGAGCTGGCGTGGGATAATTTCCAAGGCCTTGGCATAGGCCCCGATCAGTAGCTGCTGCTTTCCTGGAATGGTTCTTGAGTAATCTCGTAGGTACTTGGAGAGCTCCATCTCGATGGCACCACCGCCAGCCACCACTGAATCATTCTGCAAAGACCAGACTCACCTCTAAATTCAAGGAGCCCTCTGTCTAAGCTCCAGCCATGGCCAAATTGGGCCACTCAGTCAACAGGCCCTCTAGCCTACAAACAGAGTTGGTTCCTCATTCCCGCCCCCAGTCCAAGCCCCGGGAAGCCTGGACATGGACCACGTCTAGCACATCCCCACTTCAATCTGGTGAACCATGTGGTTTCTGACCATCTTCAAGGTCACCTACACCTTGAGGGCACTGGCACAATCCCTGCGATGGCTGACTCCATCAGCTCCACAGTTGCTCACAAGAACAAGTCTTAGTTAAGGTAGCATGACTTATTTTGAGAGACTGAGGATGTTTATGATCCATGAGACAATCAGGGCCCACATGGAAGGACAGGATATACAGGAAAGGGATCACCACGCAAATCCAGGGTCGCATCAGCTCAAGAGGCAGAGTGGGCTGTGCAGGCTGGAAGCCCCCAGTCCAGTACCTTGATGGCCCTCCTGACAATCATGATGGCGTCGTGCAGGGACCGCTCTGTCTCCTCCATAAATTGCTCCGCACCACCACGGAGGATGATAGTGCATGTCTTGGCCTTGGGGCAGCCAGTGAAGAAATTGTACCTACACCCAGGATCAAATTGTATTTGTGAACTCCTTTCTGCTGCCAACCCACAGTGTTCGGACCTCACCAAGTCCTCCCAACATTCAACAGCCGCTCTTCTGTCCCTCACTGAAATTCTCCAAGTCCACCCTTAAAGGCAACGTGTTCTTGGGCTGTGCCACAGGGGCATAAAAGATTGTGGAGTCAGACTGTAGACCCGATTTGACCTTCTTCCTGAAACACTTTATATAACTGAGCACTGATACACCCCAAGAGATTAAGACCTCAGAAGAGAGTAGCACATGTTACTGTAGCCCGCCAGGATCCTCTGTCCGTGGAATTCTCCACGCAAGAATATTGGAGTGGGTTGCCATTTCTTCCTCCAGGGCATTCTCCCCACCCAAGGACCGAACTCGCTTTTCTTCATTTCCTGCAATGGCAGGTAGGCTCTTTACCTCTAGCGCCACCTGGGAGACCTGTTATATATACACCACAAACCATAGATGGCAGAAGGCCATCCGGCAAGTCTTGTAGGCTAAGCGAACAGGGAACCCAGACCCACTACTCACCTCTCGCCTCCAATCTGAGTCTCTTCAAAGACCTGGCAGTGGCCCAGAACATCTGATGACAGCGCATTCACACTGGTCTGGATGGAGCCTCCACAAGCCTGAGGAACGCAAGACAAGATCATCTAGCAGTGACAAATCACATGAGGTGGGAAGCAAGCATCCTGCTACTTAGTTTTAAAGCCAATTCCCATGTTAGACTGCCACGATGCCCCAGATACACTGGATGACCCACTCTCACCCTTGACCTCAAGGCTCCCTCTGGAAGAGGAGAAAACAAAACAGAATGAAGAAACATGAAGGGCAAACAAGCCCAGTTAAAAAGAGATGCTTTACCCAATACACTCTTTCCTAAACTAGGGTGCTTTGAGCCCAGTAACTGAAGTCATGATCAGTGCTTTAAAACTTAAAGCACCTTGGCAAGATGCTTAAGACGAAAGGGAGGAGGGACTTCCCTAGCAGTCCAGTGGTTAAGACTCCATGCTTCCAGGGCAGGGGTGCAGAGTCTATCCCTGGTAGGGGAACTAAGATTCCACAGGTCCAAGGTGCGGCAAAAAGAGAGGAAACCTGGCCTGCAGCATCAAGCCTGGAGCTTAGCCAGCTAATCATAGCACTACTGCTAGGTTCCCTCACAAATCCACTTTCCTGACTTGTTTGGTTAGATTAACTCTTATATAGTAAGTATGCACACACTGGAACTGAAGTGTTCACGGCAAAAAGAGTTAAGAAGACAAGTCCAGGTTCATATACCACTCCAGTACACTAGGGGTAAGTGAAAACCCCTCTGGGGCCAGAAAGACCTAAAAGCAGCCTGTGACAGTTTGGTTACCATCATTGTCCTCTTCAGGTCCTCCTCTGGCACGCGACCAGCACAGAACATGTCCCTGTCAGCAAAGTACTGGGTGGCCACATCCCCGATGGGGAGTTTGGACAAGACGACTTTGGCTCCGGAATGATGGATCTTCTCTAACTTGTCATAAAGAATGTTCCACTCAGCATCAACAATTGCCTGATAATCCTGAAGAGACCCAGAAAATATTGATTTATTAGGGAATTAACAAAGGGTAAACAGAAGAGACTCCCCTCAGTTCAAATAAACAAGGACCCTATAAGGTAACTTAGGAACCATCTAAAACTTTCAAACACAAAAGCAGAAAGTAATCTGAGCACTGGGAGCTACTCCAGAGCTGGTATTTGCTAAGATGTGAGGCAGTTTGGCCAGCTAAGTTCTAGCTCCTCTGAGGCACTGCACCCATAGAGTTCCCAATGACAAGACCTTTCCTTCAAAGGCCATTCTGTGTTGGGGATGCATTTTCCAAGAATAGTTGCTTACTGCTGGGTGACAATGCTACCTCCAGAGAGACAGACTTGGTGATACCAATGTTGGGAGCAGAGCGGTCCCAGCAGCACGGGACACAGTCTAGAAGGGCAGAGCGCACATCTGCCCAAAAAAGAGGAATCAAAATACACGGCTCATTTTATAGCTGAAAGGCTCCCGCAAGCCCCTTCCCCAGGGCCAAAGGATAGTATTTCTGTAGGTTTGCCCTATCCAAACCTCCTCCGGGCCAGGTCAGAGAGGGCAGAGTGAGAAGAGTGGGCCCAGTATTTACACACCAACACGTAGGGGCACAGGAGGAGAAAGGAGCCCATAAGGTGCCTGAGAAACAGAGCTAGCCCAAGATGACCACGAAGGCCCACGGCTTTGGCGCAAAATGCTGCCCGTTTTCATGCCGCTGCCAGCTGGGAGGACCTACCTCAACTGTGTGGACTCTGATTTCCGCATTATCTTTCTCAGCTTTCAGCTCGAGCTCAACATTTAAAAGGGCAATCATTGGATTATGGTACTTTTTGGGTTGCATTTCAAACCCAGCATAAGAGAAAGTCTTCTTGAATGCAACACCAGCAACAAGCTGGGATTCCTGTTTAAAAAAATCAGACAATTCAACAGTTCAGTACTGGTATGAAATAAAATCAATTAGTGGTGTGCTGGATTAATGCATGTCCATTTCTGTGAAACTGAAAGGGTTAATTATGGTTTTAATTCCACTACTGTAACAAAGTTTTTCCATCATCCTAAATGCTAGGAAAAACATGAATACTTATTTTGGTTGTCCCTTCAGGATAAGGAAAACCACTTAGCTTGCAGAGACTAAGCATGGGAAAGGCCTGTCTGGGCTCTCCTTTAAGAATGACCTTCAAAGCACACGTGCCAAGGGATGCACTGTCGGAGGTTCCAACTCTACACCTCCCAATCTTCACTGCACATACGTACACATATCCCTCCTACCTGTACTGCACGTGAGCGCACACATACCTGTGTGCTGTAGCCTAGATGCTTCCCCTCTTTAGGAAATGAAAACAAGAAGTCCTAACAGTCAGAAATTTCCTGCAGTTCTCAAGTGATCACTGTGGCTTCTCCCATCGTGATCCCTCACAATGTGAACTACTGCACCACTCATTCTAAAACGGAGCTTGCTGTGTGGTAGATTTAACATAAGGGCCTAACAGAAAGCACACGGCAGGTGGGAGTGACTGTAACACTATGAGACGGCAGGCTCAACCTGAGATCTCTTACTGAATGACCTAGTCATTTCCTCCCACTCCATAAAGAAGGGTGTATTCAGGAAGTGAAGTCAGAAATAAAAAGACAGATAGCGTATGATATAATTTACATGTAGAATCTAAAATACAACACAAATGAACCTATCTATGAAACAGAAACACTCACAGACAAAGTGAACAGACTTGTGGTTGCCATGAGGGTGGAGGGCTGGAGGAGAAATGGGTTAGGAGTTTGGGGTTACCATGCAAACTATTACACAGAATGAGTAAACAAGGTCCTACTATATAGCACAAGCAACTATAGTCAATATTCAGTGATAAATCATAATTGAAAGGAGTATGAAAAAGAACTAGGTATGCATAACAATCACTTTGCTGAACAGGAGAAATTAACACAATACTGTAAATCAACTAAATGTCAACAAAATAATTTTAAAAACTGTATTCTGTTCGATGATCTATGTGTTTTCTGATAGTACTAATCTACAATTTTGGTCTATAATTCATAGTACTGTAGCCTATCAGGGAACAGATTCCTACATCATTCAAATCCATAGCCTCCTAAAGGGGGTGATGCCTGAGCTGAATGAAGATGGATGTGCTGAAATTAGTCAAACAGAAAACGAAAGAGATGTTCCCAACAGGCAGAGGCAGTATGGTGCAATCAGGGGATGAAAAGCCATTAGCAGTTGCTGGAATACAAAATAAGAGGGTAGCAGGGAGAAAAGAGAGGGCAGGGACAAGTTTAGGAGAATCTTAAAGGCTCCGCTAAGGCCTGACTCTTATCTTATGGGCAATGCAGAACTCCAAACGGCTTTATACACAGAGTGTAAATTGAGGAACCTCACCCTGCAGCAAAAAAAAGAATGCAAGATTGGAGGAAGGGTGCATTACCAGGACAAAGGACCAGTAAAAGAGACAGACTGAACGTGTATGTGGCTTGGAGCCCCTGGCTTTCTCACCAGTTAAAAATTACAGTTCTGATCCCTAGTTTAGTGAATGCCAATTTAATCTCAAGGGTTTCTGGAACAGAAGATGGAACACTGAGATCAAAGCAGTGTGTAAAGACAATGTCAGCAAGCCATGTCGTAGAGAATGGGCTGAAACACGATCATTTGGGGGCCGAAGGCATGGGAATGGCTCAGATGACTTTCAGATTCTTTACAGCTTTATTACATAAGGGGAATCTCATTCCACTCATGTGCCATGACAGAAGAAGAGGAGGGAGATGAACAGAATGAAAATGCAATTGTATTGTGCAAATACAGTAGACACTAGTCACTATTTTAATTTAAATAAGTGAAAAAAAAATGTTGTTAAATAAACAAAAGCCAGTTGCAGGACACTATGTATTACAAGTGAGCATTCGTTTCAGAAAACAATAACTTATAGACGCACAGTCTGGAAGAACACATACACAGTTAATAGTGGTTTCTGGGGCAGGAGTGGTGTAGGAGACATTTCTTTTCTCCTTTAGGACTGTCTATAGTTTGACTTCTGTATTATCTGTTCAAGATAAATGAATAAAAGAAGGGAGAGCCTGCCTGTACCACTTGGAGAAGAATGGACTGAAAAGTACTTATATTTATTGAGCGGGTTTTAGACAATTTATCAGAGCTAGCCCTGTCCCCTCCGATATTAACACTGAGGTTCTGAAAATCAGCCAGTTCATCCTTCCATTCTGCTGACAAGTAATACAAGTCTGTGAAGGTTACAAAATGCACCTACAGGAGACAGCTTATAGCCACAGTATGAGGAACACAGCTTCAATCTGGCTTCCAGCCCAAGTGAGTTCTCTCTATTCCTCTAATATGTGCTGTCCTCCTACACCAAGCTGCCTAAAGGGTCAATGTAAAAGCAAGAGCCTCCTACGGAGGCCTCAGCAGGCTTACCTCTAGGGCTCCACCTTGCACCTTCTTGATTCCAATCATTTTAAGCTGCAGCAAATCATCAAGCATCATCACTGCGTCCACCACCATCTTAGCGAAGAAGGCTTTCTGCTGGGAGATCAGCTTGGAGCTCAGAGCAGTCATGGCACATTTCTCAAGCAGCTTCCTCTGCTCCCTGGGACACAAGGGTGGGACCTGCATCAGGCCTTGAAAGCCCCTCTTATCAGACTGTATTGCAATGTGGAGATGGTTTCTATCCTGGCCTCTAAATTCAGCCCTCAACACTTTGTCTTCTGAATCTTTAGGGCAGATTACCAGTGACAGATGGTGATTGCAGTCAAAGACCTCATGAGTGACAGCTTTTAAACTACAGTCTACAGCCTCTGTTGTACAACACGGATTGGGGCACAGCAAGGGGTTTAGCAAGAGCCAAACAGGCCCAGTCCATGCAAGGTATTCCAGCACACTTCTGCATCCAATCTGGCCATGGGAAGTCAAGGTTCTGACAAAGTTCACTGCAAACTTACACTTTATCTTCCTTCTTCACAGTCACCGCGATCTCTTTGATCTTGTTAACTGCCTGCCAAGAACAGAAATTGGGTGAGTCTCTCACGTTAAAAACAAACTGGAAAAGTGGATCCCAATCTCTCTGTTTACTCCCAAATCTTAAGTATTTCCCCTCAACAGCTGAAATAACATTTCTAAGTCTTATAGCTGCCCAGAAAAATATAAATCTCTAGTTTAGAAAAACGCCCAAAATTAGAAATGTAGAGCAGGCATACAACAGCACCAGTGATAGAGAGTAGGCATAGAATAGCACTCGTGACAACTTTTAGTACTTTACATATGAACTATGTTATGTAATATATGATACACATATTTGTATATTAAACATTGTCTCTTTTCAAAGCCATCTTTTTCAAAAGATATCCTTTCATACTTACCTTTCACATATAATTTCATTTTAATGTCACCACCCCGAAACAGAGACAGTAAAGAAAGTAAGGGGAAGAGGAACTGACGTACCTCAAGTTAAAGAATGAAAGTCAAAGGTCAATAAAAGCAATGTCTCAAGATGTGCTATGAAATACTTGATAAAAACAAAACAGCTTTCACTTACTGATAGCCTGTGATTTGTCTACATCATAGTCTGTCAGGAAACTTGAAGCTTAAAAAGACTAAGTAATACACCTAGTCAGTAGCTACTGAATGATAGAACTGAGATTTCTATGGAGTAGAATTCAGAAAATATTCAAGAAGTGTTGTCCCCAGACCCTCCACAACCCAATATAGACTGTACCCTAAGAGAAACAAAAAAGGTGCACAAACGGCCCAGATTCACTGTACCCTAAGAGAAACAAAAAAGGTGCACAAACGGCCCAGGTTCACTAGCACTCCCATACCAGCTGTGTGGCGGTGCGGAAAGCTCGGATGATGATCTGCGGGTGCAAACCTTCCTCCACGTAGGGTTTCACCTGTTTCAGAAATTCTGCAGCCAGCAGGGTCACTGAGGTGGTGCCATCACCGACCTGGAACAGGATGATAGGAAACTCACATCCACTCATGTTTAGGAATAAAACTCCCTAACTCTGTTTTCTAGGCAATTTATCCATTTAAATTGGGGTGTTGCTGGGTAGATATTCATCCCATCAAATGGTCACAAAACTAATTCCCCAGCCAGGCCCATTCTCCAAAGAGGGTTGATCTGGACAAATTTCCCCAGAATATGAAATCATATACATAAATTAACCAAGAACTTATTTACTATGGACAAGGTACTATGATCAGTAACACAGTATACATGCTTATAATATTACAATGCTAATATGTCACAAATAACAAATAATGGTAGCAAAAGGTATGAGATAAATGGGAACAAATTCTACAAGGGTTCACAAAACAAACCTCTAAGGATCAAAGTCTTTTGTATTTTAAACATTATTTGGAATAAGCAGATTACGAGCCTGTTTTTCTTAATGGCAATTTTCAATAATGGGATCTAAACTTTATTTTTAATAAAGAAGAAAAAAAATAAGAGCTTTTTTCCCCCTCTGCTTCCCCTTTTCTTTGAGAAAAGAGTTTTTTTAGAAAACTGGTTAACCTCTGATATAGAAGAAATTCACTTTTAACTCATTTATGTTTCTCTGGAATGTAAGAGATTTTAAGGAGAAAAAAAGTTACTGTGGCAAAGGGTTTAAGCTGTCAATTTCCTAGAGAGAAACGTATTCCTTTGATGAAAATTGCCATACTGTTTTCCAGGTTACAGGGTCCTAATAGACCTTTTAATATAACTTCGGGATGTTATCTGTAACACTCTGAAATGCAAGCTTGTCTCTCTCAATATTTATTATCAAGACTCCAGTGTTAGAAATGATTTTTAAAAAGGCAAAGACAAGTTAATGTCACTGACAGGAACATAAAACAGCAAATTTTATGCTATGTGTGTTTTACTACTATAAATTTTTTTTTTTAAGAAAGAAAAAAGTGAACTGGAAACAATCTCCAACTCCATCTTATAAGGCAACCAACAGATGAGAGGTTAAATTATTTACTGAGCAACTCATATGAATGATAGCACACAGGCCTGGTCCTGAGATCTGAGCCACACACAGTAGAACAGAAGGAATTTTAAAGGGCTATTATTTCCATCTACTTAGTTTTACAAACCTGTATTTGTGAAATTATGGTTTTAGATATAAAATCAAAATGCTTAAAGAAAGAAGAGCAAAGGAACAAATAGGCATGTGTTTCAATCTCCACTGAAACACATGGACTTGATTTTCCTACCTCAGCATCTTGGGATTTTGCAATGTCCACTAAAGTCTTCGCTGCAGGATGGACAACATCAAGGAGTTTCAGAATTGTGGCCCCATCATTAGAAATTGTTGCTTTGCCTTTCAAGGGACAAACACAAAGTAAAAATGTAAAGATCTTTTCTTAAATTCTGACTTCGAGCTGGACATATACACTTTATTGGGACAGGACAGAGGGTCTCATGGTGGGAATGAACTGATCTTTTCATAGATTTAGCTCTAGGCACAAAGGGCCACCTAAAATCACATATTTCCAAAAACCATGAACTCTTCATTTTCCTTGAATAGTAAACCTCTACTGGATGTAGAAAACATTTTAAAAAATAAGAATGAATAATCATTTAGATATTCTTAACAGTTGATACCCTCGTATTTCACTTGTAAATTAATACACTAAAACAAAATGCGGAATTTGTCTCAGCAACATGATACAATAGGAGTGACCACAGGCAACTTAGGAAGGTTCTATTTCATTTTTCTAGGCCAAATCTCTCTATAAGGCAAGATTCCTGAACCTGGCTTCTCCCATATATTCCCAAGAGGCTCAGCATTCAGAACAATGTAGGAAAAGAAGCAGCTTCATAGTAAGCAATCCTTCAGAGATCTTAAAAGCAGAGGAATTTCTGTTGCCAATCTCTGCTGGCCCCAAACACTTTAGAGGACCCTCCTCTTCTCCATACTGGTCTGAGAAACTCTGTACTTACCTCGGCCATCCACAATGAGCTTGTCCATACCACGGGGGCCCAGGGTAGTTCTGACAGCCTCAGCAATCACCTGGCAGGCACTAATGTTACTTACAAGCTGGGGGATGCCTTGGGAGCTATCAGTCCCCTCTTTCAACAGGATAACTGGTGTGGGCTAGAGAAGAAAGAGCAATTCACTTAAAAAAAAAAAAAAAATCTGGAGGCCCCTTTAAACCACATTCGCCCAATGTCCATCCACTACATCTATTCCTTTAACAGCCCTACCCCCAGAAATGGCATACTCTGCAGGTGTACCAGAAAATGGTTTGAGAAGCACTGATTTGGTCAAAAAGAACAAATCAAATAATGTATTCTTCAGTGCCCAGTTGAAAAAGCATAGCCCTTTCAACTTCTGACCCTATTTCCTGGGTTGAGGAATCAGGCCATGGCACAGGAGGAAGCAGGCCATACTCAGCGCTCACCCTCCAGAAAACATTCAATTAACTGCATGAGAGCTTAATCGCAGAGAAGTAGAAGGGGCACTGATGCAAAAAGAGATGCCAAGAGCTTCAGACGTTGTCCCAGAGATGCCGAGGCAGGCAGTGTCACCAGTGATGCTAGCTGGAGTGGGAAATGGCCAGGCAGATAAACAAACGGCACATCTGTCCTGTCTCACAAAGTGACAACTCTCATCTGTACCTCAGTCTTTCCATCTCTCATGCTGGTTCCATAAAGCTTTTGTGATCAATCTCCAACCAGATACCCTAAACAAGTTCTTCTCTATTTTGCATTGTTCTCCACAACAGTCACTGTTCTCTTATGACTGATTTTATGTATGTAAAACAGATAAGTGTAAACACTGTTTCAAAACTTTTGTTATGTTAATTATGTGTGTGCAATTAGCCTATGCTGTTATTTAGTCCCAAAGTTGGGTCTGACCCTCTGCAACCCTATGCTTTGAAATTTATTTCTTACTGTGGATTGCAATATAAAGTTTGACAGTCACTGCCCATGTCCACCCCTGGGGATATTTCAGGTGTTCGAGCAGGGTAGACATAGAAAAGCATCAGGCTGTCTCAGTCCAACAAAAAGAGCCAGGAATTCACAAACTAGTAAGTCAAACAACTCATGAGGCTGACTCCACATTAACTGAACAATTTCTTTAAAAATTTGACTTCTTTGGTCACTGTAGCTGGAGGGTAGTGAGTAAGCAAAAGACTGGAATGAAGTTGAAGAAGCAGACAGGAATCAAATCACTACTCATTTGCAGACTATGGTAAGGAGTTTATAGATTTTATTCCTACAAAGAAGGGAAGCCCTGGAAAAGCTTTTAGCAGAGTAACGGCATAGTCCAATTTACACTGGGGGAAGAAAACAACAACAACAAAAAAATGATAAGAGGCAAGATATAATGAGCAACTGCATAAAAATAGGCGAGAAAGATGCACAACAAACTCGAATAAGTAAGAAAGTGGTAGTAAAGAAAGTTTTCAAACTTGGGTATTTTGTTTTGTTTCAACTTTTCCTAACAAACATATCATACGTTACTCAGTGGCTTCTCTGTACTCTCAGAATTCCTTCGGGTCTCTTGCAAGGAAAAATGGGTCCCCCAAAGGGACCCCCTTCTCCCAGACCTGCTAAATCATTCCTCAGGGCAGCCTCAAGTCATCTCTGGTCCAACCCTGCCCCAACAGAGATTTACACTACCAATCAAAAACCAACTTGAGTCTTAATCCCTTCCTAGTCCATTCAACAGAGTCTTTCACCCCCACCAAGTCTAACTTATCCAATGTTTTTATAAACTTTTTCTCACTTCTAACTCCAAATTATACCCCACCTATAGGAGCCACACTGCCACGTTCTACCAAAACCACTTTCTTACCACTAGGCCAGCAATTCCTCAGAGCTGCCGTTCTTCTCAACAGTAGTTAACGTGGGCACTGGGAACAGGGGATCCCATAACTCTCTCTGCTCTTTCTCAAGCATAATGTTTATATTGCCATCCATCTTAAAGTACAAGCTTCACAAAGGTAAGGACTACATAATTTCAATGTGTAGACTGCCTAGATTTGGCCACATATAAAGCAATATACAGAAGCTTTTGGTGCTGAAAATTCCAATTACATTATCAGTTGAACCTTGAACAGCATGGTTTGAACTGTGTGAGTCCACTTATGCCTGAATTTTTTTCAGCAGTAAGTACTATAATACTACACCGTCTGAGGTTGGTTGAATCCTCAGATACAGAGAAATCCAGACATGGAGGGCTGACTAAATCATATGCAAACTTTTGACTTAGCAGAGTGTGGTCCCCTAACTCCCGGAGTTATTCAAGGGCCAAATACACTTGAAAGTGCTTTATACACATCATAAAGTAAGGTGGCAATCTGTTCTTATTTTTGGAAAAGCATCGGCAGCATGGTGACACTAAATTCACTGAGACTTCCTAAGTACAAGCAAGAAGGGCTTGGAAGCAGCTGACCACGTTGTCCCAAGCTCCTGTGCTTTCTGGGCCCTACAGAACCGGCAGGCTGGGTACAGAGATCCCCCAGGGAGGGAAAGGTGGCGGGGCTGGACGAGACAAGCAGGTCAGTCAGGATGGTGCCTCTTCTGTCAGTTCTCCGAGGGCAAGCCCAGCTCGTGTCCTTAAGTGACTTTCCAACCGCACTGTTACTCAAGTGAAGAAACAACAGCAGAATCCAACAATCTGCCAAGGGTATCTATCATGAAAGGCTTGCTAATTTCAGCTTAATGGCCTTTATTCTACTTAAAAACTTTTAATAAGCATTATTTAGCTTGATGCTCTATGAAACAACAGGTATTCATACGCTAAGGCATGCAGTGCTGAACACAAAGGCAAGAACATATCAATACCTTCTGTGTGGTTGTACCAAAGTCACAGGACTGAGCTTTTTGAGGAACCCTCTTACCTCTTTTTCAATCACAGAAGACTTCCAGAGTATCAGGTACCAATTCAATACCAGGTACCAAATAACAGCAAGAAGAGTTCTTGGTGACTTAAGTTTCACACACAAAAAGGAGAGCTACCAAAAGTCAATAAGCAAGGAAACAGAGCAGGTGTCAGCTCAGGAAAAAGCCGAGGTGGTGGTCTGGGGCCTCTCGGTGAAGGGTTTTATCACAAGTTAGAAGAATTTTAGGGGCCGGAAATATAATACCACACTCAAAGTCACACATCTATTAAGCTATCAAACACAGGCATTCAGGGTGGCTCCAGAGCCCTTCCTCTCAAGTGTTCCACTATGCTGCCACTGCAGGAGGCAAAGATGACGTCAGGGGATAGGCAACACTGAAGCCAGACTGAAAAAGGCAGTACTGGGTGCATGAAAGGCAGAGAGGGTATCCAGATTAACACCAGGTCCCTACTCTCTCGGTACAAGCAGGATTCTCAGGGCCTTTGGTAGCATGAACATCTGATAGCTGTCAGTTTGACATATGACTAGGTCAGGCAGAAGCTGAGGAAGCAGGAAAAGAACAGAGAACTGAGTTGGAGGGAGAAAAATGAACAAGTGAACTGCCAAGTGCCCATGGAGCACAGGTCAGGGTTTCACCTCAAACACGTAAAAGCTGGCCCTGTTCAACATCAGCTCAGGGGACACCACCGAGGTCGTTTGGGACCCATGGAGGGTACCTGTAGCTCTGAGTTAGAGAAAGGGATGCCACAGAAGGGGAGAGGGGAGGAGGGCTACAGACGGCCTCCAGGATTCACCTGCTTCTCTAAAGAAAAGGAGACAAGAGAATTAGGTGGACAACTAGAAAAGCCATTTAATGTCACATCTGGAAGGGCAGATAGGGTCAGAGGCTGGGTCTTCTCACCTCTGATGCATCATCTCCAGTGCCCTGCCCATTCTCCTGGTTGAGAGTTGCACCTCAGAAGCTATACTAGGGGCCTAGTACATTCAGTAGGTACTAAAAGTTCAAACTATCACCCAGTAGTGCTCATTTCACATGCTAGCAAGGTACTAATGCTCAAAATCCTTCAAGCTAGGCTTCAACAGTACATGAACCAAGAACTTCCAAACGTACAAGTTGGATTTTGAAAAGGCAGAGGAACCAGAGATCAAATTGCCAACATCTGCTGGATCACAGAACAAGGGAATTCCAGAAAAACATCTATTTCTGATTCACTGACTATGCTAATGCCTTTGACTGTGTGGATCACAACAAACTGTGGAAAAATGTTAAAGAGATGAGTATACTAGACCACCTTAACTGCCTCCTGAGAAACCTGTATGAGGTCAAGAAGCAACAGTTAAGAATCAGACATGGAACAACTGACTAATTCAAACTGGGAAAGGAGTATGTCAAGGCTGTATACTGTCACCTTGCTTATTTAACTTATATCCAGAGTACATCATGCAAAATTCCTGGCTGAAGCTCAAGCTGGAATCATGATTAGTGGGAGAAATAGCAATAACTTCAGATATGCAGATGACACCACCCTAATGGCAGAAAGCAACTAAAAAGGCTCTTGATGAAGGTGCAAGAGGAAAGTGAAAAAGCTGGATTAAAACTTAACATTCAAAAAACGAAGATCATGGCATCCAGTCCCATCACTTAATGGCAAATAGATGGGGAAACAGTGACAGACTTTATTCTCTTGGGCTCCAAAATCACTGCGGATGGTGGCTGCAGCCATGAAATTAAAAGACCCTTGTTCCTTGGAAGAAAAGCTATGACAAATCTAGACAGCATATTAAAAAGCACAGACATCACTTCGCCGACAAAGGTCTGTATAGTCAAAGCTATGGTTTTTCCAGTAGTCATGTACAGATCTGAGAGTTGGACCATAAAGGCGGCAGAGTGCTGGAGAATTGGTGTTTTCGAACTGTGGTGCTGGTGAAGACTCTTGAGAGTCCCTTGGACTGCAAGGAGATCAAATCACTCAATCCTAAAGGAAATGAGCCCTGAATATTCATTGGAAGGACTGATGCTGGAGCTGAAGCTCCAATATTTTGGCCACCTGATGCGATGAACTGCCTCATTGGATAAGACTGTGATTCTGGGAAAGATTGAGGGCAGGAGGAGAAGGGGACGACAGAGGATGAGATGCTTGGATGGCATCATCGACTCGGTGGACATGAGTTTGAGCAAGTCCGGGAGTTGGTGATGGACAGGGAAGCCTGGCGTGCTGCAGTCCATGGGGTCGCAAAAAGTCAGACAGGACTGAGCGACTGAACAACAAAATGCGTTTAGTTAATGAATGAAGGGATGACGAGCGGAGTACGGGCAGAAGGATCTGTTTTCAATTATGCAGCAGCAAGGGGGCAGGGAGCGGGGCAATGAGAGACCAGAGCCGAGACCTTGGGCTCCGTCCCCATGCTGCCTCTGCCGGTTCTAGGAAGAACCCTCCTTCACACACGCATTTTTCAAGACAGGCAAAGCTTCCAAGTCTGGCCCTGGACCACGTATGCACGCTCAACCCGCAGTCATTTGCCCCAGGTCATGATTATGGGGGGCTCCGAAAACCGTGTGACCGACGCAGGTTCAAGGCCCCGAAGCACCCTGGGATTTGTAGTCCCCAGTCGGCCCGACCGGAGCCTCCTCTTGAGCCCCACAAAACCGTCGCTGAGAGCAGCTGCTCCGGGCCGGGCCCAACAGGCGGTAGCAGGCCGGGGTCCCTCACAGACAGAGGGTCGGGGCGAGAACCGAGTCAATAAGCAGGAGAAGGTTCTACGAGACTGGCCTAGGCTAGGCAGCGCCAGCTACCGACCAGATGGCAGCGGATGGGGCCGGATGACCGAGATGCGACTCACCATCATCTTGTAAGCTTATCCAGTAGCCGGCTACTCCTCTTCTCCGCGCCCGGGACGCCCAGCAACCCCACAATGCTCCGCGCCAGAGAAATCCCCAGAAGCTTCACAAAGCCGCTGGACCGGGAGAGGAAGGGGTGGGCCACTTCCGCCACTCTATGGTTCGCTACCACAGAGTCGGCGTGGCTAGAAGGGTCAGAGGCTGGGCCTCGGCGAGAGCTAAGAGAATCGTTGGTAAAGGAAGGTTCGCCGGTTTTCCATGGTGCCATTATTTTTGAGCATGTAGAATCCTTGCTTGGTCGCGTCAGCCACTAACTCTAATTCCATTCCCCCTATCTCCCAAGACCAAGGGATGCAATAAACGCATATATTTATTGACTGCTTACTGAGAGGCTTTAACTAAGCATTTGACGTGAGTGAGCTCGTTGTTGAACACTATCGTTTTGGTAGTACCACGATCACGCCCACTTTACAGATGAGGGAACTGAGGCTGAGAGGTTAGGTATCCAAAATCACACGTGGGCACCTGGCCCGAATGCTCGTTTTCTGGTTTGGCACTGTCAGAGCTTCCTCGAGGGTCGGGTACATCAGGCCACATCCCCAGAGCCTACTGACTACCAGCGCGCAAACGCCAGTGGAACTAGGCAGAGGATGAGCAGAGCAGGGGTCGCCCGACACCACCTGGGCGCTAGGAGAATGCCTTCCCAAGGAGAGGATGGGAAAAAGGAAAGCACAGCTAGAAGATAAATCGTTGCCTTGCGATGCGGCCGCGGTGAGGATTCGGCCGAGAACGCACGAGCTGACTAGCCAAGACTTTTCGGGGCTGAGGCGAGTCCTGCGGGTCTTCCATTCTCAGTTCCCGCGGCCTCCCCGGCCCGCTCTCTGCCAGAAAGGTCCTGCAGAGTCTAACCCAAAATGAGAAATGCTGGGGCGGGGGCCGGCAGTTAAGAGTTTAGACCAATCAGCCCTCGGCCTCACTTCTCTCGACCAATAGGAAGTGGGCTAGGGCGTAGGGGCGGAAAATGTGGCTACATAAGCAGGCCTCAGAGCCAATAAGTCCTAGGCCTCATTCCGGTCAGCCAACCGACGGCGTGAGCGGGTCCGGGGGCGGGAGGCCAGAGCAGCTGTCAGGCCGAAGTCCGGCTAGGTACGCGCGGCGGGGTGGCTGGAAGAAGCGCGGCGCCCGGCCGGGCCCTGGAGATGGTCCCCGGCGCCGCGGGCTGGTGGTGTCTCGTGCTCTGGCTCCCCGCGTGCGTCGCGGCCCACGGTGAGCAGCAACGGGCGGGGCTACGCTTCAGGGCGGGGCTGGCGGACCAGCTTGAGCGCGTCCTGGGTCGGGGGCCCCGGGTCACCTTGGGGACCCCGCGAATTCGGAGCAAGGCAGGTCCAGACACTGGCACCTGGAGTGGGTGGGTAGTGGTCCCCAGGGAGATTAACTGGGGGCGGCCTGAGGCTGGGCTGTGAGTCCCCAGCTACCCACGTCAAAGGAAGGTTCCCCCTACCCCCACTAGCGCCGACTTAGGTGGCTGAGGGGGGCGAAGAGCAAGGAACACCTAGGGGTACTACAAGCTGGAATTATGTGAGCACTCACATACATAAATGGGACCACACATGCCTATACGTAGGCTTGACACGCACTTAGCACATACGTACACACCAAACCTGTTTGCACCTACACGAGAACATAAACATACTCCCATATACATACGTGAGCACATGTGTATATCTACACTTAATTTACCAGATCAGAGGATACAAAGGCTAGGCAAAGATGTGTAGGGAAGAGGGGAATTTTAGTGCTAATCCAGGAAGGCCTCCTGGGAGTGTATTTCTATTTGATGGGAAGCCTCCACTCCCAGGACAAAAGGCTGTATGTGTAGCCCAGTAGCAAACCAGTGGACCTCTACCTGGTGGCTGATTAGGACGTAGAAAAGGACAGCTAAAGCCACAGTCGATCCCAGCCCTTACACACAGTAGTGACTTGTGGCAGAAGCTTCCACCCTTTCACATTAGTCAATCTCTCTAGGCTAAGGAAACCAGCGACTTCAGTTCAGGTAAAACATTACACTTTGGTACTAAAGAGATCCACATCCCAGAAAAATCTAGTTGTTCTGGCAATTCCCTGCTGGAAATAGTTGTTCATTCACTCAACAACCTTTTAGAGCACCAATTATAGTCTAGCCACTATGTTAGATAATGTGGATACAGTATTGAATGAAATTACAAACTTAAGTCCTTGTTCTAGTGCAGGAGATAGACAACAAACAAAAATAATTCCAAATTATGTTAAAAGTGTCATTGGAGACAAAGTACATTTTTGAAGGGGCATAAAGGGAGGGCAGTCACAAGGCAGGTTTCTCTGAGAAAGTGATCTGATGGATGAATAGGAGTGAGCCCTATAAAGAGACAGAGGTGTGGTATGGTGAGGGAACTTGCGAGAAGACCTGGAGATGTGAAGAAACTGGAGGCCAGTGTAGTTAGAACATAGGAAGGGAAGAGACGAGGTTGGGGTAGCCAATGGCCAGATCAAGCAGGGCCTTGCAGACTAGAGTTTAGGTTTTAAGTGCAAAAGAAAGTCCTTGAAGGGTATTGAAGCTCTGGCAGTGGTGACATGATCATATCTGCTTTAAGACATTTTAAGGAAATTCCTGGCAGTTGTAAGGGGAATGGACCTTAGGGAGCAAGAATGGAGGCTAAGATAGACCAGTTAAAAAGCTGCATCAGCTAGGACAAGAAATGGTAGTGACTGGACGAGGGGGAAATGGCAGTGGAACCAGATTTTTTTTTTTTACAACAGCTACCACATCTACCACCTTGAAACTCTCAAGTCTGCCTCAGAACAAAGATGAATTAACCCTCAGAGAGGTAACACTGGAACTCTGTCTCCCTGGCTCACCTGTGTAAGCAGCAACAGCTGTAAATCTCTGGGGTCACTAACTCTGTCTGCATCAGTTCTATCCTCCCCAGGGCAGAGACCATCTATCCTACCTACTTCAAGGACACAGTTGGCGGAAGCTGGGTCTCTGGGCCCAGACCACAGCCAGCCTAGTTGAAGGCATACGGTCCATGATCTGAACCTGAACCAGCTTTTCCCCTGGAGGCGTCTCACCTGTACCTTTTACCTTTCAGGCTTACGCATCCATGATTATTTGTACTTTCAAGTGCTGAGTCCTGGGGACATTCGATACATCTTTACAGCCACGCCTGCCAAGGACTTTGGTGGTATCTTTGTAAGTTCAGGGAGGCCCCCTCATCTCTGATGCTGTCTCCACATTTCCCCCTACTAAGTTGAGGTGACCTTCATCAATTCAATCAATACCTGAGTGCTGGGACAGAGAAGGGGACAGAATCCAGCTCTGTCTTCCAGGGGCTACAGAGCCAGGAAGGAAGGGCTTCTGGCTGTTCCTCTGGGTATAATACAGACCTGGGCATCACAGAGGGAAAAACTGTCTTCTTAGGGACATGAAGTAGTTAAAAAAAAAAGCCAAAGGCTCTGCTAGCTCCACTACTGAACTATTAATGTGTGACTCTGGGTCCATAGCAACTTCCCTGTGTCTGTGACAGGGAGGGTGGAAAACATAAATAAATAAAATAAGGATTTGATAAAAAAAAAAAAAAGACAAAAAGGGAGGGTGGGATAGGACAACCAGACAACTGTGAGAATTGAGTCAAAGTGTTCAAGCATCCAGCATACAGAAATCACGCATTTCCTTCAAATTTTTGAGGAGCTGACAGGATGGAATGATCAGCTCGGTCCTAACCCCTCCCCACACTTTCACCTGTTTAAATCTTTCAGCACACAAGGTATGAGCAGATTCACCTTGTCCCTGCGGAACCTTCAGAGGCCTGCGGGGAACTCAGCAACGGTTTCTTCATCCAGGACCAGATCGCGCTGGTGGAGAGGGGGTAAGGCGCAGACAGGCACAGGCGCCAGGGGAGGGTCTGAGATCAGTGTTGGTGGTGATACTTTGTTTTTTTTTTTTTTTGGTGGTGATACTTTGAAATAACTGTTTTTAAATAATTCATCTTTTTAAGAGTCTTTAAGAAATGTCTTAAAATTATCCAAGCCTTTGGCCATTTACTTGTGAGCCTCTATTAAAAAAACAGTCCTCCACGGTCAGTCCTTCTTTCACCCTCCTGGGTTGGTGGTCTGGGGCGGGAATAGCTAGGACCCTGCCTTTTCTTTGGTCTCATCATCACCTCTTCCAGGGGCTGCTCCTTCCTCTCCAAGACCCGGGTGGTGCAGGAGCACGGCGGGCGGGCAGTGATTATCTCTGACAACGCGGTTGACAATGACAGCTTCTACGTGGAGATGATCCAGGACAGTACCCAGCGCACAGCTGACATCCCTGCCCTCTTCCTGCTCGGCCGAGATGGGTGAGGGGTCCTTGTCTCTGGCTGTATTAGCACCAAGCTGGGTGCCACAACTCGGGGAGGTCAAGGGCAATTACTAGTCCCTACCCATAAGCCTCATCTTGGGGTGCCCTGGTTGGAGGGCCAAAAAAATCCTCAGGCTCTGGAACTCCCAGAGTAATGGGGACAGTGGGGCATGATGGGGTGCCAAGAAAGTGACCATCACCACCTCTCTTCATGCCCTCCCAGCTACATGATCCGCCGCTCCCTGGAACAGCATGGGCTGCCTTGGGCCATCATTTCCATCCCAGTCAATGTCACCAGCATCCCCACCTTTGAGCTGCTGCAACCGCCCTGGACCTTCTGGTAGAAGAGTTGGTCCCACATTGCAGCCATAAGCAACTCTGGGCTGGGAAGGGAAAATCCAGGAATTCTGCTGTTCAGGATTTGGGGATAGCATTTGGGAACTGGTGGAGCTAGGGAGAGGAAAAGGGCTTGGGCCTTGGCTCAGCTAAAGGAAGCCACACCACTGGCCTTTCCTCCCCTGGGCTCCTAAGGTATCTCATGCTATGGGAAGAGGCAAGAGCCAGGCCCCGGGGCTGGTGGGCTAGGGTCTGAAACTAAAGGGACCAACAGCAGGTGGTTTGAGAGCCATCTGAGACCTGTCACACCCCACCTGGCTCCAAGCCTTCCCACCCAGTCTTTCACGGCAATTGCTGGAATGGTATAAGGAGCTGGTGTTTGAGGACTTAATAAACCCTCAGTGACTTTTTAGCAATAAAGCCTCTCATCAGGGTTGCAACTGTGTCCTAGAGTAAAGCTCACTGGGGTGGGGGCACTTGGTCCCAGGCTCTTGTTCTGAAGGGAGGAAACTGAGGCCGAGAGAGGGTACAAGGCTTGCCCAGAGTCCTTCAGGACCAGTGCTCAGACTGCTAATCCTGGATCCCAACAGCCTCCTGCTCAAGAACTCAGGAAGTGGTGGTTCAGCCCCCGAGGAAAAGCCTCCTCATTCTGAAGCCTGGTCCTGGGGATCCACACTGGACCTCAGAGGAGCCCTGCTCTTAGACCTGAGAAACATTTGCACAGCAGATACAGACGAGACGAGGGATGAATCCAAACTAGGGAGCTGGAGCTCCCGTCTCCTGCCGTCACCTGCTCTATTCTGTGCATGCTGGCACCATCCACGTGACTGTTGCCTGCTTGAGGCAGCTTATCAAGCCATCCTCCACAAAGCATTCCTGTAAAGGCCTGTCACCATTCATGTTTTATTGATAACACTGGGCAGGTGGGGAGGAGGGGGTGCTGGCTGCTCTGAAGGATTAAGAACCCAATAGGCTAGTCAGACAGATTCCACCTGCTCACGATCCAGGAAAGGGCCCGTGGGGCGGCACCTGGCCTCCCTGGGATCCCTCAGCAGGGGCATGCGGCAGGCCCCTCAGGGAAGGTGGGCAGAAAAGAATTGCGGGTGACAGGTTACAATTTCGACAGCTTCCAACCCAAGAGCAAGGGGTAGTGCTAATCTGGGGAGGAGGAGGACAGTCAGGGCTAATCTTGAGTATCCAGCCCAGCTCTTCTAGGTTTCTGGAAGACTTGTGTTCCTCTGTGGAGATCCTAAAGATGGAGATTACGACCAGGAGAGCCCCTCACTGATGAAAGTTCTAGAAGACTCTAGAACATCCCCAATTAGGGAGCAGAGGCCTTTCACCCCCCAGGTCTCAGCCATGCTGCTGGAGTCCTAAATGGAGGTGGGTAAGAGGAGGGGTGGTAATCCCCCCTCGCAAGGGAGGCAGAGACCTCTTCCATACCCTGTGAGGCTAGCCACTGTACCAGGGCCTAGAGGCAAGGCACAAGTACAGAGATTCTGGGGGAGGGGTTAATCTCTACTTCCCTGATGTCTAACAGTGGGGTGGGGAGGGGGGAATCCCCATGGTTCACTGTTCCCCACAGAGAGCCTAAGAGAAGGTGCAGTGGGCCCCACTCCGGGCTTCCCAGCTATGCCAGTGGTCAGGCTACAACAGTGGGAGGCAGGGAAGACGGCAAGGGCATCTTGGCCCCTCTCTTCTTCAATGGAGCCAGGCTGTTCTCGGGTTGCCACTGTTACTGTCCCCCTCCCCCCATACTGAGTTGAGAGGGCTAAAGCCTCAAGCAGATGAATAAGTGGGGCCATGGGGAAGAAACACTGTTGGGCCCTGACCTTGGTTCCAGCCACTTACATCCGAACCTCAGGGGGAAGCCAGTTCTGAGAGGCTCAGTGACAGCGCAGAGCCGGAGCCACTCAGCAGCAGCGTCCAGGGCATGAGGTCCGGCAGTGGAGAGAGGGCCTAGGGTCCAGCCTGTCTTACCCTCTGGCAGAAAGAGTGCTGAAATGGGGGGAAAGCAGGCAACAGGTGTGGGGTGTTCCTTCCAAGCCTCTGCTCTGGGGCAAGGCCCCCTCTTCTGCAGGGTCTGGGGTAGGAGCGCTTCCGAGCAGGGTGACATCACACATCAGTCATCTCATCCCCCAGCTCGGCATCTTCCGGCTCGCCTTCCTCCTCCTCTTCCTCCTCCTCCTCCTCAGAGGTCATGTTGGGCTCATCGGCCTCTGCCAGACATTTAGGGCAGGAACAGACGAACAGATAGTTCTCCCTGCAGAGGGCGAGGGGGGATGAGGGTGAGGGCACAGCCAGGCAGCCGCCGGAGGGGAGGCCCCAGGGCCCCGCTGCCCCCCGCAGCCCCCGGCACCTGAGGATCTTGTGGCGGCTGTGGCGGCTGCGCTCCCGCTGACAGCAGTCTAAGTAGCTGATGCAGATCTCCTAAGGGGCACGAGAGGCGGGCGGGTGGTCTTCCTAACGGGTGGGGTTCGGGCCTCCCCAGCCTCTGCCCTGTGTCCTCAGGAGCCTGGGCTGCCCTTCAGCGAGAGGGCAGGCCGCCCCAATCCACCCCTTGTGCTCAGAGCAGGGAGGGCACTATGAGGCTTTAACAGTCTGAACTGGGGGCTATGGCTGGGCCTCAGGCCATGGCCAAGGTCTGTCTGTGGCTGGGGCAGAGGTTATCTTGCTGTGAAGCTACTTGCCCTGAAAGAAGTTTCAAGCAGACTCTGTGTACTGCTCTAAGAGCCAGGACCCCAAATCACACTAGCAACCCACAGTCCCAGCCACATAGGGCCATTTCCTGTTTCCTTAGAAGCTGCAGATTCCTTGATCAAAAAGTAGCTGGAGACAAGAACTCAGGCACACAGTGCTCTCTTAAACACTGCTGAGGCTTTCTGGAGTTATTTTTTGAAGTGAGGTGGGGTCAGAGCACACTCACAGGCAAGCCTAAGGTCCTGCAGCGTGTGGGGATTCAAACCAACAGCCTCAACCTGGGGCTGGAGCCACTGCTGCTCCTGATTCCTGGGGAGAACTTGCCAGGCCTCCTGCCCACCCACCCCCACAGCTACTTGCCCCCTCACCTCTCCTGGCTTAATATCCTCCAGGGCGGTGACATGCAAAAGGAAGTTGTTTTCTGGGAAGGAGGTCTCTGCATTGGGGACACAGCTGTGGTTGCCTGGGTCATGAGAGGCAGATAATGAGGATTGTTGACTAAGAAAAATAACAGCCTTAACTGTGCAGGCCCTGTCTTTCCTTGTTCTCTGATCCCTGCTAGGGCTGTGCAGGTACTGGGGCCCCGGTGTCCTGTCTCCCTGTCCAGTGCTCCTGAAGACGACAGGCCCAGATGCACTCCCACATCACTGCCCTGCGCCACCTGCCATGCCTGGCCCCGCTCGTCTCCTCACTGGTCCCCCTGATCCTCAGCTGTTCCCAGTGTCTCACCAAGGGAGGGACAGGGCCGTGAAAGGGATGCCCGTGCCTGAAACTTAATCCAGGCCTATCTGTTACTGGTAACAGCTGGAGCCTAGTTTGGAAAAGGTAGTGTCCCCAGAGCCTGGGAGGAAAGGTTTGCGGTGAGGAGAGCAGGGGGTGGGAGGCCAGGATCTGGAAGACAACAGTCCGAATTGGCTCTGTCCCTCCATCAGGTGCTGATGAGACTGCCTTCCAGCCTGAGCTCCTCCTGGGTTCTTAGGACACCCAGGGTTCCCTCTGGAAGAATCAGAGCTCTGTGCCCTGCCTGAGCACCGGGCCTAGTGCATTGGAAAGCAGGAGCAGTCCAATAAATGAATGAAAAAGTGATATGGAAGACAAAGGGGAAACCCTCAAGCTCAGCCCTAATCCCACTCCCAGACTCAACTCTACCAGCCCAGAAGGGATCAAGAGAGGTGAACTGCAGCGTGAGGCTGCGCCTTCTCAATGCCGGGACTCACAGCAGCTCTGCAGCATAAAGAGGCCAGATCCTTCACAGTTAAGAAACTCGCCGGTTGCTGTAAGAGAGTAGTGTGCAGATGGTATTACATCCATTTCATAGGTAGGACAGGGAAACTAGGCTTCTAAGGACAGGCATGGCTCCACTGTCTTGCCACCCAGTCACTGCCATTTACCTGACAATGCTTCTCTGGAGCACAAGCTTGCTTTTCTATACGTGATACCAACTTACGATCCGGCCCTCCCCACCCCCGCGTGAGGCCTCTGCATGGACCGCAGGGCCATTTCTCAGGTATGCCCTGCAGACAGGCATGAAGCTTCACACAGGGATTACCTTCCCCAACTGTGAACCCAGAGCTCCCTGGGGGAAGACTGTGTCCATCGACCGACTGATGGGGGCTTCCAAAGTCGGGTGAGGCCAAGGCTCCATCTCACCAACCTGCCTCGATGTCCTTGTACAGCTGGTCAATGAAGGCATCCAGCTGCTCACGGTCCTGAGGCTTCAGCTCCAGAGCATCACAGGCATGGACCCACTGGCTCAGGGAGCTGGGGGTCCCGGCAGCCGTGGTTGGAGGACAAAGGCCCAGGTCACAGGGCTCTCCACCTCCAAGCAAGTTAAGTCCATTTCCTTCTCCCAAGACGGGGTGGGGGTGGGGGTCTGGGTGGGTAGGTGTGTCCTTTCCCAACAGACTAAGTGTTCCCGAGAAAGACTAGGTCTGTCTGACCCTCGCCCCTGAGTTTAGTCCAGCATTCTGGCCAGAGTCACACCCTGCCCCGCCCTAGTCTTGAAAGGAGCTTGGCTCCTTTTCTCAATCTCCCACCCCAGCCCTGAGGGACAAGTCCAAGAGCTCTGGAACATTCTCTCCTAACCTGGTCCCAATTCCTTGGCCATTGGTCCCAACAAGAGCAAAGAGAGACCGGAATCCATCCGGAGTGAACCACTGTGGGGAGAAAGAAGAAGGGCACTCAGTGGGCAGCCACCTGCTCTTCTTCCTGATACAACTCTCTGTTGAGGAGGTTTGCTGCAAGTCAGTCCCATCCCAACTCTGCAAGACCAGGTCTGCTCTCACTTAGCTGTCCCAGGCGGAGACGCTGCCCTGGTTGCTCCCGGAGAGCTGGAGTGACTGGGAGGCCACTGCTCCCGCCTTCCTGCACTCACCTGGCTGAGTGCTTCTTCATAAAGCGCCTCTGTGAAGAGTCTCCGCAGTAGCTCCAGCTGACCCTGGTTTAGGGAAGGCAGGGAGAGACTTGCAGCCCTGGGGTTTCCCCTTAGCACCCGGGCAGGGCCCAGAAGACCATGTAAGGGAAGGAAAAGGGTGAGCTCTAAAGACTGAGCTTTCCCTGGGGGCAAAGGGAAGCCATGGAGTCCTGATCTCCAAAGAGCCTTGGCAGTCTGCTGGCCTCTTCCAACCCAAGGATAACAAACCCCAAATTTCTATTTTCTAGCACTTATACCAGCACCACCCTCCAGAGCAGCTTGACGCTCCCCTCCTTTCCCCGATTCAGTGCAGGAAGGCCTGCCCCACACCTGCCATCACCTTCAGGCAGCTCCTGCACAGAAGTCTGCTCTCCTCGGGGAAAATGTGTAACTCTTTGATCTGGAGCGAGTGCTCAGTACATGGGCAACAGAAGTCTGTTTCACCTCGCTTCCTAACCTGCAGACCGCCCCCAACCCTCCATTTTTCATTACACTTGATTTGCCCATTGCTATCTGATCATGGGGTCCTGCCTCCCATATCAGGGCACCCAGCCCCTCCATCCTTGGTCATCACCCCCCTTTCCAATTTTAAGTCCACATTAGGCTATGAAATTAAACAGCAGCACAAATCAAGTCTCTGAATAGAGTTTTGGACCCAGGTGCGAACTTCTTCCCGTGACTGGGAAGGGAGCAAGTGTGAAGCTTCCTCCAGGTAGCCATAGACAGCCCAGGCTATTGGCAGGGGTGGGAGGGTCATGGGGGGAGACCAACCTTGAATTTGTCCCCTAGGAGTTTATGGACAATTTCCTCCTCCTCATTAGCAGTTTTATTACAGAACTGGGAGAAGAGCCTGATCCAACGATCCTTATCCTTAGCCTGTAGTGAACAAATATACTTCAAAGTCAGGTTCATAATGCCCATGCATACAGGTGCACAGATGGACTCATGGACACACTCTTCTTTACTGTCGCTCCCGCCCTTGTGGGAAGAGTAGGCTGTCATTCCAAAGCCCCGGCCCTCAGAGAAACACCATCACACATTAGCTTCTAGGTAGACTTTTCCTCCCAACCCTGCCCACACCCAACCATCTCCCCACCTGCTGCCAAGCTAGCCAATTCATGACACTTGGGAAAAGAGAATGAGGCTGAGGAGCAACAATATTAAAAAAGGGGTCAGAGTAGCTTCTCTTGCTTTGCCTAGAGATAAAATCCTGAAAAGGTGATGCTTATAAATCTAATGCATGAACTGCTGCTGCACAGGAAGTCATCTCATAGATCAAAGACCACAGGCAAGATAAGCCTCCCCCCCCCTCCGCCAGATTTATGGTTAGCTACTCCTAAGGTTTATACAATAAGCAGCTCTTCTTTGAGAGGCCCAGAAGGAACTCTGTATCCAAGCCAGAGTCTTAAAGTGAGAAGGAAACTGAGGCCAAAGGTTGAATGAGGCCAGAGTTGGCTTCCTTCGGAAGATCAGGTGGGCTCACCTGTTTCACTGTGGCCACCATCCGGGCCATCAACATGATGCTTGCAGTCTCAGGGGGGTAGTGAACACTCCTAGGGAGAAAGAAAAAGGTTTGGCCTAGAAATTCCCTTCCCAGTAGCTGAATTCAGGGAAGCCTGGTCTGACTGCTACAGAGAATCCTTCCTACCAATCCCATTCATAACTGAAGAGGGAAAGCTATTGACAAGGACATAGGCAGGACTTTATATCTCTATGCGCTTAATGGGGCTCTTTCTGGGAGTGTGTAAAATGCTGAGGATGGTGGGACTGGCAGCTCAGATTTAAGGCAGAGGTGAAATGACCTCTGTTTAGCCCTAAGAATGGAGGAAAAATCCAGAGAGTGGTAACTTAAGAAAGATGGCTACATCTGCTGAGCGGGGAAGACAAGCAAGGAGGAAAGGATAAAGGAGAGAAGAGAGGAAACGCCACCTACCTCCAGGCCTCCTGCAGCTTATTGAGAGGATGCGCGGGGTCATCCTGGGAGGGGCCTGGGCACAGGATCTGATGGTATTGCTCAGCTGCGGCCAGTCGACATTCTGCACTGCAGTACGTCACCTGGCGGGGGAGGTGGAGGTCAGCACCCGAGGATCCGGCCTGGGGTGAGGCACAGGCACCTGTGTGGCCTCACCACCTCTAACTTCACTCCTCCCACAAACGGCCCCCGAGCAGCAGTCAGCGGTGTTACGGTCTCATGAGACGAGGAGGCACTCAGTGCTCCGCGGGCACGTGAGGGGGCACCTGCCCCAGGCTTTAAAACCTGGGAAGAAGAGACTGCTTCTCAGGGACAGGGAGGGGCCCTGCCAGGCTCCGAGGAAGAGGGCAAGCTCCCAACAAGCCTGCTTTCTGGACAGTGGGACTGGAACAGGTTGGACGAAACTGGAATAGTGACCCAGCCTTTTCAATGTCTTTCCCACCACTGGGGCTCTGAAGGGCCTGTGTCCCCAGAGGGGACTTCAGCTCCGCCCAGGGCTGCTTACCCGGCAGTGGGGGCAGTTCTGGTGCAGGTCTGTGCGCACAGTGCACAGCTCGGGGTGCGGCAGAACCTGGCCTGGCTTCCCAGTCAGTCTCTGCGCGTTTTCCTCTGCCTTCTCCAGTGCCCGAAGACAGTGGTCACAGGCTGGGGGAGAGAGCCAGACATGACATGTGTCTCAGAGCAGGGGCTGCATTTGTCCTTTCACAGCAATAGCCACAGGGCTAGGACAGCACCTGGCTCACAGCAGATGTTTTAAGGGGTGAGTAAATGAATGACTATGTTAAAGAATGGAATGAATGAATCAATTTCACATGCATTCAAATATAGATACCTTCTTCCCTCTCTGGAGTCCCCACCCCTCCTAGCAGACTCTCTCTGCTTCTCCATGGGACTTAGTCTATGGGGCTCTCCACCCCTTCCCCCAGACTGGGCTTTCCCCACATTCTGGAGCTGACTGACCCTCCTTTCACAGATTTTTCTCTAGCCCAAGGAAAGGGTGAAAAAAGCAAGTGGCTGGCAAAGCTAAGAGCATCCTGTTTGTTTCTGACCCCTAATGCAGCCTTTTTTGAACAGGGGGCATGTGGTCTCTTCTTGGTAGGGGGCTCCACTTTGGCACAGAGCCCTTCATGATGACGCTGAGTTCCACCTGAGTGACAGGCCTCCTCCAGGGTACCCTTTGGAAGAGCTTCTTTGCTACAGGATCACAGACCCAGACAGCCTGAGATTAGACAGAGGCATGGTTCTCAGGCACAGTTCTCCAAGAGAAGATGCGCTTTCCCTCCCGACACCGGGAGTCCCAGAGACTGTCAGGGATACACGTGTTCTCCTCCAGGCCCCAAGGCTGCTGGGCCCAGCAGCCCTCAGAGTGGGCGAGATGAGCTCACCTCGGTAGCGATAAAGTGCATTCCAGAGAAACTGCGCAGCTACCAAGGGCCGTTCTACGAATATGGTCTCCCCCTTCCGGATCAGCTGTGTGGCAAACAGCCCCTTTCCCTAAAAGGGCAGAGAAGGAACAGGATGGCCATAAGAAGAGACAGAGGACAGAGCTTCAAGGGCTCCTCACCTCCACGTGCTTCCCACTCGGCAGAGGCCTCTGCCTCAGGAGGGTCAGTCATGGAGCGCTGTCAGCCCCCTTCATAATCACCTCCTCCGGAAATGCAGTTCTGCCCTACATTCAGTAGCACTTCTTCCAGCCTGTCCAGGGCAGAGGGCCTGGGATGGGAAGATAGCCACCATGTCAACCATGTTGGACTACAAAGAGGAGCCTTTTTAGCTTGGCCAGAGGTTCACAGCAGGCTGGAGCTTCCAGTACTAGGAAGTGGTACAGGGCTGCCTTCTGAGTCACCCACATGCCCCTCCAGGATCCTGGTCATGATGTTGCCCCTCAGGGTTGCAGAGAAATCCTACACTGTGGGAGGGGGAGGCCTAGTTTGCAGGAGAATGTGTCCTACTTCCCTGGTCAGCTCGGTACTCACAGTACCTAGCACAGTACCTGGTGCCCAACAAGTTCTCAGGCGGTACACTGAAAGGAATGACTAATCCTAGCACCAGTCCTAAGCCTAGCTTGCTGTGAAACATTGAGCCAACTGCCTTTTTCCATCTGTTTACCATGTGAAAAGCGAGTATTAATAGCTACCAGGTAGTTTCCAGGATGTAATGATATAGCACAGGTGAAGGAATCCCATGCACGCCATACTACTCAAAATGAGGTGATGGACTGGCAGCATGGGGATCGCCTGGGAGATGGCAGAAACACACAATCTCAGGCCCCACCCCAGACCTGCCACATCAGAACCTGCACTTTAACAAGATGCCCAGGTGATTCACATGCACGTTAATGAGAAGTCCTGGTCTAAGGCACTGCAGACACCACGTATGGGATGAAAGATGAGAAAACAACTGTTGAATTGTCATCTCTCAAATGTGCTTCCCCGATGGCTCAGACAGTGAAGTGTCTGCTTACAATGTGGGAGACCCGGGTTTGATCCTTGGGTTGGGAAGATCCTCTGGAGAAGGAAATGGCAACCCACTCCAGTACTCTTGCCTGGAAAATCCCATGGACGGAGGAGCATGGCAGGCCACAGTCCATGGAGTCGCAAAGAGTTGGACACGACTGAGTGACCTGACTTCACTTCAAATGTGCAAAGGGACTCAGGAGACAGTTTTAGAACCCAGGCAGTTATTGGCCCAGCTGGGCATTTTTGCCCACTCTACACTTAGAGGACTCGTGCCCCTGCCAACTGCCCCAGTAGTGCCAGTGAACTGTCACAAAAAGGGAGAGAAAGAAAATAACTGAGCCAGCAGTGACATGTCCTGTCATGTGGCCTCCTGGGTAGCTCCCCGTTTCCTTCGAACACTGGCACTTTGGCTAGGCAGGGGCACCTCCCCGAATGAGAGCAGCAGGATGTGTAGACCTGGACAGGCCCATGAGCCACAAATCTCAACCCTGGGAATAACTCTGGGAGCTCTACCTGGGACAGCTGGAACAAAACCGTTGACAAAGCCATGGATGCAGCCTGGGTGTCTTTCTAGCAGCCCACCTCCATGCTGAGTAACCCCCGGGACCCCAACCTAGCAAAATGAAAATCTGGCCTTCCTCTGTGGGACGCAAAGATATTATGAACAGGGACCCACATTACTTCTGACAGTCATCAATCTTGATATTGGATAAGCACTGATCTCTTTCTCCCTCTTTCTGGAGGACCAAATGGAGGAAATATTTAGTAATCAATGCAAAGGGAAGAATCAGAGCTGTTCCTCTATGAAACTACTCATCCCCAAAACATATGAAGTGTTTCAAGAAAAAAAATAGCTCTAATTCATGTTACCAATAAGTCTGGAGAGAAATGAACCTGAACCTGAATGTAAAGGGTACAAACTATGCAAAGTTATTTGCAATTTGAAAAGTAAGCTTTTTTTTTTTTTTTTTAAAGATTGTACAATAAAAATTTAAGACTCTAGTAAATAAATTCTTTATTATTTTCTAGAAAGATATCAATTGCCAAAAGTGAATTCAACAGGAAGGAAGCCAAGACAGACCACCAGGCAACACCAGCACCTTCCTGATGTGCACCAGGACAGCATCTTGGCTGACATTTATCATATTTGATTAGGTTTCTGTTCTGACCGGTCATAACCCTGGCATAGCAATTGACAAAAGTTTGAAAATCATTCTTGCCAATATCCATAGAGGCAACACAGAAAGTGGTCAAAAACCAACCCCACACGAGGCCCCCAGTCTATGTGGTTTCATAAATCAGCTCTCTCGAACCAAGTAAGTAACTCTTATGCTATTTAAACTCTTCAGTAACAGAGGGGAAAAAATGGGAAGTTTCTCTATTTTCCAAAACAAAAAGCCAAGTATAACTCTGATGTGGTAACCTGAGGAAGATACCATAAAGGAAAAAGAAAGATCACAAACCAATCCCACTTGATGAATACAGATGCAAAAAGGATAAGCCATCTTGTCACCAAGTCTGGGTACATGATTCTTCTGCAGCAGCACATAAGCTGCAGGCATAGAGAGGGAAGCCAGCTCCTTCTTCCAGAGCTGGGGTTTGGATGGAAGGCTAGAACTGGACAACTGGGCAAGGAGAGTGGCTGAAGTGATGTAAGAGGGAAGAACTTAAAAAAAGAAAAAAAAAAGGAGGGGTTCAGAGACGTGAGCAAAGTGAAAGTAAAGGTGAATATCTCTGCTTGCCAGGAGTGATGGAACTGAAACATCATCGAACTGTGAGCCAATGAGAGCACTGCAGGCCTTGGGGTGGAGATGGTGTTGTGGGCAGTGAGGAGCCCAAGGACACAGCGGAGCTGATTTACCACCTTAAGAGAGGAATGCTCCAGATGCCTCTGGAGTGGAAAGAGGACAATGGAAGGTTAGGTTGGGGAACTGTGTGAATATCATGCTGCTGAGAGCAGGAGCCAGATGACTAGAAGGATGACATCCAGGGCAAGGAGCAAGGATACACACTACTACTACAAATGACAAATTATTCAACCTCATTAGTAAAGAAATACAAATGAGAACAAAGCAGTATCATTTTGCACATATCAACTAATAAAGATAACCAAGAAAGAAAATACTTGGTGCTGGTGAGAATAAAAGGATGTGTGCACAGACACTGAGATTCACCATCTTTGACCTCAGGGATGGAAAACAAGATACAATGTAAGGATCCAGAAATGAACGGTTGTTGAGTGAACAGTGGTCCTCCCATGAAAGACTATTACTCAACTCTTAAAAATTAATACCTAAAAGTAGGATTACTGATATTGAAATATATACTGCTGCATCAGAAAGCAGCCTAAAAATGTAACTTTAATATGCACATATTTGCACAAATACAAGATTATGAGTGTTTTACTTTTCCTTTCCTTACATGCACTTTCGAATTTTTTCTACACTGAACTTTAAAACACGACAGTAAAACACAAAATGTCATCCTTTTGATTTAAACCCTTCAATGTTACCACGGGCTTCGGTCCAAATTCCTTAGCACTCCAAGACCCTTTGTGAAGTGTCCTGGCCTCTCTCCTCAACCCCCCCACCCAAATCTCACTCAGAAAGTTTCTTGATGGCCCACGCTTTTTAGTACCGCAGCTCCCTTCACGTCCCGCCCAACAGCTCCCAGGATCCAGCAGCAATATCCCCCGGCCTGGCGCTCCCCAGCCCAGCTGGTAGAAAGGCCCGGTTCCATGGGAGGAGGGGGCGCGCACGAAGACTCCGTGGGCCCCAGCCCACCGCGTGATCGCCCTGAAAGCCTGCACGCGGGGACCGACACGGAGACCCCGGGCCGCGCCAGCCGGGGCCGGACAGCAGTGTCCGAGCGGCAGAGGAGCCTCTAAGCTGCAGGCATGGGGTCCCGCGGGGCTGTCTCCAAGGCCGGGCTGGGTGGGGGACCTCGGCACGGCTCGCCGCGGCCTCACCTTGGCGCTGCTCACGAAGCGGACTTCCACTGCGACCCGGGCCGGGCCCGCCACGCCCACGCAGAAGGAGAACACGTCGCACATGGAGGCCGCCATCTTGGGCGTACCTCCGCCTTCTGACCCTTGACCCAGCCTCGACCCGGGAGGCCCCGCCCCCCGGAGGCCCCGCCCCCAGCGTGCGTGTCCGTGAGGCCAAGCGGGTTTGCGCACGAGCTTTTGTGTAGGTCGAGTGGTTAGTTGACTGGGTGTGGCTGGGCCTGCCTTTGTGCTTTTACATCTGTGCGATTTTGCCTCTATTTTTGTGGCCAGTACCAGAGTGTGCGTGTGTCGTTTTGATGTGTGTATCTGTGTCTGAATTCGAGTTTGTGTCTGTTGTCTCTGCCTCCCAGTGGCCTGTCTTATCAGTCGCTCTTTGGACTCAGCCTAAAGGGAAGAGCTAGCTGACCACTCTTAGCCATCCTACAAAGTCCAGCGCAAGATTTCCTATTTCCCCAGGCACTCTGGCATGGGGCAGACAGTCCTATGAAAGATCAAGCTGGAAGTGTGTCTTCCTCAGATGCTTCAGGGGCATAGGGGTCTTGTCGCCTGGAGGGTGCTGGAGGGTCTCAGGACCATGAAGCTGTATACAGAAGTGAGTCTGCATATGCAGATTCTCCTGACTATGGGAGAGGGATCTAGTCTCTTGCTCAGGACTGACCCCCGTCTCTCATTTTGTTCCCTCCTCCTCCAATGGATCCTGTGCTACTTGACAGAAGACCTGTGTCTACATCTGCTGTGGTCTCATGGTGACATTTAGCAGTTGGATAGAGCTGGGTATCTGCTGAATAGGCATCTGCTGACTGGTGATTTTTTATAAAAACGGGAGCCAACGTTTCCTGGAAGAGGCACATGCAGCTCTGTTCCTTTAATAGAGTTGACTGGATCCAGCATTAGGAAGGATTTCCTGGAGGACAGGAACAGAAGGTTCTTGAAACTGGACCCTGGCCTCCCCCCTCCCTCCAGCTGCAGCCTGGTATCCTCGAAACGATGGTCCACTGCCTCAGGGACAGATGATTTTCTGAGGACGCCTGCTCCCTAACTTTCCTCCCTCCCTCAAGAACTCTGAAGAGCAGCGTAGACCGTGCCCCCTGTCACCACCAGGTGTCAGGGCACACCTCCTTCCACCAGCTCATCTTGATACCCAGAAGTCATCCTGTATTCTAAGGGGATACCCTCAACAGAGGCCAGCCAGGAAATGTGAAGTGCTAGAGAAATTAGCTTTGGAAATGTTGGTGGCAGGCTTCACAAGGGGAGGCTATAACATACACTTATTGGAGAGAAACTGAGTGGTTCCCGGGAAGGAATGGAAGCCATGAGAACTGGCTGTGAAGGGTTTGGGGAAGTAATACAGCAGAGTTTATGACAAAATGCCAGTTTTGGCAAAGGCACAGTTAAATCTCTCTACCCAATATAAAGATGGCTAGAGGGTCAAGTCGAGTAGCTAGAGGGAAAAAGATGGTGTTCAGGGTAGCATGTCTGCTCCAAGGAGGCAGCTGGGCCTGAGTTCCTTCTATGAGTGGTTAACAGTTCAGACAAAACTAAAAAACTTCAGGAAATTCTGTGAGAGTAAGTGGGCTAAATGGTCTACCTGTCATTCTTTGCTCTCAATCCCACCGTTTCCAATGGGGAAGAGTTTTCAATGCCCAGATACTGATTCAAGGAGGCCCTCTCCTCTACAGCCAGGTCAGGCAAAGATTAATCTCTGGAGAGGCTGGGGCTGAGGTGTTACTCCCACAGGTGAAGGGCACCCATAAGCCTTAGCAGTTACTGCATTCTTAGTGCTGAACCTGGCACACTCTTAAGTGTTTTACAGACATCATCTCAGCCCTGGAAGGTCAAAGTTTTCTACATAACCCATTCTACAGGTGGGGGAAAAAAACCTCAGAAATTCAGTAACTTGGCCAAGGACATAGCTGAAGGCCAAAGTCTGTACCTGTGACCATTTGCATTATTACAACCCCCAGGGGTCGATACAGAAAAAAAGGGCTCCTGCTTTACAGTTCAGATTTTCCTGGTGCCCTTTGACCTGAGAAGCTCTTCATTAAGAAATGAAACAACGAGGTTCAATGGGTGCTTCCAGGAAGAACTAGCCCAGCCTGGACTGAGCCTTTGTTGCAGTCCTCAGCTGTCCATTCCTGACTCGGTGTCTTCTCTCTGGATGCTGGTGTCGGAGCTGCTGGAGGGCTCGTCTGAGGAGGCAGCCATGGCAGATGCAGCTGGCAGTTTTAGCCTTTGCTGCTTCTGATATTTGACCCTTCGGTTTTGGAACCAGACTCTCACCTATAATTGAGGCAGTGAGAAGAGATCAGAATGTGACTAACAGTTCCCACCGCATCCCCCATTCCCACAGTGCCCACTCCTCTCTGAAAATTTACTTTTCATTCTAAGGGAAGCACACCCTTCCCTCTAATTCCAGTACCACTCATTCACCCAAGTATTTACTGAGCTCCTGATCTGAACTCTGGAGAAGGAAATGGCAACCCACTCCGGTATTCTTGCCCGAAAAAATCCCATGAACAGAGGAGCCTGGCGGGCTACAGTCCATGGGATTGCAACGAGTCGGACACGATTGAGCACTTGTGTACTGGCTTCACTTTAAACATCCACGTCTGAGGCAGTGCTGGCCCTTCCCAGGTGATGGTGATAATGGTGAAGTACTAGCTCCGCCCTCATGGAGCTCACAGTCTAGTGGAGGGAGACTAAAAACAAACATGGAAACAAATATATAAACACAAATGAGGGTACAAATAGGAGTTTGAGCCTCCCTGAAGAACCTGCACTTAAGCTGAGGCTCAGAGGATGAGAGGCTTGCCTGCTGGGGACAGAGAAAAGCAAGCCAGGGCAGGGGAATCAAGTTTGGAGTGTCTGAGGATCAGAAAGGAGGAAAGCATGGCAGACACATCTGAGAAAGGGGAAAGCAAAGGAGGAGGAAGTGGAAGAGGTCAGGGGGGACCAGATCACCCAAAACTGTGAAGGCCATGGATTAGAAGTTTTTTAGTGGGATGTGACATAGTCCTATTTACATCAAGTACACTGCACATCTGGCAGCGGGTGAAGAATGGATATAAGCAGATTTGAGGAGATAGCTGGGGAGACTATTGCAGTGATCCAGCAATAGCTGGGGCTGCATACTCCCTTCCCTGTATCATGAGAAGAACAGTCCCATTTGAAACTGGGGGCAGTGGAGAAAAATGAAGTGATTCCAGTTGTATTTCAGAGGTAGAGGTGAAAAGCCTGGCTGATGGATTGGAATTGGGAGAGAAAAAGGAATCTAAGATGACTGAGTATTTGAGCAGCTGGGAGGACAATGATGCCATGTGTGGGGAAAGGGAGAGATTGGAGGGGGGGTGGAATCAAGAATTGAGGTTTTGACTTGTTAAGTTTGAAATGGCTACCCGCAAGACACCCAAGTGGAGGCCCCGGGAAGGTGGTTAGATGCACAAGTCAGAAAAGAGGGGTGGGCTGAAGATACAAATTAGGGAGACACTGGCTTAAAAATGGTATTTAAAACCCATGGGGATAGATTAAATCATCTAGGGAGGAAAATTTGAGGCCACAAAGAGAAGAGTTCCCTACAAAGGGAACCGAGAAGAAGGGACTAGAGAGCTGGGAGAAAAACCAAGAGAATGTGGTGTCTGGAAGCCAAGAGAACTGTGGGTTTCAAAACAGAAGGAGTGGTTGATTGTACTGAGTGGTGGGGTAAGATGAGGGAAGAAAGCATATGGTGCCTTTGGCAGCATGGAGGTCATTAGAGACCTTGATGAGAAGTTTCAGTGAAATGGCAGAATGAAAGAATTCACACTGCAGTGAATTAAGGAGTAGATGGGAGGTGAGGACATGGAGAGAACATAGCCAGTTCTTGAGAAATTTGCCTGTGCAAAGAGCAGAGATAATTCAGTAGCCAGAGGGGAACATAGAGTCAAGAGAATGTTTATTATTTTTAATATTTAGTCTCTTGAATACCAACTTAATTTCACTGTCAGTTTCTTATTTAGCATGGAAACATTATATTATAAAGTTCTAGATTAACACCAAGTGTTGTTTCCATAATATGAGTTCAAATAGGACTATTTTTCTCATCATATAGAGAAGGGAGTGTGCCAGTGGTTAGGGCCCGTATGCGCTATCAGCCTGGCACAGAGAAAGAGGCCCATGAATTCCTCCCAGCCCCGACTCAGGGTTTTCTGAGAGAGTAGACCTGTCCCTGGGTGCAGCCCGAGCCCCACAGGAGTCCCTGCTCTCACCTGGTTCTCTGTGAGGTTGAGCTGGGCTGCCAGCTGGGATCTCTTCTTCCCCACTATATTGTGCTGTTTTGCAAACACTTTCTCCAGTTCTTCCAGCTGCTCCAAGCTAAACATGGTTCGAATCCTCTTTTGGGATCTCTCAGTGTCCTGAAGGTCCTGAGCATGGGCCCAGTCTTGGGGATCCCAGAGGCCTAGGCAGTGAACTAGCTCCAAGCCTGCAGAGCAATTAGCAGGAGGAAAGGTTAGCTGTAACCCCCTACCCTCTCATCTCTCATCAGGAGAGAGAACAAACTCACAGCTTCACTGGCCTGTCTTAACCTTGGCCAGGTAACAACAGAGCAAGAAGGCAGGGTGGGAGGAGACTGCGCAGAAATAAAACAAATGAAAAAGAAGGACATGGAACTCTGCTGAATGTTATGTGGCAGCCTGGATGGGAGGGGAGTTTGGGGGAGAATGGATATACATGTTTATGTACGGCTGAATCCCTTCGCTGTTCACCTGAAACTATCACAACATTGTTAACTGGCTATACCCCAATATAAAATTTTAAAAAAAAAATTTTTTTAAGACGGGACAGTGTTGTGAGATCGCTTTGACCTTCATTATTCAAGTTAGGGGCATATTCTCTGGCCCTAAGAGGAGCTGCCAAACCTCCATCTCTCCTTTCCTTGGCTACTTCAGGAAAACCCTATGAGATGAGCTGAGAAGGGACCCCCTTTTGAACAAAGAGTGAAGGTTCATCTTTTTTGTTCATTCAAATTTTTGAATGTGTACTATGATTCAGGCATGGTTCCAGGACAAAACAGAGAATCCCTAACAGAAAAAAAAAAAAAAAAAAAAGAAGTTAAATAAGTAAAATATTGAGTATGTCAGAAAGTGATTAGTGCTAGTAAGAAGAATAAAGCAGGGAGGGACAGGGTAAGTGTGTGTGGCGGGGGGGTGGGGGGGGGGGTGGGGGGTAGGTGGAAGAGTTTGTATTAATATCTTTAGAAAGGGTAGCCACCTCACTAAGGTGACGCTTGAATAGGGCCTCTATGTACAGCTTGTATCCTGCACACAGGTACCCAGCTGAGAGGGTAAGTGGAGTCTGGAATTCTGCCTGCTCTTTGCAAGCCTGTTCTCCCTCCCTGACAAGGTGTTGTGTTTGCATGAAGTTAGGAGGTGCCCTTTTCTAACGCACATAAGGGTGCTATTCAGCTCATAGAGCTGTGGGCCAGCGGACATGCAGATTGGTCTACCAGGGGCAGTATCTGACTCATAACTCCAGAGGAGTGAGGAAGTAAGCCACTGGGCTAGCTTGGAGGGAAGTGTTCCAGACAGAGTTCTGGCAGTGCAGTGCTAAGACTCCTCAGCTCCCACTAACCTTGGGGAGGGGCTCCAGGGCTAGCAGACAAAACTGCCCCAGTGAAGGGAGTGAGGGCTGGCTGCCTAAGACCCCTGCCACTGGGCCCAACTGGCTTACATAAGCATTAATAGCAAAATATAAGAAATCATCAATGGAGCCAGATTTAAAATATGGTGTATTCTTGCAATGGACCATTTTGTGGCCTACAGAAGCTCTGTGTGGACTTATAAGGAAAAATCTCTGATACATGGTCAAGTAAAAAGAGTAAGGTGCAGAGCAGTGTGTCTAGTATGGGGGCGGGGGTTAGAAGAATGCATGTGTGTGTGTATATATATATATATATATATGCATGTATTTTCACAACTACACATGTGTGTGAGCCCAGACAGTAAAGAATCTGCCTGCAATGCAGAGACTCAGGTTCAATCCCTGGGTAGGGAAGATCCCCTGGAGGAGGGCATGACAGCCCACTCCAGTATTCTTGCCTGGAGAATTCCATGGACAGAGGAGCCTGGCAGGCTACAGTCCATGGGGTCACAAAGAGTCAGACACGACTAAGTGTCTAAAACACACAGACACACACACACACACACACACACACACACGTGTCCAAGTATTAAACTGTATAAAATACACTGGAAGAATAAAGAAACTGGTATCTGGCTGCCTGTGGGGTGGGGAGAACCAGGTGGCTAAGGGAAAGGAATGGTAAACTCTTCTCCATACTATAACTTTGTAGTTAACATTTTGAAGTTTGATCTGTGTAGATGTAATACCCATGCAAAAACCAGCGAGGTACTTCCCTGGTGATCCAGTAGCTAAGACTTGGTGTTCCCAGTGCAGGGGGCCTGGGTTCAATCTCTGGTCAAGGAACTAGATTCCATGCTGAAACTAAAATATCCCACATGCTTCAACTAAGACCCAGCACAGCCAAATCAATATATATATATATATAGGTTACAGTAATACAGAGTAGAAAGTTACAATTCAGACCTCAGGTGTGTAGGGACGTTAGAAAAAGGTGGCTTGGAGTGAGGGCTATGGCTCTCATGAAACTGAAAGTGTTAATCGCTCAGTCATGTCCAGCTCTTTGCAACCCTATGGTCTGTAACCCACCAGGCTCCTCTGTCCATGGAATTCTCCAGGCAAGAATATTGCAGTGTGCTGCCATGCCCTTCTCCAGGGGATTTTCCCAATTCAGGGATCAAACTGGCATCTCACAATCAGATTCTTTGCCATCTGAGCCACCAGAGGTGGCTCTCATTATGTGGCAAGAATTTGGATAGTGCTTGGGAGACCAGAGTTTCTCTCCCACATGGGTGGGAGGAATGTCCAGCTGGAGGGAGGTGAGGAGACACAGGGTGGGAGGGACCCAAGAAAGACTGTCTTACCAGGATCTTGGTTTGGGTTGATAAGGCTTGTACTAAATTTGCTCCTGCTTTCCCTCATGGGAGCCATGGGGATGCATGAACCAGATAGCCAAAAATGGCAAAACCTCATGTAGGTGGATGTTAATGCTAGAGGAGAAAATTACCCCAATGGTTAAAGTCTCATGGGAATTTAAGTGACTGGGCTCCAGGGCCCAGAGCCCCAAGGAACCATTCTAAGAGCTGAAGGAACCTGGCTCAGAGCAGTAAAGTGGGGAAGCTAAGCTCACACAGAGGTGAGCAGTGGAGGCTGTAACCCGGTCGGCTAACACCCAACAGCTCCTCGCTCTCGCTGAAGGGTACCAGTAGCAGCTGCTTCTCTGGCTGAGTTGGCCGCGCTGGGGAAATGCCTGCTCCCCCAAGCGCTGTGCAAAGCAGGTGCGGCCGGGAGCAAGGGCCTCCCCCACTCCAGGGGGGGCCGGGCTGCCTGCAGCCCTGCGCTGATCCTGGTTGTCCGAGCCCCTCTCGGGCCTGCCCTCACCTTCCTCTCTGCACACGTACCCGCCCCCCCCCCCCCCCCCCCGCGACACACAACTTCTCCCACCTCAGCGGCGGGCCAGATGGTCTCCCACCCGGTCTGGGTCCCTCTCTCCGCCCGGTATCACCTGCAGGGGCAAGGGTCATACACTTGACATCCACTCCAACCACGGGTGGCTCTCAAATTCGGGGACTTCTCCTCTATCCTGTGCCCACCGTGGCGGCCGTCCGCTCCCTCCTACCTGTGACGTTGAGACCCTGGAGGCCGCAAAAGTGGGAGGTGAGGGGCCGCAGCGCAGGGGGCAGAGGGCACGGCTGGTGCAGCCCCGCGCTCAGGCCGGCGGGCAGCCACGTCGGTGGGCACGCCCCGGGCAGAGCCTGGGCGGGAGGCCTGGCGGGCACGTTCCAGAGGTCCCCGTGGGCGCCAGCAGAGACTGGCAGCGGGGAGGCGGTGGGCGCGCAGGGGTCAGGTCTGGCCAGGATGGCCTCAACGGAAAAGGAGGACTCGAGGCGTCCGGGCGCGCGGGGTGGGCTTGGATTTGCAGAGCCGCGCGGCAGCGCTGGGGACGCGGGCCCGGGAGAGCGGCTGGAGCGCGGGGGCTGGACCCCGGAGCCCGAAAAAGGGAGCGGCCGGCAGCCCCGCGGCCCGGGGCTGGGCATGGCGCGGCCCTTGCTCGGAAGGGCCCAAGGAGGGGAGCTGGGGCCTCTGGGCTGTGTGGGCAGCGCGGGAGGCGCGGGAGGACACCTGCTTTAAATAAGGGAGCGAGCCTTGTCGGCCAGGAACAGTCACAGCTGTCTCCCGCGGCTCTTAAATTGGACAGGGCGGGGCCGGGCTGGCCGGGCCTTCCCTTCCCATCGCCCCGGTGGGCGCCGCCTCCCGCGGGCAGGACCCCCCGACGTTCCAAAGCCCCGGGCACCTTAGCGCCCTTCCTCCTTCCTCCTAAAAAATATCCCCATCCTGTGCAGTCGGGCAAAGGACCCTGAACTCCCTGTAGCTTGCTGGTGATCCCAGGCGAGCCACCCTGCAGTGCCGCGACTTTAGGTTTTGGCTCATCCGCTCGCTCTCTTCGAAAGCCCTGGCCACATTCACCTATGACTGTGCAAGCCCTTAAATAAAAAAATTTTAAAAATTAAAAATGGAAATATCTTGTTTAAACACTGAAAAATAAATTTCCCCCCTTTTCCTGCCTGGAGACACCGCTGTAGTTATCCATTTCTTTTGTGTCTCTCCAGGGACTTTCTGCACTCACGCATTACTTAAGCCCCACTGGAAAAATCTTTCCGGTATCCAAAAAAAACGGAAGGGTAATAAATACGAATTTATTGCAAATGCATGGGAGTTGGTGTCCTACAAAACCTGCCTTATATAAGGTGTAAGGCAGGCATTTGCATCTCCCTTTTAGAGTTGGATAATCGGTATTTACTGATGTCCTTGGGCAAGTTGCAAGTTACTGTTTCAATGTCTTCGTCTGTAAAATAGATAGTAATAGTAGGTACCTCGTAGTCACATAAGAGTTAATGCACATAACCCATTTAGGATTGGCCAATGAGCACTATGCAGTGATTGCGGTACTGGAAGGAATTCCTGCCTTCCAGGTCCCTGTAGTATTATGCCTCCTCAAATCAGTGCCTAACATTGAAACCACTCTAGCGGGTCGAGGTGCAGTTCAGTGGCATTGTCCATAGGCGTCAGCTCTCTGGAACACCAAAATGCCGTCTGCTCTGCTAAATAAGGGCTGGAGGAAACCTTGCTGGGTTCCTGTCCCTCCCCACTTCCCACTTCAGCAAATACTGGCCCTGCCTCCTGAACAACACCCCCAGCCCACCCCCACCCCAGGCAGTCTGCAACATGAGATTGTGGGGAAAAACGAAGAACAGGTGTCCCATCTGTCCCCAGGTCTAGGTCTACTGTGTTGTGGCCAGAGAAGGCAGGGTCAGAAATGAGGGTACAGCAATCAGAGCCCCAGGGAAGGGGCCTGGGTGGGAAGGACTCTCTCTTCCAGTGAGGTCAGATCCACCAGGAGTGGGAAAGTTCTGGACCCCATGACTTTCAAATCTTACATATACTATTTCATTTCTCAACGTGTTTCTTTCTTTAAAAAAAAAAAAAAATTGACTGCACTGGGTCTAGTTACCTGACAAGGGATGGAACTCCTGTTTCCGGCATTCGAGCTCCAGTCTGAGCCACTGGACCATCAGGGAAGTCCCCCTCAATGTGTTTCTTTTTGAGGAGCTTTTCCTCCAAGAGGTAGAGTCTGAGTTGACAATGTCTACCCCCAGGACCACCCAGACTGCAGTGCTAAAGTACCAAAAGTGGGCCTTAGGAGGAGGGATACAGACACTGCTTTTTTTCGGCCTACAATGATAGCGACTTAGGTGGCTGGGGAACAGTGGAGCAAGATGATGGAAAATGTGGATTTTGGAGTTGGACAAACCTGGCCTCAAATCCCAACTTCGTCACCGAACTGTAACTTCAGATAAGTGTTCTATTCACTCTAAGCCTCATTTTCTTATAAAATGGGAATGATCTCTTAATTGAGAAAATAATACTTACCTAATGAGCTTCTTACAAGAGTTGAATGAGTTTGAGTTTTTAGCTACATGATTGCTATTGTGGGGAGGAGAGAAGCTATTTACAAAAACAGCATGCACCCTAGAATCAGGTGGAGTTGACAAAGAACAAGAAAAAACTTGTAAAATAGAAGATGTATGAAATCTTTGTTAAGTCTGTACTGATTTTTAGGTAAAAAGTGTGGTTACTATGTCTTTAGGTCTGGGTTTTCCATACAAAATTCACTGTATTTCAGTACATTGTTATCTGTTTTCTACTGTTTGACTTATTTCTCTTCAAACTGTAAGTTCATGAGTATATAGATATTAATATCCCTAGTTTACATATGAGTAAATAGAGCAAGAGAGCTTAACAGACTGCCTAGGTTCAAATCCCCTATCTATGTGACCTTTAGAAAAATGTATTTTAATTTACATTTATTTCCCTGAAAACTCTTTAGGCTGAGCTTTTGGATATCAGCCATTTGGATATCCCCTTTTGTGTGAAGCCCCTGTCCCAATGGTTTCCTTATGTTTCCACTGGGCTACTATCTTTTTCTTATTAATTTCTAAGAGTAGTTAGAGATAGATACTTTGAGATTAAGACTTTTATTACAATATATATAGATGCAAATATTAATATCTTCTTCCACTCTGTGGCCTGCCTTCTCATTCTTTTAATATTTTCTTTCGATGAACAAGATAACTAATTGTAATAAAGCTTAACAATCTGCTTTTGTGTCCTTCAAGAGAAACCTTTTTGCCTATCTGAAGCCATGAAGATATTCTTTTGTGATTATTGATAGGTATGCCCTTATTGCCATTTTAATTGTTTCCTGGTTGTTTTGTAGGTTTTTTGTTGTTCCTTTTTCTTTTGCTCTCATCCCTTTTGATTTGATGACTATCTTTAGTGTTATATTTGAATTTCTTTCCTTTTGTGTGAGTCATAAGTGAGTTCCCTTGTATGTAACTAATGCTTTTCTCTTGCTGCTTTTAAATATCTTTATATTTATAGCTAATTATATTTATGTCTAAATATAATTAAGTATCCTTCATTTTTGCTATTTTAATTGCAGCATGTCTTGGTGTGGACTTCTTCGGGTTCATCTTATTTGGAACTCTGTGATTTTTGGACCTGCATGTGTTTCTTTTCCCAGGTTAGAGAAGTTTTCACTTATCAATTCTTCGAGTAAGTTCTTTGCCCCTGTTTTCTATCTCTTCTCTTTCTGGGCATCTGGAATGTGAATGTTAGCATGTTTGATATTGTTCCAGAAGTCTCTTAAACTGTCCTCATTAAAAAAATTATTATAGTTCTAGTGGTCAGAAGTAAAAACTGGATCTCTTAGGACTAATTCAAAATGTTGACAGGGTTGTCTTCCCTCTGGAATCTCCAAGGGAAGAATCTGTTTCCTTGCTAGTCATTTCTTATTCAATCTGTTCTCTTGCTTTTCTCAAGCTTCTAGAGGCTGCTAGTATGTCTTTGTTCTTAGCTAGCCTCTTTCTCCTTCAAGTGCAGGAGCATAACATCTTTACATCTCCCTCCCTTTTTCTGACATTCTTGCTTGCTTTCTTTTTTTGGCTGTGCTGGATCTTCATTGCTGTGTGGGCTTTTCTCTAGTTGTGGAGAGCGGTGGTTACCCTCTAGTTGTGGTGCACAGACTTCTCATTGCAGTGGCTTCTCTCATTGCAGATTATGGGCTCTAGGGCACCCGGCCTTCAGTAGTTGCGGCTTGTGGGCTCTAGAGCACAGGCTCATTAGTTGTGGCATGTGGCCTTAGTTGCCCCACCGCATGTAGGACCTTCCTGGACCAGGGATGGAACCTGTGACTCCTGCATTGGCCTGTGGATTCTTTACTAGGGAAGCCCTTGCTTTCTTCTTATAAGGACCCTTGTGATTACACTGGATCCATCCAAATAATCCAGAATTATCCCCTCCAACTCAAAATTCTTAGCTTGATGACCTATAACAATTTCACTTCAGTAATTATCTTCAAATCTCTTTCATCCTTCTTTATAAATTTCTGATGCCTTATTAAACTTCCCATGGTTCATCTACTATTTTCCTCAGTTTTTTGAGCATCTTTTATGATCAGTACCTTGAACTCTTTATTGGGTAGATTGCTTATCTGGAGATAAGTAGACTTCACTTAGTTCTTCTTCTGGAGTTTTGTGTGGCTTCTTTGTTTGCAACATATTCTTCTATCTCCTCATTTTACTACTTCTCCATGTTTATTTCTATGTGTTAGGTAGGTTGGTTACATTTCCTGATCTTGGAGAAGTGATCTTATGCAGGTGACATCCTATGGGGCCCAGTAATACACTCCCCTCTGTCAGGGTGCCTCCTAAGCAGGCTTCATGGCCTTTTCTGTTGTGGTGAGGCTGACTACTATGGACATGCTTATAAGCAGGGTTGGCCCCCAGACCAATTGGCTGCCAGGTCCTACCTTGTGTGGTGGTTGCTGCCCACTGGTAGGTGGAACCAGGTCCTGGGGTGCCTGGCTGTGGGGGCTGGGAAGGCTGGTGCTGAGCCATTTGTCAGGCAGGGCTGGGTCCTCGCATGTCTGGCTGCTCAGCCCTGGGGGTCTTGGGACTGGTTCTGACCTGCTGGTTGGTGGATAAGGTCCTAGCATTATAAACTAGAGGGGGATTCCAAAATTGTACTTTGTAGCCCCAGTGTCCTGGTAGAATGAACTCCCCCAAATGGCTGCCCCTAAGGGACTACCAGTTGCTTCCTGCTTCTCTGGGAGGTTTTCCCAGGATCAGAAAGTAGGTCTGACCCAAGCTCATACAAATTATTGCCACTGTGTTGGATCTCAGAATACATAATATTTTGGTGTGCCCTCTAAGAACAGAGTCTCTGTTTTCTACTGTTCCTGGCTCTCTCATATGCAAGCCTTCAAAGCCAGATGTTCTGGGGCTCATCTTCTTGTACAGAACCCCCAGCCTGGAGGCCTCAATGTTGGGCTCAGACCCCTCACTTCTTGGGAAGAACCTCTACAATTGTGATTATCCTTCTGTTTTGGCATTTCCTATCCAGAGATGGGGGTCTTGACCATACCAGGTCTCTGCCCCTCCTACCTGTCTGTGGGTCCTCCTTTATATCTTTATATCTTTGGTGGTTTAGTCGCTAAGTTGTGTCCGGCTCTTGCGACCCCATGGACTGTAGCCTGCCAGGCTCCTCTGTCCGTGGGATTCTCCAGGCAAGAATACTGGAATGGGTTACCATTTCCTTCTCCAGGTTTTATATCTTTAGTTGTAGAAAAATCTTTTCTGCTGGTCTTCAGGTTGTCCTCATAGATAGTTGCTCTGTAAGTAGTTGTAAATTTTGTGTGCTGGTGACAGGAAGTGAGCTCAGGGTCTTCCTATTCCACCATTTTGGCCATATCTCTTCAGTGAAAGGAAATTCGGCAATATGGGTGAAATTTGAGGACATCATGCTAAGTGAAGTAAGCCTATCACAATAAAACAGATACTGCATGATTCCACTTACATAAGGTAGAGTAGTCAAAATCATAAAGACAAAAAATACAATGGTGGTTGCTAGGGACTAGGTGGAGGGGACTACAGGAAATTATTATTTAGTGGGTATAGAGTTTCAGTATACAAGATGAAAAGAATTATGGGGATGGATGGTTGTGATGGTTATAGAACAAAGTAAATGTGCTTAATACTACTAAATGCACGCTTCCAGTTGGTTAAGATGGTAAGTCTTTGCATATTTTATCACAATTTTTTAAGAAATGGGAAAAAAAACAATGAGGTAGTCTCTTTAAAGTACTGAGAGATGTTAACTGTCTACATAAAATTTATATCCATTGCAACTATCATTCAAGAGAGAGGCAAAAATGAAAACATTTCAGACACACAGAGGCCAAGAAAGTTTGCAACCCAAAGGCCATTCCTTATGAAACCTATTTAAAGAGTAGTTTAGCAATGAAAAAAACCCCAGAGGTACAGGTATAAGAAAAATATAGAAGTTGATGAATTAGCAACTGTTTATTGTTAAAAAGAATCTTTTTTAATTAAAAAAGCTAAAGCTTCACACAGCAAAATAAGATTGAATGCATTATGCAATGGGCCTCTTAATGTCATTGACATGTTCAGGAGAAAAATGTAAGATACTGACTAATTTTACATATTAGTAGACAAAAATAATAGTTAAGAATGTATATTAACTACTTAAGGGAAAAGACTCAAAGAATAGAAATGCAATGCATATCTTCCAAACCAGTAAAGAGTTTTTAAAAGGGGGCAGGATGTATATGGAAAATTTTATCAGTTCTCTAGAAGGTAGGAAAGGTGTCAAACAGAAATTTTAAAAACAATGATAAACAGAAAATAAAAAAAAAAAAAGCAGAAAAAAGTCCAAATAGAGAAGCAGTCACATTGCAACATAAAAGACAGAACCCTTAGCCTATGCTTAAGTGAGATGAGTGTTTATTCCAGAACAGGAGAAAAGGCCAGTATAGCTTTCCTAACTTCTTAAGATGTTTTTGTGAAGAGCTAAAAAGAGAAAGAGAGAGAATATTGTTCCCAGAATCTGTTTGAAGAATTTACTAGAAAAAAAAATTTTTTTAGACAACTAAAGTGGTGGGACAGAAATTAGCATTAATCATAATGGCACGAATCATCAGTGGCCTCTAACATCACAATCAGAAAAACAACTAGAAATTATGTGCCTACTGGTGAAGGTATGCAACTTTATGTATGAAGTTTTCTTGTCAAAAAAAAACGTCAAACATGAATCTGATCAAGTCTTTAGATCTAAATGCCAATTCACAGAACATATAGTGACCAGATAGAGTAGGCAATGACACCCCACTCCAGTACTCTTGCCTGGAAAATCCAATGGATGGAGGAGCCTGGTAGGCTGCAGTCCATGGGGTCTCTAAGAGTCTGACACGACTGAGCAACTTCACTTTCATGCACTGGAGAAGGAAATGGCAACCCACTCCAGTGTTCTTGCCTAGAGAATCCCAGGGACGGGGGGGCCTGGTGGGCTGCCGTCTGTGGGGTCGCACAGAGTAGGACTTAGCAGCAGCATATAAAACAATGGTACAGTTGAGAAAACCAATAAAATCCAAAAGGGTTCTTTGAAAAAGAAAATAGAATAAACAAAACACTATCAAAATTGATCAAGAGTAAAAAGAGAAAAGACAAAATAAGAATTATTGGAAATGATGGCAGAACAAAGCTAGAAACAGAGATCATCTTATTGTTAGGGATTATCATGAATTGTCAATACATTTGAAACCTTATATAAAACAGATAATTTTCCAGAAATACATAAATTGTTAAAATTGACTTTGGAAAAAATAGTAAACAATATGCCACTAACTGTTCAATTGGTAATCAAAATTTTACAAATCATTTTTCCTTTCAACCTCCCAAATCCAGTCCCAATAGTTTAAGAAATCCTGGTTTTATACTGTTTCACAGTTGAAAAAAGGGCAAACTACCCAAATCATTTTTGAGGCTAGCATAACCTTGATGTCCAAACCAGAAAATAATATACTGTGAAACAAAAAATTTTAAACCAATTATTCTTATGATCCTAAGGTGCTGAATTGTTAAATAAAATGTTGGCAAATCAAATTTGGCAGTTTATATAAAATAATAATCATGATCAAGTAGGGTTTGTCCTGGGAGTGTAAGAAAACATCATAAAGTCTATTAAGGTATACACCATATTTATAAAATAAAGAAAAAAAATGTGATACTTTAAATAGATGCAGAAGAATATTTAAAAACATTCTACAATCATTTAAAAAATGACATTTTTAGTAAACTTCAGGGTGAAAAGGTAGATACCAAAGTAGTATTCTACAAAACTAGATTGAAAAAAATATAATGATCTTAATAGACACAGAAAAAAATTTTATAAAATTCAACACTCATTCATTTAAAAATTATGCACTTTACTGAACTAAAGGATGGTCATTAAAAACCCACAGCAAGAATTATATTTAAAAATGAGACTTCAAAAGCAGCCCTAATTAAAGTCAAGAATAAGACATGTATATCCAATGTTGTAGTGTCTGTTCATCATTTTTGTTGTTGCTCAGTTGCTCAGTCATGTCTTACTCCTTGCAGCCCCATGGATGGCAGCACGCTAGGTTTCCCTGTCCTTCAACATCTCCCAGAGCTTGCTCAAACTCATGTCTGTTGAGTCGGTGATGCCATCCAACCATCTCATCCTCTGTCATCCCCTTCTCCTCATGCTTTCAATCTTTCTCAACGTCAGGGTCTTTTCTGATGAGTCAATTTTTTGCATCAGGTGGCCAAAGTATTGGAGCTTCAGCTTCAACATCAGTCCTTCCAATGAATATTCAGGACTGATCTCCTTTAGGATGGACTGGTTGGATCTCCTTGCAGTCCAAGGGACTCTCAAGAGTCTTCTCCAACACCACAGTTCAAAAGCATCTATTCTTCGGTGTTCAGCCTTCTTTATAGTCCAACTCTCACATCCATACATGACTACTGGAAAAACCATAGCTTTGATAATATGGACCTTTGTTATGGAAAAAGAAAAAGGGAGATTTCTTTTTTTAAAAAGGCATAGTTTTATGACCTCAGGATAAGGAGTAATTCCTTAAATACAAGAAACACAATAAATTTTTAAAACATTCAAACGTAGAACTCTGTACAATAAAAGACACCATAAACAAAGATAAAAAGACAAATCACAAAATGAGAGAAGATATTTACAACCCACAGAGCTAACAGGATTTGATTAGAAAATCTAATCCACTAAGGGTGGTGTGGAATAAAGCATTTATTACGAAAATTTGATCTTATATAACTATAGGAACTAGTTAAACAGTTCATGGACAGATATTGCTTCTGCATCTGGTACTGAGACTTCAATAGGGTAGGCAGTGAGGAATGAAAAGTGGACATGAAGTGGAGAGGAATGGAATAACTGGAACCTTCGAGGAAGATCTGAAACTCACAAAAAGAAACTGAAACTCACTTCTTTCACTACCTTGAAGCCTCCAACTTCGTGATGTAAGAGATCGATACCTGAATCTGGTGTTTTTCATCTCAGAGCTAAAATTGTACTTAGCTCAGGAGTTGAAGAGGCTGAAGAAGGAGATCCAATGAGACCTAAAACCTGCAGGCTCAGCGCCTGCCTTACACCAGTAAAGCGAACCAACAGGTCCACAGCACTATACCTGAGCTGTAATAACACCTGACCGTACGGCTACCTTCCAAGTATAAACTTAGCTACTTCACTTCTACCTTTCATGGAAATTTCTCCTGTGGCCAATCCTAGCTTAGAACCATAGAGGAAAGGAAATTCTAGGAAGTATGATTCCAGCTTAGCTAAGGTGACCAAGTACAAAGCCATCATTGTCCAGGCTTTGTCAACTTGGCATCCATAAATACTTGTTTTCACCAGACTTAACTTTCAAATAAAGGTTGAAAGCAAATGACAGCAAAACTGTGTTTCTGCTTAACTTGATATACCTATTTCTGTACAATGAAAATATGTCATATCAATTGGGTATCCATATGGAAAATGTTCATTTCTAACTCTCCCCTGACAAAAGAGGATATAAAGTCTACAGGTTCATAGTTTTCGTAGTTTGGTGATGTTCACTTCTCTTCTAGCTAAGTCACAGTACCCATTACATCCTATAACAATAAATGTTAAAAATTTATTTATACAGTAGAGGAATTAGAGGGGAAGGAAAATTTTGGTTAAAACACAAAAACATTTACATTGAAATAAGAAGAAAAATTTTGTCCTTATTTCTGCAACAGGTTGTGTTGTTTTAGCTGGTATTTATAAGTACTCTTCCATTCCCCATTTAATATTCCCTGCCTGATGGGGTGACTTTGTTTCCGGTATGTGCCAATAGCACTCCTTCTTGTATTAGTTTGTAGTAGTTTTGCTATGGGTTTTAAAAGATGCTCCCCATCCCCCACCCTTAATTGTCAGGATCAACCACCCCAGGCAATACAATAACCTTCTTTGCCTGTTGATTCACTGGCAAGAGGAGCCCAAAGTAGCCAGGGCCAGTCTCAATTTACAGTTCAGTGGAACCACTTCTGTGTCTCCTGAGAAAATATTTCTCTTTGGGGAACTAATACTCTAAATAGCAGAGCCCAAAGTTTCAGAGACAGAAAACAATAATTCTGCTAGAGAAATTCTGTGTGTTATATCATCTCTATGCTCAGCTTCCTGACCCATGAATCCTTGCTTTGGGAGAAAGAACACCATATGTCAGTTGCTCATTTAGAGCATACCCTGCATCCTGAAGGGCATTACCCAAGCCCTCAAGGTGTTGCCACCCAGCTGGCACCATAACTGAGTCTTCAAAAAACTATTCTACTGTACTCTCAGGCCAAGTCACTTTAGACTGATGGGGAACATGACAAGACTAGTGGATTCCATGACCCTGAGCCCATTGCTGGTCTTCATTTGCTATAAAAGAAATTCTTTGGCCAGAAGTAATATTATGTGGAATGCCATGACATGTGGGTAAGGCATCCTTTATGTTCATAGATGGTGGTTTTGGCAGAAGCATTGTGGGCAGGAAAGGGAATATCCATGTCACAGTTACTGAATATTCCAGTGAGAACAAAGCCCTGTTCCTTCCTATGTAAACAACCGGCCACCAGGTGGCTGACTGATTTCCACACTGGGAACTCGGTGTTGGCTTCTACTCTTGGCAGGTTGGGCACGCAACAGTGGCTGTAGCCAGACTGGTGTTGGTGAATGAGAATCCATTACTAAGCCCATACATGACCTCCATCCCTCCCACTATGGCCACATTTTTTCATGAGTCCATTACAGTAACTATACCTACTTTGTCTTTGGTAATTAAGTACCATCACTTGGTCCCTGATAATGTGAGATTCCATCATCTCTACTGCATTTGGGGAGCCAGATCAATGTTGTAAATCCCTGCATCATTTTTGGCCAACAGAGAATAGCCACCATAGAGCTCTTCAAGGATATCAGAGCTCTCCTATGAATGTGTTTTTCACAGATTTGATGAAAGGAGTGTTTTCTGGACTTTCTGGAGCACGTTTTTAGGTGGTAGGTAAATAGGTCTTATATGATAAATCTACTGTAGCATTCCAATCTTCCTTAACCTTTGAATATTTTCTTCTACTGTATACCAAAGAAGTGTTGACCTTCTAACTTCTAGATTTCAATCAACCAACTGAGCAAATGTTTGGAAACACTCAAGCTCTCATGTTGAATCAGAAATCTCTACATTAGTAAATAAATATAGCCTAATCTGACTTTATATTCCTTCTATCCTGATTCTGCACCTTAAGGATCCATATCTATACATTTCCCTAGGTTTCTGTTGATGTAAATTGGCAAAGTCAGGCAATTATTTTGGTGTTTATCACAACTTCTCAAGGATCATGCTTTGTATTTCACCCTTTAAAGTCTGTTTGGAATTGAGCCTGTTAAGCAGTGGAGGTAGATCCTGAGAAAAATCAAGACCACTACTTCAGGGAATGCCATTATAGGCCCCACAGGCAAGGAAGATTCCTTACTGGGGTGGAAGGGTCATTGCCACTGAAAAAAGAGGTTCAGCAGAACTTAGGCACTCAAGGTCCCCAGGTTCACTGGAATCTGTCAATACATGTCTCCATCCTAACTTTCATGGTCCCACTCCTTCACAATCAACTTCCTAATTTTAACAGAAGAGGCTTATGAGGCTTATACAAGCCTCTTAGCCTCCTCCATCAGAGGGTAGACAGAAGAAGCAAAAAAACCCCAAGTCCTGTAGTGACTAAAACAAAAACCACATTACAGAAAGTTTATCAGCATGAAAAAGCACAAAGTTATGTCCCAGATGAAGGGACAATATAAAACCCCAGAAAAACAACCAAATGAAGTGGAGATAGGCAACCTTCCAGAAAAATGATTCAGGATAATGATAGTGAAGATAATTCAGGGTCTCAGAAAAAGAATGGAGGCAAAGATTGAGAAGAAGCAAGAAATGTTTACCAAAGACATACAAGAACTAAAGGACAAACAAGCAGAGATGAATAATACACTAGAAGGAATCAATAGCAGAATAACTAAGGCAGAAGAACAGATAAGTGACCTGGAGGACAGAATGGTGGAAATCACTGTTGCAGAGCAGAATATAGAAAAAAAGAATGAAAAGAAATGAAGACAGCCTAAGAAACCTCTAGGACAACATTAAATGCACAAACATTTGCATCGTAGGGGTCATAAAAGGAGAAGAGAGCGAGAAAGGACCTGAGAGAATATTTGAAGAGGTAATAGCTGAAAACTTCCCCAACATGGAAAAGATATAGTCAACCATGTCCAGGAAGTGTAGAGTCCCAGGCAGGATAAACCCAAGGAGGAACACACCAAGACACAGAGCAATCGCACTGATGAAAATTAAAGACACAGATAAAATATTAAAAACAACAAGGAGACTAGTAGCAAATAAAAATATCTGCTCACTTTAAAAAATAAAAAAATAAAAACAACAAGGAAAAAATGACAAATAATATACAAGGGAATTCCTATAAGGTTATCAGTTCATTTCTCAACGGAAACTCTACAAGCCAGAAGGGAATGGCATGATATGTTTAAAGTGATGAAAGGGAAGAACTTAATTGCAAATACTCTACCCAGCAAGACTCTCATTCACAGAGAGAAATCAAAGGTTTTCCAGACAAGCAAAAGTTAAGAGAATTCAGCACCACCAAATCAGCTTTACAACAAATGCTAAAGGAACTTCTCTAGGCAGGAAACAAGAGAAGGAAAAGACCTACACAAAATAAACCCAAAACAATTAAAATGATAATAGGATCATACATATTGATAATTACCTTAAATGTAAATGGATTAAATGCACCAACCAAAAGACATAAACTGGCTAGGTGGATGAAAACATGTACATGTATGCACTTCCACTTACCATATCACCCTACTTAACCCCCTAGATTGTATGTTATTATTTTATATTGTTAGGCTAATCATGTTTCCATTATGGCTTGCAATTGTAATTATCTTTTATTTTTTGTCTGGCTGTTGATTGTGAAAACTGATAAATGTCTTCTACTATTGTGATTATGTAACTATTATTCACTTAATACCATTCTATCTTGATTGGTCAATAGAAAATAATAGAATTCTATATCACTAAAACTATCATTTAATAGAAGAACCGATAATCACTTTTTAAAATTCAGATACATATCAGAATTATCTAAGAACTTTTTTTTTGAAACATACAAATGTCCAGATATTGCTTTCTTTTTCCAAAGCTGCAGATGTGTTTTTAATGAGTAACCATGTTTAAAAATAAGTGGACTAAAAAAAAAAAAAAAAATAAGTGGACTATAAGACGATCTTCTACTTTTATCTAGCTTGTTTCACTTTTCTATTTCATATTCAGTGCTCCTATTTCACTTAGTTTATGTTTTCCAATTTCTCTATCTCTTTTTTGTTCTTGTTCTTTCTCAAGCCTTTATCAAGCATAGTAGAAAAACTTATGTATACATATATATAAAAATAGTGTGCATAATATCAGATCAGTTCAGTCGCTCAGTCATGTCCAACTCTTTGCGATTCCACGGACTGCAGCATGCCAGGCTTCCCTGTCCATCACCAACTCCTAGAGCTTATTCAAACTCATGTCCATCGAGTCCATGATGCCATCCAACCATCTCATCCTCTGTCGTCCCCTTCTCCTCTTGCCTTCAATCTTTCCCAGCATCAAGGTCTTAACCAAGGAGTCAGTTTTTCGCATCAGGTGGCCAAAGTATTGGAGCTTCAGCTTCAGCATCAGTCCTTCCAATGAATATTCAGGACTGATCTCCTTTAGGATGGACTGGTTGGATCTCCTTGCAGTCCAAGGGACTCTCAAGAGTCTTCTCCAACACTACAGTTCAAAAGTATCAATACTCAGCTTTCTTTAAGGCACAACTCTCGCATCCATACATGACTATTGGAAAAAACATGGTTTTGAGTAGACAGACCTTTGCCGGCAAAGTAATGTCTCTGCTTTTTAATATGCTGTCTAGATTTGTCATAACTTTTCTTCCAAGGAGCAACTGTCTTTTAATTTCATGGCTGTAGTCACAACCTGAAGTGATTTTGGAGCCCAAGAAAATAAGGTCTGTCACTGTTTCCAATGTTTCCCCATCTATTTGGCATGAAGTGATGGGACTGGATGCCATGATCTTAGTTTTTTGAATGTTGAATCTTCAATTCAGTTCAGTTTAGTCACTCAGTTGTGTCTGACTCTTTGCGACCCCATAGACCGCAGCACGCCAGGACTCCCTGTCCATCACCAACTCCTGGAGTTTACCCAAACTCATGTCCATTGAGTCGGTGATGCTATCCAACCATCTCATCCTCTGTCATCTCTTCTCCTCTTGCCTTCAATCTTTCCCAGCATCAGGGTCTTTTCAAACGAGTCAGCTCTTCACATCAGGTGGCCAAAGTAATGGAGTTTCAGCTTCGACATCAGTTCTTCCGATGAACACTCAGGACTGATCTCCTTTAGGATGGACTGGTTGGATCTCCTTGCAGTCCAAGGGACTCTCAAGAGTCTTCTTCAGCACCACAGTTCAAAAGCATCAATTCTTCAGCACTCAGCTTTCTTTATAGTCCAACTTTCACATCCCTACATGACTACTGAAAAACCATAGCCTTGACTAGGTGGACCTTTGTTGACAAAGTAATGTCTCTGCTTTTTAATATGCTGTCTAGGTTGGTCATAATTTTCCTTCCAAGGAGTAAGCATCTTTTAATTTCATGGCTGCAGTCACCATCTGCAGTGATTTGGGAGCCCCCCAAAATAAAGTCAGCCACTCTTTCTACTGTTTCCCCATCTATTTGCCATGAAGTGATGGGACTGGATGCCATGATCTTAGTTTTCTGAATGTTGAGCTTTAAGCCAACTTTTTCACTCTCCTCTTTCACTTTCATCAAGAGGCTCTTTGGTTATTCTTCACTTTCTGCCATAAGGGTGGTATCATTTGCATATCTGAGGTTATTGATATTTCTCCTGGCAATCTTGATTCCAGCTTGTGCTTCATCTAGCCCAGCATTTCTCATGATGTACTCTGCATATAAGTTAAATAAACAGGGTGACAATATACTACCTTGATGTACTCCTTTCCTAATTTGGAGACAGTCTATTGTTTCACGTCTGGTTCTAACTGTTGCTTCCTGACCTGCATACAGATTTCTCAGGAGGCAGGTCAGATGGCCTGGTATTCCCACCTTTTGAAGAATTTTCCACAGTTTGTTGTGATCCACACAGTCAAAGCCTTTGGCATAGTCAATAAAGCAGAAGTAGATGTTTTTCTGGAACTCTCTTGCTTTTTTGATGATCTGACGGATGTTGGCAATTTGATCTCTGGTTCCTCTGCCTTTTCTAAATCCAGCTTGAAATCTGGAAGTCCTTGGTTCACGTATTGTTGAAAACTCGCTTGGAGAATTTTGGGCATTACTTTGCTAGCATGTGAGATGAGTGCAATTGTGTGGTAGTTTGAACATTCTTTGGCTTTGCCTTTCTTTGGGATTGGAATGAAAACTGACCTTTTCCACTCCTGTGGCCTCTGCTGAGTTTTCCAAATTTGCTGGCATACTGAGTGCAGTACTTTAACAACATCATCTTTTAGCACTTGAAATAGCTCAGCTGGAATTCTATCACCTCCACTAACTTTGTTCATAGTGATGCTGTCATAAGGCCCACTTGACTTTGCATTCCAGGATGTTTGTTTCTAGGTGAGTGATCACACCATTGTGGTTATCTGGGTCATGAAGATCTTTTTTGTATAGTTCTTCTGTGTATTCTTGCCTCCTTTTCTTAATATCTTCTGCTTCTGTTAGGTCCATACCATTTCTGTCCTTTATTGTGCCCATCTTTGCATGAAATCTTCCCTTGGTGTCTCTAATTTTCTTGAAGAGATCTCTAGTTTTTCTCAGTCTATTGTTTTCCTCTATTTTTTTTTTTTTTTTGCACTGATCACTGAGGAAGGCTTTCTTATCTCTCCTTGCAATTTTTGGAACTTTGCATTCAAATGGGTATATCTTTCCTTTTCTCCTTTGCCTTTAGCTTCTGTTATTTTCTCAGCTATTTCTAAATCCTCCTCAGACAAACATTTTGCCTTTTTACATTTCTTTTTCTTGGGAATGGTCTTGATCACTGCCTCCTGTATAATATAATATATATATTTTCGAAAACATGTATAATATATATAATTATATAACATAATATATATTTTAGAAAACATTAATTTTTGCCTAGCTAAAAAATGTACATTTTGATTCCACTTGTTTGACTTAGTATGAATAGAATGCTAGATTTCTAATTTATATTCACTCAAAACTTTAATATAATTGCATGTATTTTGGCATCTAGTATTATTGCTAAAATCTAAAAATTTTATCTTAATGATTTAAAAAAATTTTTTGAATGAAGCTTGAAACTTCTAATCCAATTCTGAGAATATAAAGAAATACTATGCTGTAAAAGAAACAGCAAATGAACCTGTGATACAATATTACTAACTAAAGTACAGAGTTCATTCACATTTAACAAAATGTTATGCTAGTGTCCATTATTTGGCAAAGAACCTGTCTGCTGATGTAGGAGATGTGAGATTCAGGTTCAACACCTGGATTGGGAAGATCCCCCTGGAGGAGGGCATGGCAACCCACTCTAGTATTCTTGCCTGGAGAATTCCATGGACAGAGGAGCCTGGTGGGCTACAGCCCACAGGGTTGCAAAGAGTTGAACATGACTGATGTGACTAACAGCAACAGCAGCAGAACACACCACCGCAGTAGAGAACTAGTTTCTTTCTCTGGATTGAGGTAGAAAACCAGCAGTACACACCAATATTCTGAGCCCTAGTCAGGACCCCAGGGCCCTGGGGACCGAGGAAGTTGGAAAAGGTTATGCTGGGAGGCCCCTTAGCTGCCTTTTCCTCCAGCACCCTTCAGAATCTTTGTCCCTTTTCTCTTTTTCCACCTTCTCTATTGCAGATTCTTTCTCCATCTCTTTTTCTCTTTCATCGTTTCAAATGGGGACTTTTTCACCCAGAAGAAGGGAGCTAACTAGGGAATATGAAGGTCATTGCAGCTGAGATGCAGGGCCCACACATACCAGGGCTTAAGTCCAGCCCAGCCTACAGGAAGAGAGGGTCTGAGGGCTACCTTGAGGGAAGCCCCACAGCTCCTGCCCAGCTGCCTCAGCTCCCTCCAACACCTGCTTCTCCCCTCCTCTGCCCCTCCTGCACCCCCTTGCATCTGACAGGCCAACAGCAAACAAGCTGTTTGTTCCTCTCTCCCAGGAATGCACAGCCACACAGAGGAGGCACACATTGCTAACACACATTGCACTTTGCAGTTACCTACTGTTTCCTAGCTTTTTCTTATGCATGCTGCTTTTAAGACTTTCTCTGAAATCCTATGCTCTTTAATTAGACCGAAGTCAACAAACATCTATTTGCTTGAGACCTATTTTATGTGCTGGGTTTATGAGGGCTACAAAGGAATGAGGACTACCCTTTGTTCCCACTGGGAACTCACAGTCTCATGGTAGGGGAGAGTCACAGCTAAGTAATGCAACTGTCAAACTAAAAGCACAGATTCTATGTGAGTATGAAGGACAGAGATTAGTTATAGCTTCAAAGATCTGGGAAGTCTCCTCGGAGGAGGCTTTCTTCTGTGGATACTTCCAAAGAAAGGAAAGCCTGCCAAGGCAAGAAGAGGGGGAGATTATGCAGAAAGAAAGTGCTTTGAGAGAAGACAGAAGGGCTAGCTAGTATGGACCCATCTGGACTCCCCAGGTTTAGGGATGGGCAAGGGAAGAGGGAAGAAGCAGTGGTCAGAGAGGAAGTGTAAGTACCAGGGCAAACAGCCCTAATTCAGGGAACTGGTATATTTTCTACCCACGGAGCTGTTGAGATCTTCACAACCAGCTAGTCAAAGGCCTCTGTTGTACTGTAAGGAAGGACATTGAGTCCAGCCCGCTAATTGGGGAGAGATTTGCACAAAAGGCAAAACTCGGTCCAGAATTCAGTTTCCAGCTCACTGTACACCATGCCCTCATGACAACCCACACCCGGTCAGCAGCTTCTTTGTCATTTTACCCACCAGCCACGCCTACCACAGTGGGTACACATATATTTGTTGAATTGAATTCTATTTCTCCTTTATCCCTCCAGCTTCTAAAGAAAGGAATAAGGAAGAGGGATGGCCCGCTACCAAACCCCTATGTATACCAGAGGCCCTGTGTACGGTGTGTATCTTATTCATCTCCATGGTCATTTCCATTTTACAGATGGGGAAACTGGATCTTGAAGAGCTAAGATTTGTTTCAGTTAGTGAACTATAAGAATTCAAACACAGGTCCACCTGACTCTAAATTCCACAATGAAGTGTCAACTTAAATGGCTGAAATTAATTTTTCTTGAACTTTATTTATGGCTGTGCTAGATCTTTGTTGCTGTGTGCAGACCTTCTCTAGTTGCGATGAGCGGGGACTAGTCTTCATTGCGGTGGTTTCTCCTGTCGTGGAGCACAGGCTCTAGGCTCATGAGCTTCAGGAGCTGCAGAGCGCGGGCTTAGTAGTTGTGGAGCACAGGCTTAGCTGCTCCACAGTATGTGGCATCTTCCCAGACCAGGGATCTAACCTGTGTCCCCTGCACAGGCAGGCAGATTCTTAACATCTGGACCACCAGGAAGTCCTGAAACTGAATTTAATTGAATTAATTTCTCCTCTCTGCTTCACAGTCCTTCAAAGGGGAAGGATTATTTTTTTCCCTTTGGGGGTGAGTGGGGGATGAAGTTATAGTAGAAGAGTGTGTGTGAGACAGAGTAAAGCCTTTAAAAGACCAGCTTGAAAAATAAATAAATAAAATAAAATAAAATAAAATAAAAGACCAGCTTGTTTCAACTGCCCATAACTGAGTAAACTTTCAACACCACTAGAAGAGACGAACAAAGGGATTGGGGCTTTTAAAAAAGTTGAGCCTGTCTCTGCATCATCATGTTCAAACCTGGTCTGAGGGTCCAGAAACTCAGGGATGCTGTTGAAATGGAAAAACCCAAGAGGAGTTGGGTTATTATGTGTGTGACCTCTGCAAGTGTCTTGTAAGCAGATGGAGTTGGAGGGGGAGAAGATGAAAGAACCACATAGAAAGCAGTTTCTGTGTCCAGAAGAAAGGGAAACAGAGGTCATCATTTTGGTGGTGGTGGTGTGTGTGTGAGTCACAGGCAGACGTGAGGGGTGTTGGGCAGGGAAAGGAGGGCAAACTTGTCACAGGCTCTCACACACGCCCAGACCTTCCCTTGTGCCCTTGTAACCTTTTTAAGGCTCTTCCACTGTGGGCTTCTGGGGTTGTCCCCAAGGCTTTGCCATCGCCTACTAAGGCCTGGGAGGCCGAGTCCAGGACTAGGGAGAGAACTGGGTGGGAAGGAGCACTGGAGTCCCAGGAAACCTCACATCCAGGCCAGCAGCAGAGGCTGGGTCTTGCCACCAGCTGGGGGTCTGGGGGTCAGGGTGGGGGGGCTCTGGCTGCCTGTTTGTTCAGCACTGAACTGAGGTTCCTGTTAGGAAGTAACCTTATTTGTGTTCAGACTGACTTGTTTGCTGTTCACACTTGCATGGAGAGCTGCCCCTTGGGGTCCTGACTTCAAACGTAGGGGTAGGCGTGGGATGTGGGAGTACTTCCCCCAGGGTCCAGAGAGTGCTCTGGGAAAACCAGTGTCTACAACCTCCCAATGAGGAGAGGGAGGGTTGGACCCCCCTGGAAACTGCCCTGGCTCCCGGCTTTCCCGAGGGGAGTCATGTGGGGCTCGCCCAGTGAGGAGTCCTAAGCCAGGAAGGGCGTGGAGCCTGGCTTCCTCACTCAGCAGGGGAAGGGCCTAGTGAGGAACGAAGTATTCTAAGGCTAGGCTCCCACCTTGAGATGCTGACCTGGTTGGCCTGGGTTGTGCCCAGGACACTGACACTTGTAAAACTTTGCTGAGTGATTCCACTGTGGGGCCAAGGTGAGAAACTGTTCTAGAGTCTACCAGCTTTTCAAACCTTAGTGTGCAGACACATCACCCAGGAATCTAGTTAAACTGCAGATCCAGCTCAAAGTGAGTCTGGGCTGCGTTCTTAGATTCTGCATTTCTAACGCACTCCTACATGGTGGGGCTAGTCTGGGGACCATTCCTTGAATGGCAAGGCTCTACACATGCTTTGAACTCCTCATTCCAATTGTCAGGGGAAGGGGGTAGGGCCATGTCCCCAGCTTATTCGGCCTGCCCTTTTCCCACCACCTTACTTGGTTACGCGATCAATGTACTTCACAGTCTCTCTAGCCAAGGCCAGCCCTCTAGTCATTCTCGAAGTTTAGGTGGACAAAATAGACCCCCTACCCTACTTGAGACAAACCAATTCAACTGGCTTCAGCCGGGAGCTTTGGCAGAGGTAGGGACAGGGCAGCAGGCACATCTTGTGGGCCCAGAGGCCGCAAACGTGGAATGGTAGGGTATGTGCTCAAAGATGGCTTCTTCCCCACATGCTCTGTTGCAAAGAGGCCTTGCCATTTCCTCATCCCCTCTTCCTGATCTGGGTTAGCCCTGTGACTTGCTTTAGTCAGCAAAATATGAAGAAAGTGACACTGTAACTTCTGAGGCAGGACTCTGAAGTTTCCCCTTGGCCATTTGGGTGCCCGCTCTTGGGATCCAGCTTCCATGTGAGGAAGCCCAAGCTAATCATGCAGAGAGAATGAGAGTCCCAGCCTCCCAGTGAAGATGCTAGATTTGTGAATAACGCTATCCTGAATGGTCCAGTCCCAGCCACTATCTGATCGCAAGCCAGACAAGCCACATAGTTTGCAGAGCCCAGGTAGCTTAGTGGTAAAGAATCTATCAACTCCATTGACTCCCCGAGTCACCCCAGGTGGGGGCTGACAAGGTCCTCCACTCCTCTTATTTCTCTAGCCTCATCCGCTACTGTCCCCCATCTCACTCTGCTCCACACACACTGGCCTTCTGGCTTTCCCTTGACCAAATACACTCCTACCTCAGGGCCTTTGCACTTGCTATTCCCTCCTCCTGTTTGTCCTGCAGCCATTTGCATGCCTCAATCCCTCGCCTTCTTTTGGTCCTGCTGCAATGTTACCTTCTTAATGAGGCCTTCCCTGGCCTGTCCTTCTTGGCCTTGTCCTATGGTCCTTATTTCCCCGTACTGCTTAATTTTTCTCCATAGTGCTTATGTGTGTGTGTTTGCTCAGTCACTCATTTGTGTCTGACTCTGCAACCCCATGGACTGTAGCCCACCAGGCTCCTCTGTTCATGGAATTTTCCAGGCAAGAGTACTGGAGTGGGTTGCCATTTCCTACTCCGGGGGATCTTCCTGATCCAGGGATCAAACCTTCTCTTGCATCTCCTGCATTGGCACTTTACCACTGACCAACCTGGGAAACCATTAGTGCTTATTACTCTCCAATAAATATATATTTTCCTTATTTATTTATTTTTGTTATGTCTCTCAACAATAATGTAAGCTTCCTAAAGAGCAGAGATTTTTCAAATTTGGTTTGCTTACTGATTTTTCCCTTGGTGCCTAGAACAGAGCCTGGTATAGAATGGTCAGCCCACAAATATTTGCTACATGAATAAATCCATGAATGAGTGTAACTGATGGTTTAGCTTCACCAAATACAGTCCATCCAGTTTGTTGGATTTAGTAAAATCTAAAACAAGTAATATAGGAACAGTTCCTGGGGTGGAGCAGAGGCTCACGCACACACACGTTGTGAGTGTTGGGGAGTTGGAGGAGGGCATGGCAACCCACTCCAGTATTCTTGCCTGGAAAATCTCATAGACAGAGGAGCCTGGTGGGCGGCAGTCCAGGAGGTCACAAAGAGCTGGATACAACTGAGCACACACACACACACACACACACACACACACAGAGCTCATTATTTAATCCATTGGCTGAATTTCGGAACGCTTTTCTTTTTTAATGATTTTTTTGCATTTTGGACCTCAAGAGCAGAGGATTGAGGTAATGTTTCCTGCCTCTTCATGGCCATTCCCATCAGAGGTCTACACCAGACTACTCTTCTTTTTGTCTGTCTTTTCCTCTTTGTCCTCATCCTCTTGCCAGTTCTCCTGCTCCCCTAATAAACTTTTCTCTTATATATTTGTTATCTGTTATTGACTATTTCCATACATAGTCAATATTTATTGACTGTAGTCAATTATAGTCAATATTTATTGTGTAAAATATGCAGGGCTGTTTTGTATGTGTGTTTTTATTTTACATAAATGATAAAGTTTTTTTTCCTTGTTCCTTTTTACTCAAAACTATTTTAAAGTTCTCTCTTTAGTGCCCTATGGATAGAAGTTTCGTGGCTTCTGACAGCTGTTTTCCAGTATTTCACATTGCAGATGAAAAGTCTGCTGTCAGGTTGACTTTCATTTTTAGAAAACCCTTCTGCTGTCAAAAAGCTTGGAAGACCTTTTTATTTATCATCAGCATTCAAAAGTTTCCACAAGATATCTGAGTATCTATCTTCTTTCAACATGTCCTTCTGGGGGTACTTCTGGCTATATTGAGGGTTAGGGTCTGAGAAACATTGCTGTGGGACATCTGACAAGAAGTTGGGTAAGAGAAGGTGTCTGGGCTAGCGTTGGGAGTCGTCTGCATTTGGGTTCCAGTTTGACAAGAAAAACATGGCTGGATAAGATTAAAGATGGAGGAGAACTGGTCAAGTGGCGGTACATGGCTGCTGAAAGCAGGGGGTTATCAAAGGGTCTCAAAAGGTTATCAAAGGTGAGCAATGTTATCTTCTGCTTTTTAAAATTATAATAAAGTATTTCAAACACTAAGAAAGTTATAGATAAAAATATGATAAATACCCAAGAACTCACCATCCAATGTTGTCAACTTTGGCTTTGTTTACTTCAGTTTTTTTTTTTTCCTTCTTCTTTTTTAAAGTAAAAGTCATTGTGGGGCTTCCCTGGTGGTCCACTGGCTAAGAATCCACCTTGTAATGCAAGGGACATCAGTTTGATTCCTGGTTAGGGAAGATCCCACATGCTGTGGAGCAACAAACTACTGAGACCATACCCTAAAGCCTGCAGGCCACAGGCTGCAACTACTGAAGCCCACGAGCCTATAGCCTGTGCTCCACAAGAGAAGCCACTGCAATGAGAAGCCTGAGCACCAAAATGAAGAGTAGCCCCTGCTTCCTACAACTAGAGAAAGCCCCCATGCAGCAACAAAGACCCACCCCAGTAAAAAAAATAAATAATTAAATCTTTTAAAAAAAGTGTACCACGGACACATATGTAGCCCCTTTATACTTCTCACCAGTTCCATTCACTGGAGTTAATTACTATTCTAACCTGGTGCTATCATTTCCATTCATGCTCTTACAATTCCTCCATAGTTACTTACCCATAAGCAGCATATAGAATGAAATGTTTTGCATGCTTCTAAACTTTATATAGGTGGTATCACATTACACTTGTCATTCAGCTTGCCTCTTTCACTCAGCACTATGTGAGCTTTATATATGTAGCTGTAGTTTATTAATTTTCACAGGTTTAGAGTATTCGGACTTCCCTGGTGGCTCAGACAGTAAAGAATCCGCCTGCAATGCAGGAGTCCTGGGTTCAACCCCTGGGTTGGGAAGATCCCTTGGAGAAGGAAACAGCTACCCACTCCAGTATTATGGCCTGGAGAATTCCAAGGAGCCTGGCAGGTTACAGTCTATGAGGTCGCAAAGACCTGGACAAGACTAAGCAACTTTCACTTTCTTCAGAGTATTCAAAAACCGAATAGACTACAATTTGTTTTTCCATTACACCGGTTAACGGCCATTCACGGGTCATGTGCTGTGTGCCAGATATGGCAAAGTTGTAGCAGTGAATCCACTTCTCAACCTGTGATAAATGATGAACGCTATTTTACAGATAAGGCACATAAGGCTCAGAAAGGGCAAGCCACTGATCCAGGCGACACAGCCAGTACCTAGCAGAAGGACACCCTCTCTTCCCTTCAGGATCATCTGGCCCTGACCTTGCACTGTCTCTTCTTCCCCAGGGAACTCACAGCTTCAGCCCTGGGGGAGGGTGCTTCTGGAGCTTTCCTGAGCCGGAGCTTTTCTGGTTGCAGGAAGCACACCTGGGGTTGGTACTGGGGAGGCCCCTGTCAATGCTCACCGCCTGGGTAGGTCCAGCCCAGGACAGAACAGACACACTCACAGAACTGGCCCCTGGCCCGCGAGGGCAGCTGAGAGGACACAGAATCCGGCCTGCTCCTGCTCTGGGGCTCTAGGTTTTCGGGAGACTGGACCCCGTCTTCTCAGTCTCCGCAGAGCTCCTCATACAGTGCCCTGGAGGACTGACGCCCTCCGTTCCCCCCTCAGTGCTTCGTAGAGGTCTGGACTTGCTGTCAGGAAACATAGGCTGTAGTTTGCTCCTACATCTTACCTGCGTGACGTGATGAAAAAAAGTCACTTAGGCCTCTTCCGAAGTGGGATTATAGCCTCGGGGTGCTGTGCCCTTTCACGGAGGCACCATTTTGCTTTTTAAGTGCCTGGGCGCTGTCCTAACAAGGCCTGGGGAACCCACCGCCACAGGAAAGCTTCAGGGAGAAGGGGTCCTGGTGCTTAGCTCTCCGACTGAAGGGCCAAAGGGCCCCGCCGATGGAGAGTGTCATTTCTCGCAGCGGGCAGCAGGGGGCGCGCGCAGACCGTGTGATGTGGGCACCGCCTCCGCTGGCTGCAGGCTGCATTCGCATCCCCCGGGTCTCGGCAGCTCTGGCGAGAGCGCACGAGGAGGCTGAGCAAGAAAGGAGCGGCCTTTTACCCGGGAGCTTAGTTAGGGGTTAGGATCAACTTGGTCTACAGACCCCTCAGAAACTCCGGGAAATGACGCCCGAGTCGGGAGGTGGTACGCAGCGCTGTGCCCCGAGGCCACTACAGGGGCCAGGAGGAACGTTGTGTCCGGCGTCTAAAATCACGGCTTTCCGGCTGGTGAAGTCAACGCTTCCTAGGAAAACTGAGGGGGAGAGGCAAGTATGACCCGCTGGTACAATTGGCTGGAAGAAAACAGCCAATTGCAGGATATTCCCAAATGTCAAAACAAAAAAGACTACAATTTTCGTCTGGTTTCCCTTCCCAACCTTGCGGTGGAAGGGAGGGAAGGGACGGAGCGGGAGCAGGCGAGGAGGTTTCGAGGAAAGCCCCTCTCCTCCTACGCAGTCACACCTAGGAGATGTCAGTGTGTTGTGGCACCCGTCTTCCTGCTAGAACATAACCCTTGCCAGCCTCAAATGTGCTTCCAGTCAAGACCCTTCTGTCCCGACAAGATGATCCATAGACTTATTTTTCTTTTCGAATTCCAAAGCTAATATATACATTTTGCTTAAAAATTAAAGAATACCAAAATTATTATTAAGAAAATGAAAGCTTCTCTATAATCTCCTAACAAAATAACCACCATTTTTTCAGGTTTACTTCTGTTCCATACATATACTAACATTTATTAGAAAAATTTTTACAAAAAATCATTGAATCAAAGTATTTTTAACTATTTTAAACTTGCTTTATTCCTTGTTTAATATCTATTGGACACGTCGCTGTGTAGGTGTATATACCTCCATCAAATTTTTAACAAACGGTTGCAGAGCATGCAAACGGTTGAGCCAGCCCATCACTGATGGGCTTTAAGATGGTCTTCTCTTTCCCCTCATGACAAGCATCCTCCTAGGTGCTGTGCTCCCTGCAAGCACTTTTTAGGAGAGATTCTTGCGTAACTCCTGGAATGAGAGAGAGGCTCATTTGAAATGGCTGATGTTGCTGCATTGCCTTCCACAGGCTGCACTGCCTGTCTGCGCAGTATGTCCACCCATGGTGAGGGCAGCTTCCTGGTGGTTTTAGCCACAACCTCTCTTGAGATGAGGGCTTAACCTCCCAAATCTTGGAACTGGTAGTTGCCTGAACTTATCATTTCTGGAGGTTCCAGCAGCTCACTAAGGACTTCAGGAGAGGGTGAAAAGGAAGCTTGTCTAGTTCAGAGGTGTCAACAGCCACAGAAGGGACTTTATAAGCTTTCCAAGAACAGGGGAGATTACAAAGTGGCCTTAACCTCCCAAGGGATCTCGGTGGGGTGGGGGAAGGAGCAGAGGAGCCAGTCAGAGGAACTGGGTGGGGTTCCCTGGGAGAGAACCTGTGTCACTCCTAAGGGACAAGGGCCCTCATGGGTACAAGTACCTCCCGGACCAGCCCACTAACTTTTTAAGCTCCAGCTGTCTGGAGGTGGGGGCGGGTGTGGGCAGATCCTATTCACGGCCAAACTGCTGAGTTCTAAGAGAACATACAGCCCGACTTTGAAAGAGAAGAGAGAAGGTCAGGGTCCACCACAGAGGGGTCTTGGGATGGAATCAGATGCTAAATTGGAAGGGGCTCTGAGCTGGAGAAGCCCTAGAAGGCTTCCAGGAGGAAGAGAGTGGATGCTTGCTGTGCCTTGGTGGGTGGTCAGGATTTGGACCCTCCCAGAAACCTGAGCAAAGGCATGTTTGTAGGAATGGCCAGTCTGCTCAGGGAACAGGAAGGAGCACAGCCTGAGAGCTGTGGAAGGGCAGGAAAAGTTGTAGCTGGGGCTGTGGCAGAAGCCAGTGTGGGGGTGAATCCTACAGCTCCCAGAATTTGTTCTGGGGTCCCAGACTGTCCTTCTGGCCTTTGGGTCCCTGGAAGCTCTGCGTTAAGAGTCTGGACATGTCCTCCGGCGCTCCTGGAGGCTTATTAAAGGCTCGCTTCCCAGAACAGCGGAGAACTCAGACCGAGGGCGGCGGGCGGCGCGGGCCCCTGGACACAGGAGGCGCCGTCCTCTGCCGCAGGGCCCGCGGCTGCGGGCGTTTCCGCAGCGCTGCTCGCTCCCGGTGCTCGCCCGGCAAGGGGCCCACCGCTCCCCGGTCTTCAACCTTTGCCTCTTTTTCCTTTCCCACCCCCCAACCAGGAGCTCTTTGCCCTCACCCCACCAGGCAGATGGGGAGGCAGGGGTGCGGGGAGAGAGGAGGGTCGGAGGGACTAGCGCCTGGCTCTCCTCCATTCGCCCTCCCTCTTCCCCTTGTCCTCCCGACTCCATCCAGGGCCTGCTCTGCCATCCATGCCCTCCTTCTTTTTCTCATTCTTCCACCATGATCTATGGTACCAACCCAATTTTTACGGGAGTTGGTCTTCCACGTGTAAGCTTATTAAGGAGCAAAACTGATAAATATTTGAAGGAACAAAAAAAAAAAAATCCATCGCTTCCCCGCCAGGCGCAGCTCGGCTCTGCGCCCCGCCCCCGCAGCTCGCGCTTGCAGGCGGAGCGTTCCCCGGGGGAGCGCGGAGCCCGGGGCGGGGTAGGGGCCGCGGCCTCCGCTGCCCGCGTGGGCGCCTCCCCGAGTCCCGGCCCCGCGTCGCCGCGGGCGGAATAGAGGACGGCGGATTGAGGCGGCCGCCGCGTGTTTGTCCAGCGCCCGCCCCCGCCGCCGCGGGCCCTAATCTCCGATACTCTTGCGAGTTGGCTTCCTGCCCCGGAGCCCCCACTCCCCGAGCAAACAGGGCGGCGCGGCGCTGCATCCGAAATGCGGCATTTGAGCCCGGCAGTGGAGGAAAGCCGGAGCCGGCCCCTCGGCTGTGATTGCCCTTCTCCGCCCTAATCCTTCGGTCCGGCCCCGCCCGCCGGCTGCGGCCCATTGATCAGCGCTGCAGTCGAGGGCTCCGGGAGGGGCGCCCCACCTCCTCCCCGGGGCCTAGGAGGCAGTCGGGACCCACCTATCCGTCCCCCACCTCTTGTTCTTAGAGCTCTTGCTGAGGTCAATCCGGCCTTGAAGGCGGAGAACGTCCTTGGAAAGGGCATCGAGGTTGCCAAGGGGAAATGAGCGTGGGGGGAGGAAGAGAACACCCCCATCCTTGGTAGGGCCCGCCAGGCTGAGACCCCCATATCGCGCTGGCCTTAGGTGAGGGATGGGGTCTGACTCAGCTTGACACTGTGAGAGTCAGCTATGGAGCTGGGGGGCGTTGAGAGGCCCTTGTGTGCCCCAAACCACCCTCCAGGTCCCAGAGCTTCTGCAGTTTTTTGAAGGGCCCACTTCCTGAAGTCTGCAAGAGGGGCCTGGGCGTCACTGCACCCGCATTCAGTCATTCTCCACTGAATGTGGAGTGCAGAGTTACAAGTGCTCCAAGCTGGGAAATAGACATGATCTCTTGTATTATACGGGATTCCCTGGCAGCTCAGATGGTAAAGTTCCTGCAACGCGGAAGACCCAGGTTCGATCCCTGGGTCGGGAAGATCCCCTGGCGAAGGAAATGGCAACCCACTCCAGTACTCTTGCCTGGGAAATCCTATGGACGGAGGAGCCTGGTAGGCTACCGTCCATGGGGTCACAAAGAGTCGGACACGACTGAACGACTTCACTTTACTTGTATCATGCAGGTCCTTAATGAGAGAGATCAGAGCAGGAAAAGAGAGAAAGAGCCCCTGAGGGCCTTTGGGGACAAACCCACTGAGGCCCAAATGGTGGCTTCACCGGGACCAGCCTCTGCTCCTAGCTAGGGTGAGCTTTCTTTCTTCCCGGTCTACCATTCAGGTCCCCAGAGTGCACCCCTCCCCCTCCCAGAAGAGCCATTGCAGGCGGGGGTGGGGGAAACGGAGGATAAAAACCGAGACAGACAGAGGAGAAATCAGGCTCGGAGGACTTGATGGCAAATTGGAGCCTCCTGCCTAGGCTCGTCCCCTTAGTGTTCTTGAACACAACTGGGATGAGGGCCAGGCAAGGGAGGCACCACGGAGGGCACAGATTTAAGGAGGCACTCCCCTGGAGGTTTAGGGTGCTGGCCTGCTCCTGAGAGGGAGGGTCTCCTTGCATTGCCCTAGTCCCAGGCCTGCGCTCTCGCCCTAGGGGCTCTCCCCTGTCCTAGGGTAGGCCCCGGGCACTGCCCGTTACCTCATAGCCTGACACCCCCACATCACCCTCACTGTGCACTAGGTCGGTGCTGACTTCCTCCCGGCTGCGATAGAAGTGGCAGAGGCAGGGGTCTCCTTCCTCAGAGCACTAGGTAGGCTGTAGACGCTGAGTAAATAAATAGCTGATAAATGAATAAATGACTGTTTCTCCCTCCTTCCTCACTCCCAAGTCTGAATTCTTCCCTGTAGACATGGCCAGTTGCTGTGGCCACCCTGGGGTTGCTCAATTTACCTCGAACCCCATTTGATCCTCAGGCTCTCCACCTGAGAGTGAATTTGCACAATTGGTGTGTGTTTGTTCTTACATCCTCTGATACGAAGCCCTGCTTCTCTCTCCAGCCTGATGCTGACTCCTTGAGGGCAGAGACCAAGCCTGGCCTGGAATTCCTTATCTGCCCTGTAGCACCCAGGCCAGGGTGGCCCTCAGTATATGCTGTAGGGTCATTACCCAGGGCCCTAATGCCTGCCTGAAGACTTTGGACAGTCCTTCCTATTGCTTTATTTCTGGTTGTGGACAGGGTGATCCAAGTCACATGTCTACAGTGACAGAACGGAGCTAAAGCCTGAGTCCTGCATCCCAGACACAGTGGGATTTCCTCCTCCTGCTTAGTAGTTTCATCAGGCAAATTATGAAGGCACAGTGCTCTCCACCTCACGCATTTAGGTGCGGCCTGGTGGGGGCTTCTCAGCTTTCTCATACACCAGGCGTATGTCCACCAACTCCATCGAATGTGAGGACACATGTGAGCAGGTGGGTGTGTATATAGTATGTGTTGGGGGTGTGCGGGTGTAGTGTCTGCTGCGTATGAATGTGTGGGTGCCTGGGGAAGTGTGAGGGTGTATGTGTATTCTATTAGCAGAGGGTATATGCGGCTCTTGTCGGTTATGAGCATAGGTTGGAGGGGGCAGTGCTAGCTGGGGGTATGTGTCTGCTGGGTGTGGGTGTGTTTGCAGTACCTCTTGCCTTGTGTCTGTGTGTGTGTAGTGTTTGTCGAGGGTGAGGGTAGGCGGTGTCTGTGGGGAGGGATGTGTCGGTGGAGCGTCTGCGGTGTTGACTGGGATGTGTGTGCGTGACGTCTGCTCTGTGTGCACAATGGCTGGAGTGTCTATGGGTTGTTTGGTGATACTGCCTTCCAATGTCCCCAACCAGTGACCCTGTGCTTGGCCAGAGGATGCTGTCCCTAGGCCTAGGCTGGCTAGGGAGTCATGCAAGGAGGGTCTGGGAAGTCTGGTGTCTCAGGAGGTCAGGAAGCTGAGGGACAGCAGTAACCACTTACTGTGACCAGAGGCATGGAGACCCAGGCAGGGACAGGGGCTGGCTGCAGTGAGTGGACAGAAGCCAGTGCCTGGGGGCTTTGGCTCCTGATGAGTACAGATGGCAAGGCTCCAAGCTCCACACAGACCCAGGATGGGGGAGAGGAGTGGACACGTCAAGTCTGGGTCTCGATCCAGTCAACACATTCATGCTTAGGACAATTCAGAAGGAGAGGAGCCCTGGGAGAAGGATGAGCTCAGAGGGTTAGGGCAGATGGGGCAAAGAAGTGAGTCAGCTCTGAGCACTAGTCCACTTGGGACCCTTCTGGGCAGAGGCAGCTCCACACTCAGTGAAGGCAGCAGGGGCTGTATTTCAGCCCTTGCCCACAGGGCCAGTGCCTTTGTGCAGTGTACAACCTGCCCACAGGCACGCCATGACTCTGGACACTGGGAACCTGCGGCTTCCGCTTGCTCTGGCGTAGAGAAGAAGACAGCTTCCTTAGGCTCTGGAGGAGCAGGAAGGCCTGGCTGGCTGGGGGAGGATGGCTTTGGGGCAGGATAGCTGGAGGCCTGTTGGCTGGATGTACAGTCTCCTAGGTCCTGGGCTGACCTTCACAGGAAGGCAAGGCAAGAAGGCACCAGCAATCCAGAGGGCCAGAATGGCCACTCATTTCCTAGGGAAGAGCTATGACAGGAAAGAGATGATAAAAAGGTAGAAGGAGGGCTGACCAAAAAAGGCATTCAGAAAGGAGCTTGCTAGAGGAGAGGAGCCCCCCAAACAGTAATATCACCAAGATGACCCACTAACTGGATTCACCACCCCCATCTACCAACTTCTGTCCTCATTTCTGTCGTTTGATTCTGGGAACTGAACTACAACAACTTTAAGATTCATTTCCCTGTGACTTTGACCACAGGCAGAACTGGCCTGGTGACAGCCTGACCCAGGGACAGTTCACACTAGCTCCTGCCCTCAGTCGCAGGGAGGCTTAGTGGAGTGGAAACCCAGCCCAGGGCCCACAGCCCGCTGTCTGGAACACTGTTCTCAAAGTGAACAAAGGCTTGAAAGGATGGTTACAAACTTTTAGCTCCAGGGAGGGCTTTGTCTTTCTAATTCTAATCATAGAACCAAATTTGCCTCTAAGAAAGACTTCCAAGGCTGAGATTCTGGGGAAGCCCAGCCAAACTCCAGAGCTTTTGTGAGTAACTTGCGACCATTTCTTTGGTCACTGGGGCCTTTAGGACAGCGAAGGGCAAGAGACAGAGAATTCCAGACCTTTGGATGTCAGGAGTATGGAGGAGGGAGCCGGCTGCCTCAGCACTGAGGAGGGAGGGGGGCAGTGGTGAGCAAGACTTTTCACCCCTTCAATAAAACAAAAAAAATTATTTCTCCTATTTCCTTCGCTGAGATTAATGATAAACTGTCTATCCCCTAAAAGAAAATGATAAAGACTCTAATTTTACTTGGAGGCTTAGAAATGCCATTTCTACGCAAAACAGGGAACCCATAATCAGACTTGAGCGGGGCAGAGCTTTGATAGAAAATGTTTTCCTCTCTCCTATTTCTTCCCCTCCTTTCCCTGCGAACCAAGATGCCCGACAGCTAAGAACAATGCTCAATAAAGTGAAATAATATTTTAGTCAAAATAGGTCGAGACTGCTCCCAGCCAACTGTAAATTAGCATTTTGAGGGCAAATATGCAGACAATTTGAGATAATGAAGCCTGATTATTCAATCCAATGAATGTTAACTAGGGAGCAGAGGCTCCACTGCCTTATCTCACTCTCTTCGATTTATTTTTTTAATCGTTTCACATTTGAACTCTTTATTTGTTTCTGTTTTATGTGCCCCCTCCCTCCCTCTGTCTCTGTCTCACACACACGCGCGCACACACACACACACACACACACCCTTGGTCTCCCTCCCTTCTCTCCCCGCTCCATGCCTGCCCAGGCGGCAGAAGAGGACCGTTGGAGACGGTCCTCCTGGCCTGGCCTTCACGCGGGCTCAGCAAGCCCCATGGAGCACCCACTGTGTGCATGGCTCTTTGTGGAGCTGGTAGGGGTGGGAAGGCCCAAGTGCACTGAACAGTTGATACAGGCCCTGCTTATTGGAGCTTAGGGCTGGGCTGGATACAGGATATGGGAGCGTCACACACATTTACAAGAAATATATGGGGTGCATGTGAGGGGGAGGAAGCCAAAACAACAGGAGGAATGCCTTCCAAGGCCTTCAGCCACCCTTCCTGAAAGATCCATGGGGAGCCCCCACCCTGATGCCCAGGAATCATGGAAAACTTTTCGTCAATTATTCATCATTCCAGGCAGCACTAGCTTCATGATTTGTGGGCCCAGTGCAAAGTGAAAGATGCAGTTCAGTTCAGTTGCTCAGTCATGTCTGACTCTTTGTGACCCCATGGACTGCAGCATGCCATCCATCTGTCACCTATCCATCACCAACTCCCGGAGCTTACTCAAACTCATGTCCATAGAGTCAGTGATGCCATCCAACCATCTCATCCTCTGTCATCCCCTTCTCCCCCTGCCTTCAATATTTCCCAGCATCAGGGACTTTTCTGGTGAGTCAGTTTTTTGCATCAGGTGGAGTTTCAGCTTCAACATCAGTCCTTCCAATGATCACCCAGGACTGATTTCCTTTAGGATAGACTGGTTGGATCTCCTTGGAGTCCAAGGGACTCTCAAGAGTCTTCTCCAACACCACAGTTCAAAAGCATCAATTCTTTGGTGCTCAGCTTCCTTTATAGTCCAACTCTCACATCCATACATGACTACTGAAAAACCATAGCTTTGACTAGATGGACCTTTGTTGGCAAAGTAATGTCTCTGCTTTTTAATATGCTATCTAGGTTGATCATAGCTTTTCTTCCAAGGAGCAAGTGTCTTTTAATTTCATGGCTGCAGTCACCATCTGCAGTGATTTTGGAGCCCCCCAAAATTAAGTCTCTCACTGTTTCCATTGTTTTCCCATCTATTTGCCATGAAGTGATTGGACCAGATGCCATGATCTTAGTTTTCTGAATGTTGAGTTTTAAGCCAACTTTTTCACTCTCCTCTTTCAGCTTCATCAATAGGCTCCTTAGTTCTTCCTTGCTTTCTGCCATGAGGGTGGTGTCATCTGCATATCTGAGGTTATTGATATTTCTCCTGGCAATCTTGATTCCAGCTTGTGCTTCATCCAACCCAGCATTTCTCATGATGTACTCTGCATATAAGTTAAATAATCAGGGTGACAATATGCAGCCTTGACATACTCCTTTCCTGACTTGGAACCAGTCTGTTGTTCCACGTCCAGTTCTGACTGTTGCTTCTTGACCTGCGTACAGATTTCTCAGGAGGCAGATCAGGTGGCCTGGTATTCCCATCTCTTGAAGAATTTTCCACAGTTTCTTGTGATCCATATAGTCAAAGGCTTTGGTGTAGTCAATAAAGCAAAAAAAAAAAAAAAAAAAAAAAATGCAGAGTCCCTTGTTAAAATATTATTGAGAATTTCAAGATGGTGATGGTGAAGCACTAAATCAGGCATGGAGTCTTCTTCTTCTGAGCATGGGGCTTGAGCAGTTGCACAGGCCATATGCCCATGGAGCTGGCCCTGGCTCCAGGAGCTCCTGGTGGAGGTAATGCAAGAAGGCTTTCTGGAGGAGGAATGGATGAGGCCATTGTTAAAGAGATGAGTGCTGTTCCTGAGACCCTGGGGAGGTCCCAGTTGGCCAGGACTACCCCTGGGCGGGCTGTGGAGGTGATAAGGTAGGAGCCCACAGCCACTGAACAGCTGTCAGCATGGCTCTGTTTCCCCTTGGCAGTGCCTGTTCTCCAGCCCAGAAAGAATGCTCACTCACACCTGGGCAAGGCCGCCTTAATGCTCCAGGGATCACTGAGCCTCAGCTTCCTCCTGTGAGCCTGGTCCTACTCCTTCCTCACCAGTGCCCGCCTCCCAGTTCCTGCCCCTTCTCCAAGCAGTGCTGAGCCTGCAGCTCCCCTTCCCTCCCTGCTCAGCGAGTGCAGTCTCCTCCTTTTGAGCCTGGACCCACCCCTTCTCCGCCCTTCCCCTCAGCATGCTCACTTCCCCCAAGACCTCCTGCTCACTGCTCACTGCTGCCCACATCCAGCGCGCTCAGACCCTGCAGCGCCTCTGCTCACGTGGCTTCCTCACCTGGGGGATCTTCCTTCAGCACCCTCCATCTCCCCCCCATCTATTTTATTTCCGTCTCCCTCTTCACACCTAGCCAGAGCTTTGGTGTTAAGCAGCCCTAGTTCTGTGCCCTATTCTGCCCTTTTCCTGTGTGTGCTCTTGGGCAGGCTGTTTAACCTCTCTGAGCATCCATTTCCCGTGAGTAAATGGGGAAGTATTAAGCCCTGTCTTATGAGGTAGGCAATGGCACCCTACTCCAGTACTCTTGCCTGGAAAATCCCATGGATGGAGAAGCCTGGTGGGCTGCAGTCCATGGGGTCGCTAGGAGTCGGACACGACTGAGCAACTTCACTTTCACTTTTCACTTTCAGCATTGGAGAAGGAAATGGCAACCCACTCCAGTGTTCCTGCCTGGAGAATCCCAGGGACGGGGGAGCCTGGCGGGCTGCCGTCTATGGAGTCGCACAGAGTTGGACACGACTGAAGTGACTTAGCAGCAGCAGCAGCAGCATGAGGTAGGTGGGAGGATGGAATGAGCTGTGCAGGGGCTGGCCCTTGTGTATATGTGAATATACATATCCCACTCTGGGAGGCTGTAAGGCAAGCTGCCCTCTCAGAATGTACCATTTGGAGTCCCCATCACACCATGCAGCCTGCGGTCTTGCACTGTTTCCTCCATCTGAGTTTCCCACCCCAAGTGGGACGGTGGGCAGTGAGAACAGGCTTCCTCAGTGTCCCACGTCCCCTTCCTTTCTGATGAAGAGGCTGGAAAACGAAAACCTGCATCTCCCAGACTCCCCTGCAGCTAAAATTCTCTAGAAATGAATAGGATTCCAGCAATCAGTTACATCCATGACATCTGGAAGGTGGATGTGAGGGGAAGGCTGTTTCCCATCTCTGGTTGTTTCTGGGTTTTTTGCTTGTTTTCTATGGCAGCTTCTCATGGTCTGTTTTCTAGCTTCTGGATTTCAAGAGGCAAAGACAGTGGTGACAATGTCAGTGGTGGCTTCATTCTGGTTTCTTGATCTCTGTATTGCACCTACAGTGGTTTTGAATGCATTCAAAAGATGAGCCCAAGAGATGGTCTCAGAGGCTGTAGTGCTACTTGGGTCAGTTTAGAATTCTCCTGGAAATCATTCCTGGGTGTTAAGTCTTGCATTCACTATTCTGGCTCTTCCAACAATTTGGAACGCATCTAATTCTCTGCACTAAATCTCTCCTTGAGATTCTGTTTCTATATAGAAGCTTGACAGGCACAGGCGCAAACCAGACCTTCTCTTTGTCCTGCACACCCACAGCACACACTACACAGGCCTCTGCCTCTCAAAGAAAACCTCCCCCTTCACACCTGCAGACCCAGCATCGCATGGGCTTCATGTGTTGGTCACTGTCCGTTTGCACTTCCATTCACCTCCTGCCCTTTCTCTGCTCTCCCCTGTACGCCGGGAGCTGACCCCTGCAAATTGTGTTTCCCAAGCTTCTCTGTCCACTGGTTTACTGCTGGGTTAAACTAACGTGACGCACTGGCGGGTGACTGGAGGGTGGGAGGAGGAACAAGCGCAGAGTGCTTCTTATCCCCGCTCTGCCCCCACTGGCTTCTATTCTGTGCAGTCAGCTTCCGCCAGCACCTCCCCTGAAGGCTGCAGCTCCCAGGTGTTGGCCCCTTGGAGTTGTAGTTCTGCCCTGGCAGCTCCAGCTCAGGCTCCAGTCAACAGCACCTCCTCCCCTGACAGTCCAGCTCTGGGGTTCCAGCAGCTTCCTGCGACAGTTAACCTCTGAGTTGCCTCACCTTCCCCCGTTTTTATCTCTTCCAGTGCCCCTGTAGCTGGATTCTCAAATTAAAGCTCCTCTGTAGTGAGTTACTTGGTGTGAATGACTTTTCCTGACTCAACGTTATTCCCCATACATGGTGGTAGACGGGCTGAGGGCTCCAAGTCACATCTTCCCTCCTCAGGGACACAGTCTGCCTTTGAGACCTGCCCGGTCAGCCTGTCCTGGTCCAGACTGCAGACACATCTGGGCAGAGTGCTGCAGGGTCCTTCCCCAGCTGGGAGTGGGGGCCAGAGGAGGAGCCAGGGTGAATGGCAGCTTTCGCCAACACCTCACTCTTCTCTTCTCGACATGTTTACTCACAGGCTGTCTGGAAAGTGAGAATCCTCCTTAATGGATGTTTCGCCCAATTAAATAATTAACTCAGAGTGTTGCTAAGCATCCCAGCAAAGCATCTTCCAGTCCTGGAGGGTCCCCCATGCCAGAAAATAGATACTTAACCCCAGGGAGTCTAGATTCTCAAATCAGTATTTTTCAATCATTTTGGCCTGATGTCATAGTGAGAAATAGGTTCCCGGGAGATCCAAGTACACACATGTATATATAAATATATCTATATCTATCTATCTATCTATATATATATATCTGAAACAGAAATTCCACAAAAAGATGTTGGCCCTTAGTACGTGTCCTGTACCATTTTTCTATTTAAAAAATTTTTTTCCCTTTAAAAATACAGATTGTGATCCTCTAAATAGGTTTCAAGGATTAATGGGTTCCAAAATGCAGTTTTGGAAAACACTGTCTAAACTGTTGGGGCTGCAGGGCCCTCTTAAGAAAGCCTTGGTGGTAAGGGGTCCTGCTAGTCAGGAGAGGAAGCCAGGAGACTTTTGTTTCAAGTCCGGGAGGGAACAGGGAGAGGATGGTCTTTGTTGGCATGACCACAAGGTGGCAGCGCTGGCTGCTTTCACTACCAACCTAAGCGCCAACCCAGAGGTTTATCTTTAAACTGAACGCTCACCCCCACCTCCAAGAAGTCCCTGTATTCAAAGACGTTAGAGACAGGCCTCTACATAGAAAACAAACGGAAAAACTCAAAACACTCTGGAGTGTCTTAAGAATGGAACCAAATCCCCCCAAGTTCCAAAGTGGCCTTGGACAAATTCCTTAACCGATCTGTGTCTCAGTTTCCTGATCTGTAAAATGGGCACAGGTTAGGTTAAGGGGTTTTAAAGGGCGAATGAGTTCCTACACAGTGAGCTCTAAGAGGTCTTCGCAGGTGGCTCAGTGATAAAAGAACCCGCCTGTCAGTGCAGGAGAGGCGGGTTCAATCCCTGGGTCCTCGAAGGCTCCCTGGAGAAGGAAACGGCAACGCACCCCAGTAGTGTTGCCTGGAAAATTCCATGCACAGAGGAGCCTGGCAGGCTGCAGTCCATGGAGTCGCAGATTCGGACCACTGAGCGACTAAGCACGCAGGCACAGGCATAAGCCCTAAGAACAGTGCCTGCGGTCAGCAAGCGTGGGCTATCATCACCCTTCTTTTCCTCCTGATTGCTCGCTCTGGAGATGCGCCCGCGGGCGGGCAGTGCTTTCTTGGGCAATTAAACGCAGACAAGAATGAATCAAGCAGAGTCCATTTCCACCCTTTCCCTAGGGCGGGGCAATGGGCCGGAGCGGTTGGTCGGGGTGAGGGGAGGTGGAGTGTGGCAGCCGCCGATGAGGCTGATAAGTCACGAGTCCAGCTCCCTTGTGACCCAGCCTGGGGGCCTGGCCGCCGACCCCTGACTCCTCCGCTCCCCCAGCCAGGCCTATCTTGGCCATCACTGCCGGCCCCTTTCCCTAGCCAGTCGGGCGGGAGGCAGACACGCCCCGCAGACCAGGAAGCCAACCTCAAGTTGCCTGGGAAGGTGCCCACTCCGTCCCTCTCCCCCTCCCCGCCACGCTCTGCTCCTCCCCTCCGTCCCCCTCCCCCCCACCGCGCTCTGCTCCTCCCCTCCGTCCCCCTCCCCCCCCACCGCTCTCTGCTCCTCCCCTCCGTCCTCCTCCCCCCACCGCGCTCTGCTCCTCCCCTCCGTCCCCCTCCCCCCCCACCGCTCTCTGCTCCTCCCCTCCGTCCTCCTCCCCCCACCGCGCTCTGCTCCTCCCCTCCGTCCCCCTCCCCCCCCCACACCAATCTCTGCTCCTCCCCTCCGTCCCCCCCCCACCGCTCTCTGCTCCTCCCCTCCGTCCTCCTCCCCCCACCGCGCTCTGCTCCTCCCCTCCGTCCCCCTCCCCCCCCACACCAATCTCTGCTCCTCCCCTCCGTCCTCCTCCCCCCACCGCGCTCTGCTCCTCCCCTCCGTCCCCCTCCCCCCCCACCGCTCTCTGCTCCTCCCCTCCGTCCTCCTCCCCCCACCGCGCTCTGCTCCTCCCCTCCGTCCCCCTCCCCCCCCCACACCAATCTCTGCTCCTCCCCTCCGTCCCCCCCCCCACCGCTCTCTGCTCCTCCCCTCCGTCCCCCTCCCCCCCCCACCGCGCTCTGCTCCTCCCCTCCGTCCCCCTCCCCCCCCACACCAATCTCTGCTCCTCCCCTCCGTCCTCCTCCCCCCACCGCGCTCTGCTCCTCCCCTCCGTCCCCCCCCCCCCCACCGCTCTCTGCTCCTCCCCTCCGTCCTCCTCCCCCCACCGCGCTCTGCTCCTCCCCTCCGCCAGGTGCAGCACTCCTGCGCAAGCTCACCTCCTCCCAGGGCTCTGGTCCTCAGGTCAAGCCCCCTCCTCAATCCTCTGATCCTGCTAAAAAGCATCCTGAATGCCCTGGACTCTCTAAAGCCCTTTTCCTGACCTGGGTTAGTTCAGTTCAGTCGCTCAGTCGTGTCAGACTCTTTGCGACCCCGTGGACTTGCAGCACACCAGGTCCATCTTAACCTGGGTTAAGCCGGGCCCATCTCAGCCATCACTGGCCCGGAGGCCAGCGGCTTCAACTTCTTCATCTTCAGAAAGCATCCAAAAGTATTGAAAGTCACCTTTAAAAGGGCCATGTTTGTTCGTTTTAACTGTCTCACCTGAGACAAACACCACAGGGTGGAACAAAGAAGGACCAGAGAACTAGCCCCAGCATTTAAATTGGAGTACATTTAAACTTCTCTCTTTTTGGCATGTAGTTTTATGGGTTTTGACCACTACAGAGAATCCTGTAACCACCACCAAAATCAGGATACACAACAGTCTACCCCCAATTTCCTCCTACCTCTCATTTTCCTCGGCTGCTCCTCCACCCAACCCCTTGCAACCTCTCATTTGTTCTTCCTGGTAGTTTACCTTCTCCAAAAATGTCACATAAATGGAATGCTAGACTGTGTAGCCTTTTATATCTGATTTCATCACTCAGCATAGCACTTTTAAGAGTCAGTCATGTTATTGTGTGTGTTAGCAGTTTGTCCCCTTTTATGGCTGAGTGGTATTCCATTGTATAGATGTGCAACAGTTTGCTTACTCATGACAGGTGAGAGACATGTGAGGAGTTTCTAGTTTGGGGCTAGAATGAATAAAGCTGCTATATCTCTTTTGGTATACAGGTTTCTATAAGAACATAAGTTTTCATTTCTCTTGAGTAAATACCTCAGAGTGGGGTTGCTGGCTTACAAGTAAGTTATTTAAAAATAAAGAGAGCAAATCTCCCCAGGCCTCTCACACCCCAGGAAGCCTCCATTACCTTTTTCTCTGTTGTATTCTTCCAAAGACATGAGTGTGTGTGTGCACGTGTATGTGTATAAAAGAGAAAACATAATTTTTTAAAATAGAAGTGATCTGATAATATGTATTTTGCTTTTGTTGCCTTTTTCACCCAGTGGATCTGGGAGATTGTACCCTCTTAATTCATACAGCTCTATCTCATTTTTTCCTATGAGTATTGGGTATACCATACTTCCCTTAACAACTCTGTATTGGTGATTTCTGATTTTTTTTGAATTACAATATCATAATACATATCCTGTACAGGTTTCACCCGCTTTTTGAAAGTAAAATGTTCTTGTGAAACCATTCATAAGCTGAAGTGGTGTAAAGCGAAGAAGCATATACCTTAGGACACATCTTGCTAACAGAGGCACAGATTAAACGGAGATAAAGCACAGATGCTCACAGACACGGTTCAGAGCTGTGGTGGCTGATGCTGAGTAGTTCCGGAAGGAGCTTGGTGCGCCCCTCTTGCTGCTGGAGATGTGAGCTGCCTCCGTAACAGCTCACTGCAAAATAAAAGCTGAAGGCTATTTTCACTTAAAAGGGAAACTCCTCTTCTAATTTCTTGGGGTTACTGAAAGCAGTTACTAATGCCAGTCTTTTGTAAAATTGAAGTGGCGTGGGGTGAGCTTTCGAAAAGTGGAGCACATCTATACCTGCTTCCTGGGCCCTGGTTTGAGCAGGACTACAGGATAACTCAGAGGTGGACCTCTTAAAAGAGCTGCCCTTCTCCGCTCCTGCCTGGCCCGCAGCAGTTTGGCCTGTGCCCCCAGCACACCAGTGAAAGGGCCGTCTCCAAGGCCACCACCGACCCTTCACTCTCACCCTCCTTGAAGTCTCAGAGGCCAGCGATGTTGCTGACTCCACCCTTCTGTTTGAAACATTCCTTGTGGGGTTTCCAGTCTTTCTTGGGTCCCTTACTTGTCTGATTGATCTCTTTCACGTTTCTACTTCCTCCCCACGGCCCTTGCAGACATTCAGCAAGATGTCCTTGGCTCTCTCTGCCCCACCTGCATCTTCAGCCACACTTGCTATTAGGCAGCTCCTGCTTTAAGCCCACAGTTCTGAGCTCTGTTCTCAGCTCTGGTCAGCTTCACTAGAGCGTGGCCCCACTTTGTGAGCCGGGCATCCCAAATCCCGGGCATCTTGCTGCCCTCCAAAGCTGTTCCTCACCTGCCAGCCCTGGCTTTATTTATGCAGCTGCTGTGCTTCCAGGAAACTGGGGGACTGTGCCCCCCACTCTTTCCTCCTACTAATTAGTCACCCAGAGCCACCCATCCTGTGATTCTTCCCCTTCCAATTCCAGACCAGTCAGTCTGGGGCTAAGCTTCCCTCGACAATAAGGCCTGACCCTTACTGACAATTTGCTGTGTACCAAGCACAATGCAAGAATTACTAAGCGAATGTGAAACCTCACACTTCAAGAAAGATTCTATTTGTCTTTGAAGTTCAGATTCAGCAGCACAATTAGGAAATGGTGAGTCCAGGATCTGGTCTCGAGCAGTCCAGAGTCTGTGGTGAGACTGCATCACAACACAGCCTCACTCACTGAGATCGTTTTATGACAGAGTGTCTGGCCTCCAGACCTTACCATATCCAACTGACACTCGGCTCACAGATTGATATCCCTAAAGCCTTGCTCTAGCTAGGTCATAAGTTGGATCAAAAGCCTTCACTGCCTCCGGATAGAACCTTGATGCCAGGCTTGCCATACAAGGTCCTCCAGGTGCTGGGCCCAGCCTCCCCATCCTGCCTCCCTAAACCTCCGACTGTCCTCCTGTGTCCTCCTCAGTCGGGAGTGCCATCCCCTCTCATTTCAGCCGGGTCAAATCCATCCCATCTTTTATGGCTCATCTAAATGTTACCTCCTCCATAAAGCCTCCCATTTAACAAAGAAAACAGTGGCCATAAAAAGAGAATCTCTTTGACTCAAACTTCTCTTTACCAGCCTCTGTGCTTCCACTTCAACCAGCCCTACCCTTCTCAGAGGTCTCATTTTGACAACTGTGGTGGACTGAAACCTGTTTGATGAAAAAAAGAAAGAATATTCCAGAGACATTTAAAGTGAATTTATTTTTTGGATGATTAATAGATTTACATTTTACCCTTTATATCTGTAAATGGTACAAAGTAAAATTCTCCCTTGCCTCTCCCGGTCACCCAGTTCTTATGCTCACAGGAAAAAAATATTATTAGTATCTTGTCCTTTTTTTTTCGCAGATGTATTTGGTTGTGGTAGTTTAAAACTGTCTATCAGTTCAGTTCAGTCGCTCAGTCGTGTCTGACTCTTTGCGACCCCATGAATCACAGCATGCCAGGCCTCCCTGTCCATCACAAACTCCCGGAGTTTACTCAAACTCATGCCTATCGAGTCCGTGATGCCATCCAGCCATCTCATCCTCTGTCGTCCCCTTCTCCTCCTGCCCCCAATCCCTCCCAGCATCAGAGTCTTTTCCAATGAGTCAACTCTTCACATGAGGTGGCCAAAGTACTGGAGTTTCAGCTTCAACATCAGTCCTTCCAATGAACACCCAGGACTGATCTCCTTCAGGATGGACTGGTTGGATCTCCTTGCAGTCCAAGGGACTCTCAAGAGTCTTCTCCAAAACCACAGTTCAAAAGCATCAATTTTTCGGTGCTCAGCTTTCTTCACAGTCCAACTCTCACATCCATATATGACCACTGGAAAAACCACAGCCTTGACCAGACGGACCTTTGTTGGCCTATAAATGCTTTGCTATTCTTCCTTTGGATGCGGATTGGACTACTTGACTCACTTATGGTGGTGGGTAAAACTTCCAAGACAGGGTGTAAAGGCACTGTGACCTTCCCCTTGCTCTGCTCTAGCGGATCTAGCTGCTGTGTCACAAAGACACTTAAGGAAGCCCTCTGGGGTGTCCTGCACGATGAGGAACCGAGCCCTCCTGCCAACAGCCGTGTGAGGGAGCTGTGCTGGAAGCAGAACTTCCAGCCTCAGACGAGCCTTCAGATGACTGCGGCCCTGGCCCATGACTTGACTGCAACCTCATGAGATACACTGAGCCAAAGCCACCCAGCTAAGTGCCCAAATTTTTTGGCCTATAGAAATTATGAGACAATTCAGTTGATTCTTGTTATTCATGTTCTATATAGTCACCAGGAATTATAGTCACACTGAATTATCTAAACCATTGCTCCTGTTAGGTAGTTAGAATAGGGAAAAGGAGTCCAGAATGGCGGTGGCTAAAAGACCTGGAAGGGAAAAACCCACGAAAATAGAACAAAGGAAGGTCTGAGGACCTGAGTGAGAACCTCAGGTAAAACAAACAACACTCCTGGCTGGCCCAATTTACATTAGACAGGCCCAGGGACAGGGAAACATATAAAGAGAGGAGCCAAAGCCCTCTTCTCTCTCTCTGTCTCTCCCACGCGATGGGGCGCTCTTCTCTTCCCGTCTTTGGGTCGATGTGCCCTCACACCTTGAAGATGGATTTTCCTGCTATCATCTAAATAAAATAGAGCTGTGACACTGAGCTGTAACACTGATTTATTTAAGAGCTATAACACGGTCCAGTCAAGACCTGAGAGCTATAACATGGTCTGCCCAAGACCCGAGAGCTGTGACCCGCCAAGGGGGCTTTAATGTCCATCACTCCAAATTTTTGTTGTGATGAGACAAAGAACCAAGGAGCATACACTCGCCTGACACTCCTATGGGAAATACGGTTAGATTATGCAAGCTTCTGGTCACATTTTTATCAACTGATCAAGATCAATGAGCCTGTTTTATGAGTATTTCTATTTAAGGATAACTTAATTTAATATATACTGTTGATTCATTAGCTAACAGCACTGTAACTCATATCTGAACAAAGCTTCTTTAACACACATGCTTTCTCTGTAAAGCACATCACAGCCTTTTTATGGCTAAGGGGGCATTTTAAACAGTGAAATTACCAGTGAAAACTGCAAAAATACAAAAAGCATGGCACTAAATAGAATAAGAAAAGTATACTTCTTTAGAGTATGTAAACTGAATCAGGGCACCTTATTCAACCTCAGCTGGGAATGCACCCACAGGGCAGCTCAAATTTTGCTGCTCTGTTTTCTGTGTGTGGCTTCCCTGGGGGCTGAGATGGTAAAGAATCTGCCTACAGTGCAGGAGATGTGGGTTCGATCCCCAGGTTGGGAAGATTCCTTGGAGAAGGGAATGGCAATCCACTCCAGGATTTTTGCCTGGAGAATCCAATGGACAGAGGAGTCTAGTGGGCTACAGTCCATGGAGTTGCAAAGAGTTGGACATAGCTGAGCGCCTAAGCACACACACATATATATATATACACAAATGGTCATGAAAACACTTTGAGAATTGATTGTGGGATTATAAATTAATTTTCATGAGTAGGTGAGTTCACAAATACTGAATACACAAACGAGGAGGATTAACTGTAAATATTTACTGTTTTAGTTTACTAAGAATTGGGGTTTCTTACTCTGCAGCAGGACATCAATAATATGCATACCCTAAATACGTGTGCACCCAGTTTTGCAGAGTAATGATCTATGCACAGAAAAGGACCTGAAACAAAAAATTCCAGAATAAATAGCTTTGAGTGTGTCTTTATGTTCTTTCAGTGCCTTTGTTTCATAGCATTTTCTGATTTTTCCTGAAATAAGTGTGTATTTCTTTGTGATAAGAAAACATAATAAAGGAGACATTTAAAATTATATTGTTCGATGTTGTGTCTGTTCCAATGAGTTACCAATTTTTAGATGAGTATTTTGCTATAAATTCCATATTGTTAGACATTTATTTGACCTAAACAACCCCCGTTCGGATATTTAAGTAATCACATCCCATCTCAAACCAGATTACTTTTGGCCAAATTGTTTGGGGCCCTGTGTTATGTTATCTTTTGATCACCCATTCTTGTCCTTTATCTTCAACTTACTCTCCCTGATTCCGTCCCAGACCACTCAGGTTTCTCTCATTAAGACAAACCCTTCTTTGCCAAGAATTCCTGTATTCACAGCTTTCCCTTTGTCACTCCCAAATTCTCTGTCCACTTCAGTGTACCTGCTGCCTGTATCCATTTAGCAAAGCTGTCCCCTCAGTCTCCTTGTGGCTGAGTCCAACGGCCACCTCTCAGTACCTTTATTACCCTAGGACTTCTGGCTGTTACCCCTTCCTCTTTTCTGAAGCAGTCTGGGTTTCCATGTCCACACAAGTCACCCTACCTGTCTGCCCGGTCCCCTGCGGCCTCTTTCTCAGGCTCTCCCCTCACTCTGCACCCCCGGCCCCAGGAGCCACTCACCGTGGCCACAGGGCTCCCCCCAGCTCCCGCGAGCTCCCTGCCCTCACACCCGAGCCCAGCCCGCCGGCCCGCCGCCTGCCCGGCTCTCCCGTGGAGGTCTTATCCGCACCGCCCACTCAGGCTGTCCACGCAGGACCCATCTTCTCCCTCCCTTAGCCTTCAAGTCTGTCCTTGCCACTTCCCGGTTCCAGATTCTCACACCAGGAACTTGGGAGTTCCTCCTGCTCTCCGCCTGCTTTCTTTAGGTTCTACACAGTGTCCGGCACTCAGGAACATTCAATTAATATTCATTTAATGATTTTAATCAACCACCAGGTCCAGCCAGTCCCACCTTCTGAATGACACTAAGGCCTGTTGGTCTCCCTCCACCACCTTCCATTGCCTGTTGTTTGTTTCTTCACTAGACTACGGGGCCCATCTCAGAGCTGTGAACCCAGGACACTTTAATAAGATGCTACAGGAGAATGAAGTCCAACCCACAGGCCCAGAACTGCGGGACCTGGCATAGGGCTTCCCCTCACCCCTCCCTGGCGCCACCCTCCATCCAAGGGGAAGTGGAGCCTTTAAATCTGTATGTCCTCGGTGCTGCAATCAAAAGGGGCAGCCCTTTCCAAACACTCAAAGGTGAGCTCCATCCACACCCAGAGTCTGGTCCAGCAGGCCGCATGTCCAGCTAAGCCCAAGGAAAGTGAAGGTGTCCTGCTTCCAGAATGTTCCACTTGGCTGTGAGCCAGGAGAGGTGGGAGGAGGGAAGGGGAAGGGGCAGAGGGGCGGTGTGCCTTGCGGAGCAGTGGGTTCAGTGAGGATGGTCAGCGGCTGGAAGAGGGGAGGATGAGTGACTTCCTCACTGCTCGCAGACTTCCCTGGGGGTGGCCTTGCTGGTTGGGGCAAAGCAACCAAATTCAGTGGAGCGATCCGGTCCAAGGCCTGCGAGCGACTCTGGGAGTGCAGGTGCTCAAAGGAGTTGTAGTTTCTTGAAACCATCAGCAGAGGGCGCGCTCAGTTCACCTCTGCTCCTTGCCGGGAGGGGCGTGCCAGGTGAGATGTTCCGATAAGCTGTTGAACGTGGGAAGCAAGTGTGAGAGAGAGGTGGGCCGACTTCCACATTTCTCGCATGTGTAACATTCAAAAGCTAAGAATACAGGAGAGAGCAGTGTGGTGGTAGTCAGGGAAAGTGAGTGAGAGTTGAACCTGTGGGGAGTGAGGTCCTGAGGCGCACCCCGTGGGAGATGTATATTGGGTGGTTGATATACGATTCTGGCGCTGGGAATGACGGGATAAACATACAGATCTGAGGTCATCGTTGTGTATGCAATGGTGCAAGACCTTAACTGGCTGAGACTGTCTAGGGAGCATGAGAAAGAGGCAGGCCAAACGCAGAGGCCTGGGGAGCCTTCTTATTTAAGGGCTGGGAAGAGAGGAAGTGGACACATCAGAGATGTTGTAGAATAACCAAGGGATAATGCAATCGATGCAAGGGATGAGACACTTTAAAAGTAGATGAGTTTCCTGATTGCCAGCCCTCTAAAGAAACTGCCAGCCTGGTCCCAGGATCTTTTACGATGTACGGCCCAGAGAGTGAGAAAAGAGAAACAGGGAATTCCCTAGTGGGACAGTGGTAAAGCCTTGCAATGCAGGAGACGTGGGTTCAATCCCTGGTCAGGGAACTAAGTTCCCACATGTCATGAAGCAACTGAACATGCGTGCCAACACTACCAAAGCCCATCTTCGTCTGCTCGGGAGTCTGTGCCACGACGAGAGAGTCTGCGCACGACAACCAAGAGGTCCCGCAGGGTACAACTAAGACACAAGACAGCCAAACAAACAAATATTCAAAGAGAGACAAAGCCAAGAGGCTGGAGGGAAGGTGGGGCCCTTAGCTTCAGGGACTATGTACCTGATAAAAAGAGTACACTTAAAAAGTTAGAGAAAGAGAATCCATGTGGGCTTGGGGGGCATTACTGTATTGGGGCTTAAAAAAGTTTTGGGTTTGGAAATGTGACAGTCTCCAGAGTAGCTCCAGAGTAAAAGGAAATTAGAGGAAGGAAAGAAAAGGGGGCCCTTGGAATGTATGTTCTTTTAGTAGGATATAAATAGAAATTTCTTCTTGATTTCTATTTGGAGGCCAGATAACACATCTTTGAATGGAACACATCTTTGAAGATCTTTGAGATCTTTGAGGATCTCAGCTTTATTAGGATTCATTAGACTTTAGCAAGCTAAAAATGGAAAAAAATATTCTTAACATGCTGAAGGGAAACTACCAGAAATCAATACCATACTTAATGGTGAATTGTTAAGAGCATTCCCATAATAGTAAGACTAAGGCAAAAATGTCCATTATCATTGCTGTTATTCAACATGTACTAAAGGTCCCACCTTGACAAGAAGATACAAAGAAAGTCTACTTGTTGGAAAGGAAGAATCAAAATATTACTGTTTACAGATGTTGCTATTATATACCTAGAAAAGAGAATTAACTTAAAAACTGTTTTAACGAACAAGAGAATTAAGTGGCCAATACAAGATCAACATACAGAAATCAATAGTTATACAATAATAAGTGATTAAAAAACATGAAAGTCAAAAGATACCATTTCCAATAGGAACTGAAAATGATAAAACACTTTAAATATACACTTTAAATAGTTAAAATATACACTTTAAAATGGTTAAATGTACACTTTTAAAATATACACTTTAAATGGTAAATATACACTTTAAAATATATACAATTTATATATACACTTTAAAATGGTTAAAATGGTAAATTTTATGTTATTTATACTTTACACAATAAAAAAATAAAAAACACTACATGGAGGATTTAAATTAATAAGGGCAACTTTTATACGAAGAAAACTCTCAAGCATTACTTAAGAGAAAAGAAAGCTAACAGGTGAAGAGATACACCACATTCTGAGAAACTATTGTTTTCTAGTATTTTAACTCTGCTTTTAAACCCCACAAATTAAACATTATTAGAATCACTTTATAGGCAGTATCTGTTTACCTACATATTTACCAATTTCTTTGCTCACCATTCCTTCTTAAACCTCTGCCCTTCCTTCTTGGATCCTTTTCCTTCTTTCTGAAAGAACATTCTTTGTATAGGTTTATTCAAGTGAAGCTTAGTCTTTGTGATGTATGAAAGAAAGTGTGAGTCCATCAGCTGTGTCTGACTCTTTGTGATCCCATGGTATGTAGCCCACCAGACTCTTTGTCCATGGAATTCTCCAAGCAAGAATACTGGAGTGGGTTGTCATTCCCTTCTCCAGAGGGTCTTCCCCGCCCATGGATCAAACCTGGGTCTCCTGCATTACAGGAATATTCTTTACCATCTGAGCCATCAGGGAAGCCCTTATCATTATCTATATATCTATATATCATTATCTATATCTATATATCCTAATTCATCTCATTCTTCTTTATTTATTTATTTTTTTGATGTGGATCATTTTTAAAGTCTTTATTGAGTTTGTCACAATATTACTTTTGTTTCATCTTTTTGGCCACAGCCATGTGGAATCTTAGCTCCCTCACCAGGGATGGAAGCCACACCCCCTGCATTGGAAGGTGAAATCTTAACTAGTGGACTTGCAGGGAAGTTCCCACTTCATTCTTCGAAGATAGTTTTGCTGAATATGTAATTCTAGCCTGGCAGCTATTTTCTCTTGGTCCTTTGAGTATATTATTCTGCTATCTTCTGTTTCCCACTCTTGTTGTTAAGCAGTCTTTGTCGCTTAATTGTTGTTTCTTTGTCGCTTAATTGTTGTTTGTTTGTGAGTGACTTTTCTTTCAGATTGCCTTAAGAAAAAAAAAAATTCTTTTTCCTGGCTGCACTGCAAGGCTTGTGGGATCTTAGTTCCCTGACTAGGGATTGAACCCAGGACTCAGCAGCACTGGACCATCAGAGAATGTCCAAGAAAACTTTTTATTATGGAAAATTTCAAATGTATCCCAAAGTAGAGAGAAGAGTTTAGTGAACTTCCCCATTCCCCACACCCAGTTCAGAAGTTAAGAACATTTTGCCAGTAGTGTTTCCTCTATTCTGCCTCCCGTTCTTGGAAGCATTTTTTTGCTTTTCCTGAAGCATTTAAAGCAAATTCCACATTATGTATATGGATCAGATTGTGTCTTTGATAGATGAGGACTTTTTGCTTTATTTTTATGTTAATTTCTTAATGTCATCTGATTCCTCGACATGTTCTAATTCCTCGACTTGTTCAAATTCCTCTATTCCAAAAAGGTCTTTTATAATTGCTTTCTTTGACTCAGCATTCAAAGTCCACACTGTGCATTTGGTTTACAGGACTTTCAAGTCTGTTTTCATCTATATTAGCCCCACTCCACCTCTGTTTATTTGTTGATAAAAACAGAATATTTGCCCGTAGAATTTCCCACAGAATTTGGCTGATTGCTTCTTCAGGTTTCATCTCACTTGTTCCTCTAGACCCTGTATTTCCCATAAATTGTCAGTTATATCTAGGCCTTAATTAGATTTAGGTTAAATTATTTTGGGAAAAGCTCCCTGTGCATCAGGCCAGGAGGTTTACTATGTTTGGTTGTTCTACTTTGATTTTAAATTCATCTGTTACTGAATTAGGGGGTGTAAAATGGTGATTTCCTTCAAATCTGTCATTCCTTCTCCATTTATTAGCTGGAATTTATTCATCAGAAACTTTTCTTCATTAACTACTTGATTAAAATGCAGTTGATGTGCACAAAGGTGAGGGGTGTCTATGTGTGAGATTATAAAATTATGGAAGTTTCTGCATCCCATGTGCTTTAATATGCAGTCATTATCATTTACTGTTTTTTTATGCTGAAATGATCCCATCTTTAGCCAAAGTCCCTTCAAGTTGCCTCCTATGATCTTTTAAAAATTCCTGAGATGGTTGTTTCTCCCTCCTTATTTAACTTATATGCAGAGTACATCATTTGAAATGCTAGGCTGGATGAAGCACAAGCTGGAATCAAGATTGCTGGGAGAAATATCAACGACCTCAGATATGCATATACCACCACCCTAATGGCAGAGAGTAAAGAGGAACTAAAGAGCCTGTGGATGAAGGTGAAAGAGGAGCATGAAAAAGCTGGCTTATAACTCAACATTCAAAAAACTAAGATTATGGCCTCTGGTCCCATCACTTCATGGCAAATAGGGAAAAAAATGGAAATAGTGACAGATTTTCTTTTCTTGGGCTCCAAAATCATTGTGGTTGGTGACTGCAGCCATGAAATTAAAAGATGCCTGCTCCATGAAAGAAAAGCTATGACAAACCTAGACAGCGTATTAAAAAGCAGAGACATTGCTTTTCCAATAAAGGTCTGTACAGTCAAAGTTATGGTTTTTCCAGTAGTCATGTACAGAGTTGGACCATAAAGAAGGCTGAGCCCTGAAAAGTTGATGCTTTCAAATTGTGGTGCTGGAAACAGCTCTTGAGAATCCCTTGGGCAGCAAGGAGATCAAAAGAGTCAGTCCTAAAGGAAATCAACCCTGAATATTCATTGGAAGGGCTGATGCAGAAGCTCCAACACTTTGGCCACCTGATGCGAAGAGCTGACTCATTGGGAAAAAACCCTGATGCTGGGAAAGATTGAAGGCAGGAGGAGAAGGGGGCAACAGAGGATGAGATGGTTGGCTGGCATCACCAACTCAATGGACATGAATTTGAGCAAACTCTGGGAGATGGTGAAGAACAGGGAAGCCTGGTGTACTGCAGTCCATGGGGTTGCAAAGAGTCAGATACGATTTAATGCCTGAACAACAACAGGTAGTTGTTTGCAACTTCCTTCTTTGTGGCTCAATTGATCTCCTAGGTTTGACTTGTACATTTCCTGCCCCATAACTGGAATCAGCCATTTCTCCAGGGAACTCTGGTTCCTTTTTGTGAGAGATGGTATTTAGAGAGCAAAACTTGGTCACTAAAGGTGTTTATTGCTACTGGACTGTCATTTCTTCAGAGGACAGAGCTGGAAAATACCAGTTTTTTTTTTTTTAAGTAAGTCATGAGTTCATAGTGATACTTCCAATCCAATTTCAAGATTATGAGATTTTTAAACTGAACAAAAAAATTTAAATCTCTGGTGGCTTTTACAACTCCTTCTTTGCCTTTAGTATTCTTCAGTTTCTTTGCAAGCATCTAGGGGTGAATTTCTTTTTATTTATCCCACTTGATATTATGTTGCGCATCCATCCTGTATCTGTGGGTTCATATACTTCATCAGTTCTGGAATACGCTTCCTCTGTCTCTTCATATATTGTTTCTCCTACAGTCTTTCTACTATATAATGCCCTACTGGGACTTCAGTTAAACAAATCACAGGCTTTTTCATTCTATGCTCCATGACTCTTAAACCGTCTTTCACATTTTCCATCTCCTGTTTATCTTTGCTGAATTTTAAGTAATTTCTTCAGCTCTTTCTTCACTGTATCCCTTTTCAGTTGTATATAATCTATTGCTCAGCATATCCAGTGAAATGCTTTTTTTTAATTGTGGTATTATTTGTATTTTTAAACATATATATTCTTTTTCATTATGGCTTATCACAGGATATTGAATACAGTTCCCTGTGTAGTATTATTTGTTGGTGGCAAAACTGAAAGAAGATTAAATTCCATCACTGTAAATTACTATGTATATATAAAATGAATATTTTAAGTCATTTGTGTGATATATAGAAAGCTTTAAAAATAGTGTACAAAATTACATTAAACAATTTCAAGTAAAAAAATCAATTATATACACGTTTATCTCAGTTACATATAAATTATGTACAGAAATAAAAGTGTGATCCATTGAAAGTAGAATAAGAAAAATAGATAAGACTGTGGTACTTGCAACACAATAGAGCAGTGAGAAATGCAATATAGCTATGCAAATCAACATGAACAAATCTCAAGATTATGAAAAAGCAAACTACAGAAAAATACATGCAATATGATTTATAGAAAAGTCAAAACTAAATGAAGCAACATATTGCTTAGAAATGGGTACAGTTTGGACCATGTGAAATTGCTTAATACATTTGTGGTAAAACTATAAAGAAAAGTTAAAACAACAAAATTGAAAACACCTTGATGCTATTTGGGATGAAAGGGCTGGGATCTGGGAAGGGCAGCAGAGATTTCAGAAGTCCTGGCTTACTAACTGGGTGGTGGATCCATTGATGTTTAAATTTTGTTTCTATTCCTTATGTCTTGAACATATGTAATAAATGTTCTTTTATAATTATTCAGCATTTAGTAAGACCATATGTTTAAAAGAGTAAAAGAAAAAATATATTACAGCGATAGTCATTGCTGCATCTGGGCATTTTGATGATGTGTGATTTTTTTTCCCCTCTTCTATATTTTTATGTCATTAAAATTTTGTACAGCAAGAATGTATTACTTTTACAGACAGAAAAATATCTCCCAGCTAAGATGAAAAGTTGGCAGGAAAAAGATGAATGTTTTTAGAAATGAACCTCATATTGGAATGTTAAAAAAAAAAAAAGAAAATTTAGGTGAGATATCTTACTGGTCCTTATGCGTAAGAAAAAACCAGCATTTTTTTTTTTTTTGCATGATGACAATAATATGTACCTCATAAGGTTTTTGCAATGATCTCAAAGTGATGACACTTAGAGAATGTTACACAGTGTTCTACAATTATTATTTTTAACATTTATTATTTATTTAGTAGTGGGTCTTAGTTGTGGCACATGGGATCTTCAATCTCATTTGCTACCTGTGGGATCTTTAGCTGCAGCATGCAAACTTTTAGTTGTGGCCTGTGGAATCTAGTTCCCTAAATAGGGATTGAACCCACCCCCTCTACGTTGGGAGTGTGAAGTCTTAGGCTATGGACCACCAGAGAAGTCCTTCTATAAGTATTAATTACTGTGAGAAATGAATAAGAAAGACTAAGCATAAAATTGTTCAGATAGAATTTATAAAACATTCTTCAACAGTAAGATTTTGGAAATTTTATAAATGTTAACAAGATAAGTATAATATCCTTTTCTAGAGACTTAAAAGTAATTTATTATGGACAATTTCAAACATACCTGGGGCTTCCCTTGTGGCTCAGCTGGTAAAGAATCCACCTGCAATGTGGGAGACCTGGGTTCGATCCCTGGGTTGGGAAGATCCCCTGGAGAAGGGAAAGCCTACCTATTCCAGTATTCCGGCCTGGAGAATGCCATGGACTGTATAGTCCATGGTGTTGCAAAGAGTCGGACACAACTGAGCGACTTTCACTTTTCAAACATTCCTGAAAACTGGGGGAGAACATTTTAATGAATTCCCATATATCTATTACCCAGATTCAACAATTATCAAGATTTTGTCAAACTTGCTTCATCTTTTCCTTATGAATGTGTGTGTTTGCTGTTGATGAAGTATTTGGAAAACAAAATCTAGACTAATGCACCTTTGCTCAGTTGTGTCCGACTCTTTGTGACCCCATGGATTGTAGACCACCAGCCTCCTCTGTCTATGGGACTCTCCAGGCAAGAATACTGGAGTGGATTGCCACTTCCTTCTACAGGAGATCTTCTTGACCCAGGGATTGAACCCAGGTCGCCTACATTGCACGTGGACTGTTTACCATCTGAGCCACCAGGGAAGCCCCCTAAAATATATACACTTTTTTCTTACATAGACATAATGCCATTATCACACTTAACAAAATTAGTAATAATTTTTCTAATATCAGGTCATATTCAAATTTCCCTAATTTTCTCAGAAATGTCTTTTCATAGTTCATCTCTTTGCATTAGGATTAACACACTGCATTTACTAATTGTGTATTTTAAATTTCTCTTAGTCTAGAGCTATCTTTTTTCCTTTGTCATTTGTTTGCTTTCCTTGTGATAGTGACATGGTGAAGAAACTGGGTCAGTTGTCCTGTGGAATGTCCCAGTTTTTGTTCTTATCTCTGACCTTCCTAGTGGTGTGGTGGTGTTTAGCCAGTCTTCCTTTGCCCTGTGTTGATGTAAACTGGAAGTCATCTCCGAAGGCTCTTGAGGTTTGGGTTCTTATTTTGTTGAGACCACTTTGTGCACAGGGTCGTGTCCTGTACATTGCATCACATCAACATGCTTATATTGCCCTTGCTCCGTACCCACTGAGTCTTCCCATTTTAAGAATTCCATTTTTCATTTCTAGAAGCACTCATTTTTTCTATTCTATTTTGTCCTTTTGAATAGTCTCTTTCTCTTGCTCATCTGTGATTCCATCTCTTATTTCCTTAAACATTTCGTACATAGGCATTTCCATTATGTAGCTGATAATTCCATTCTCACTGAGAACCTACATCTGCTGACTCTCACTCTTTGTGGTTTGGATGGTACTCTGACTATTTAAGGTGATTAGGGACAGTTTCTCCAGAAAGCGTCGTTTCCAGGAGAAACTAGGCACAAGGGGCGGGAACACGTCGGTTTCCCCATAGAGTCCTGACTGTGGTGCTGAACGCCAGGCTCGGGTCCCCAGCCTGCTCAGCCCTGCAGGTTGATGGAGGGCCACTGTTGGCATGTGACTTGAGTGCCTATCATTTACCATTCTGGTTTCAGCTTAAGGCTTTTTTTTTTTAGTTCTACCAGTTTATTGCTACCAACCCACCTCCCTGCACCCTCATGCGTGCATCCTCAGTCATGTGACCCCATGGACTGCAGCCCACCAGGCTCCTCTGTCCATGGACTTTTCCAGGCAAGAACACTGGTGTGGGTTGCCATTTCCTTCTCCTTAGCTTAAGGTTTTTGCATCTTTGTATTTTGTTTTATTTTTCTTTTCTCTTTTGAAATTTTTCTTGTTTCTAGTGAACTCAGAAAAATGTTATGTTTTATGTAGTAATTATTATTATTACTATTATTTACCTCTAATAATTTTGCAGCATGAGGGCCTTTCATAAGTATCTAGTAAGCTACACTCCTGGAAGAAAGTGGGGACAATTTCTTACAATTTCCTACAGCACAATTTGTAGAATTAAAATGTAGAAACAGCATATAACAAATGAGTAAATATAACAAAATAGAAACAGACTCAAAGGTAAAGAGAACAAATTAGCATTACTAGTGGAGAGAGGGGAGCGGGGAGGGGCAAGATAGGGCTATGGGATTAAGATGTACAAACTACTATGTATAAAATAAACAGGTGGACTTTCCTGGTGGTCCAGCGGTTAAGAATCCACCCACTTTGAATTATTAACTAAAGTACATACTGTGTTCAAATTTCACAAAATTTTATGCTAGTGTTCTTTATTCCTTTTCATACCTTATTCAAGAGTCCTCATTGTATTTAGTTGCCTTGAGCAGCTTCAGCTGCATGCAACAAATTCTGATAAATTCTCTTTTCATTCTTATTCTGTTACAAATGTTTTCTAATTTTCCTTGTTGTGGCTTCTTAGATATACCCATCATTAAAAAGTGGACATTTAATTTCCAAATACATGGGGTTTTTAAAGTATTTTTGATATTAATTCCTCATTTTGATACTAATTTTCCATTTAAATGCTTTCTTCTCTGTAATCACCTTCTGTGTTTTTTTCAATCTTTTAACTTTATTGAGGCTTTCAATGGCTAAGTCACAGATCTCCTGAATCCTGAAGATTCCCTGGAGGAGGAAATCCAACCCACTCTAGTATTCCTGCCTGGGAAATCCCATGGACAGAGGAGTCTGGCAGGCTGCAGTCCATGGGGCTGCAAAAGAGTCGGACATGACTGAGCTCACACACAATAATTAGTGATATTGAGCATTTTTTCATGTACTTGTTAGCCATCTGCATGCCTTCTTTGGAGAAATGTCTATTTAGGTTTTCTGCCCATTTTTTGTTCAGGGCATTTGTTTTCTTTTGTTATTCAGTTGTACGAGCAGTTTGCATACATTGGAAATTAAGCCTTTGTTGGACCCATCATTTGCCAATGTTTTCTCCTTGTCCACTGGTTGTCTTTTCATTTTGTTTATGATTTCCTTTGTTGTGCAAAATCTTGTAAGTTTGATTAGGTTTCACTTGTTTATTTTTCCTTTTATTTCTATCGTCCTGGGAGACTGACCTAAGAAAATATTGCTACAATTTATGCCAGATGATGTTTCACCTATGTTTTCTTCTAGAAGTTTTATGGTATTATATATATGTTTATATGCTTAAGACTTTAAGCCATTTTGAGTTTATTTTTGTATATGGTGTGAAGGAATGTTTAAATTGAAGGAATTGTTCAAATCAATCGAATAAATGTTCATTGATATACATGTGGCTGTCCAGCTTTCCCAACATCACTTGCTGAAGAGACTGTCTTTTCTCCATTGTATATTCTTGCCTCCTTTGTCAAAGATTAGTTGACCATAGATGTGGAGAAGTGATTGATGTTTTGCTCTTGCCTTGTCCACATCTTTGCATTGGATGATCATTGTTTATTCTTCGTTGCAGAACTGCAGATGCAGTGGCTCAGACCACCAGTCAGGGTGTCTATGGGGATGAACTTAGGGCAGCATAAAGCCCTGCCAGGGTCAAGAGTTGATAAACTTGGGGAACAACTGATTTTGAGCAACCCCTCACTCCATCTTTTGCTCTCCAAATTCCCAGGCTGGCCCCTCCCTCAAATCAATCCTTTCAGCACAGGGTAGAAAGTGAAACCAAAAACCCAAGGAGTTTTGGGACCAAATGCAAACAAGCAGGAGTGATGACCTGTGATTGTGTGATGCCTGGGGTACTCCACCTGAGATCTGAGACCCTGTCCTCTCCTTGAAGTTAACTGGCTGGCAGACACTGAATGGCCTTCTGTCCTTCCCTCAAAGGCACTACAGGGTAGAGCAGTCAATACCCCCAGGGAACAGGGGTTCACAAGCCAAAAATGTTGAGACACTCAGAGTAAAATTAAACCAAAAGAAAAATAAAATCACAACATATAAGATCAGAAACAGTAGGACAGAAGCAGCAGTATTCATTAGTAGAGATGGACTAAGAATTTCAAATCAGTTCTATAAATACACAAAAGATATATTAGCAGTGTAAAACAAAAACAAGAAAACACTTAGACGGACCAAAGGAAAGTATTAGATATGAAAAAGATAATAGTTGAAATAAAGAACACAATAAATGAGATATATAACCGATAAAAATAGATTAGAATACCATATTGATAAACACTTTAAGAAGGACTCACTGAAAACTGAGAAGATAAAAAATTAAATTTAAGAAATAAGGAGGATAGAAGTAGAATGCCCACACCCATGCAACAGGAATTCAGGAGAAAATGAAACTGAAAAGAGGAATATATTTGAAGAACAAAGGATCTAAATTTTTCTTTTCAGGTTTAAAAAGAATGAATGACCAGATTGAAAAGGCCATAGAGTGGAAAATAAAAGAGAGAAAGGAAAACCCACTAGATGGTAAAATTTAAAAACACCAGAGAGGGGGCTCTCTGGTGGCCCAGTGGTTGGGACTCTTCACTTTCCCTGCTGAGAGCCCTGGTTGGGGAACTAGGGTCCCACAAACAGTGTGGACAAAACAACAACAACAGCAAACAAAAACAGAAAAAAAAAAGTCAAAACCAAAGAGAAAATTTTAACAGTGTTAGATTGATGCCAGACCTCTCAGCGACAACACCGGGCACAAGAAGAAATGGAGCAGTGCTTCTCAAGTACTAAAGAAAATAACGTAGAACCTATAATTTTATATACAGCCTGCTTGTCTTTCAAAATTCTTAAAGAGACAGGAATACCAGACCACCTTACCTGCCTCCTGAGAAATCTTGACCTCCAGGTCAAGAAGCAACAGTTAGAACCGGACATGGAACAATGGACTGGTTCCAAATTGGGAAAGGAGTATGTCAAGGCTGTATATTGTCACCCTACTTATTTAACTTACATGCAGAGTACATCATGCGAAATGCTGGGCTGGATGAAACACAAGCTGGAATCAAGATTGCCGGGAGAAATATCAATAACCTCAGATATGCAGATGACACCACCCTTACAGCAGAAATTGAAGAGGATCTGAAGAGCATTTTGATGAAAGTGAAAGAGGAGAGTGAAAAAGCTGACTTAAAACTTACCATTCAAAAAACTAAGATCATGGCATCCGTTCCTGTCACTTCATAGCAAATAGATGGGGAAACAATAGAAACAGTGACAGACTTTATTTTCTTGGGCTCCAAAATTACTGCAGATGGTGACTGCAGCCATGAAATTAAAAGATGCTTGCACCTTGGAAGAAAAGCTATAACCAACCTAGACAGCGTATTAAAAAACAGAGACATTACTTTGCTGACAAAGGCCCATATAGTCAAAGCTATGGTTTGTCCAGTAGTCATGTATGGTTGTGAGAGTTGGACCATAAAGAAAGCTGAGTGCAGAAGAATTGATGCTTTTGAACTGTGGTGTTGGAGAAGACTCTTGAGAGTCCCTCAGACTGCAAGGAGATTAAACCAGTCAATCCTAAAGGAAATCAGTCCTTAATATACATTGGAAGGACTGATGCTGAAGCTGAAGCTCCAATACTTTGGCCACCTGATGTGAACGGACTCATTGGAAAAGACACTGATACTGGGAAAGATTGAAGGCAGGAAGAGAAGGGGTGAGGATGAGATGGTTGGAGGGAACCACCAACTCGATGGACATGAATTTGAGTAAGCTCTGAGAGTTGGTGACGGACAGGGAAGCCCATGCTGCAGTCCATGGGGCCGCAAGGAGTCAGACATGACTGAGCGACTGAACTGAACTAGCTTTCAAATGTGAAAAGAGTGGAAAAAAAAAAAATCAGGAAAGGGAATCATCCTGCATTGTTGGTGGGAATGTAAATTGGTATAGTCACTATGCAAAATAGTATGGAGAGTCCTTAAAAACTAAAAATAAAACTACTATATAATCCAGCAATCCCACTCCTAGGCATATTATCTGGAAAAAAAATAAACTCTAATTTGAAAAGGTACATGTGCCCCAATGTTCAAAGCAGTAATATTTACAAAAGCCAAAACATGGAAACAACCCAAGTGCCTATCAACAGACAACTGATTTAAGAAGATGAGGCGTAAACACACACACACACACACACACACACACATACATACATACACACACACGCACACAGATACCTACACACACACACATACATACACACATACACAGAGATACACACACACACACAGATACACACAGAGATACATACATACACACATACACACACGCATACACACATACACATACATACATACAGACAGACATACACACACATACACACATACATACATACAATGGCGTATTACTCAGTCCTAATGAAGAATGAAGGATGGTCATTTGCAGCAACATGGATAGACCTAGAGAATATTATACTACTGAAGTAAGTCAGAGAAAGATAAATATTATATGATACAATTTATATATGAAATCTAAAAAATAATACAAGTTAATCTATATATAAAACAGACTCACAGACAAAGAGGGGGGTGAGGGAAAGACAAATTAGGAATATGGGATTAACAGATACAAACTACTACACATAAATAGATAAGCAACACGGATTTACTGTATAGCACAGGGAATTGTATTCAATAACTTGTAATAACCTATAATGGAATATAATCTGAAAAAGAAAATAATCACTATGCTACAAAGTAAAGCGCTATGCTATAGCACTATGCTATAAAGTAAAACAACATTATAAATCAACTATCATTTAAAAAATTCTCAGGCAACAAAGCTTCAAAATGCTTGCTGAGAACCATTAAAAATATCTCTGGGGAGCTGAAAAGGATGGACAAACTGAAATATCAATGGAAGGATTTTGAATTGTTTAACCTAATATATAAAACAAACAGTTTAAAAAATGTTATGGGGGAGGGATATATTGATGTTCACTGTACTATCATTTTTACTTTCTTAGAAGTAGGAAAACGTTTATAATAAAAAATTTAAGACATTTTGGAGGAAGTGCACAAATAAGAAGAGATACATATTCAGAAGACTTTGCAAGAAATTTATAGAGTAAGCGTGATTAAATACACTGGTAAAAAATAAATAAATAAATAAATACACTGGTAAAATTTTGTGTTGTCTGGAAAACAACAGCAAGAACAACCACAAAAGACCAATGAAAATAAATAGAAAGTGCATCCATAATAACTTCAGATTAAAATTCTATATAATATTAAATTGATAAAGGATCAAGGGTAGGTAGAAATTTGGGAAATCTCCAAATATTTGGAAATTAAACAACACATTTAGACATAATCCATGAGTCAAAGAAGAAATCATAAGAGAAATTATTCATCTTTTTAACTTAATAAAAAAGAAAATTCAACATACCAAAATTTTGGGGATGCAGTAAAAGCAGTATTTACAGGGAAATGTGTAGCTTTAAACATCTAGATTAGAAAAGAAGCAGTTTCTACTTTAAGAATCTGGAAAAAAAAAGAGCCAACTAAATCCGAAACAAGAAAAAGGAAGAAAATAGTAAAGATTAGAGAGTAAGTAAGTGAAATAGAAAAAAATAATCAAGAAAAAATTGATAAAACAAAAAGCTGGTGTTTTGGAAAAAATTAACAAAACTGACAAATCTTTAGCTAGAATAACAAAGAGAAAAGAAAAAAACAAATTACAAAATTATTACTGACCCTAAATAAATGAAAAGAATAAAAGTGAATATTTTACAAATGTAAGGGAACATAAGGGAGTAAAATACAAATTTAACAACTTGGTTGAAATGGACATATTTTTAGAATGATATAGATTATAAAAATTGACTCAAGAAGAAACAGAAAATCTGAGTAGACTGATAGCAAGACACAGAATTCATACTTAAAATTTTCCTACCAAGAAAAGCTCAGTCTCAGAACATTTCACTGGTGAATTCTTTTAGATAATTAAAGATGATATAATACTATCTTTTATAAATTCTTACTACCTTTTCGTATTGCTCATGGGGTTCTCAAGGCAAGAATGCTGAAGCGGTTTGCCATTCCCCTCTCCAGTGGACCACATTTTGTCAGAACTCTCCACCATGACCTGTCTCTCTTTGGTGGCCCTGCACGACATGGCATAGTTTCAGTGAATTACACAAGGCTGTGATCCATGTGCGGTTAGCTTTCTGTGACTGTGGTTTTCATTCTGGGGGCCATAGGACTGAAGTTCTTATTTCTTCTGTCTGGATGAAGATAAGAGGTTTGTGCAAACTTCCTGATGGGAGGGACTGTCTATGGGGAAAGCTGGTTCTTGCTCTAGTGGGCAGGGCCATGCTTCCTGAATCTTTAATCCAATTTTCTGCTGGTGGCTGGGGCTGTGCTCCCTCCCTGTTGTTTGGCCTGAGGTGGCCCAGCCCTGGAGTCTGCAGTCTCTATGATGGGGCTATAGGCTCAATGGTAAGACAAATGGCGACCTCCTCCAAGAGGGCTTAGGTGGATGCACTGCGTCTCCCAGGACTGCTGCTGCTAGTGCCCTGCCCCCACAACAGGCTATTGTCAACCCACACCGCTCCTGGAGACTCCCACACACTCATGGCAAGATTGGCTCAGTCTCTTGTAAGGTCACATCATGGATGTGCGAGTTGGACCATAAAGAAGGCTGAGTGCCAAAGAACTGATGCTTTCGAACTGCGGTGCTGGAGAAGACTCTTGAGTGTCTCTTGGACAAGAAGATCAAACCAGTCAATCCTAAAGAAAATCAACCCTGGATATTCATTGGAAGGACTGATGATGAAGCTGAAGCTCCAATGCTTTGGCCACCTGATGCAAACAGTTGACTCACTGGAAAAAACCCTGATGCTGAAAAAGATTGAGGGCATGAGGAGAAGAAAATGACAGAGTTTGGATGGCATCGACTCAAAGGATATGAGTTTGAGCAAACTCAGGGAAATAGTGAAGGACAGGGAAGCCTGGCATGCTGTAGTTCATGTAGTCGCAAAGAGTAGGACATGACTGAGGGACTGATCGATAAATTCTTTCATAAAGCAGAGAAGAAGGGAACAGTTGCCAATTATTCTATGAAAACTACACAATATCCCTTATAAACATATTTGGCAAAAATCCTTAACACAACATTATATAATAAAATACAGCAACATTTAAATAGAGTTATATACCATAACCAAGTGGCCTTTATCCCAGGAGTGCAAGGCTGATTTAACATCTGAAAATCAATGAGGGTAAATCCCATGTTAATAAAATAAAGGACAAAAACCGTATGATCATTTCTGGAGATGTAGAAAAAGCATTTGAAAAACTCTTAAGCTAGGAATAAAAATAACCATAAAACTCCTAAGCTCGGAATAAAAGGGGACTTTCTCAATGTGATAAAGGGTATCTAACTAAAATTTACAGTCTACATTATATGCAATCATAAAAGACTGTGTCCCTATAAATCTGGAACAAGACAAGGATATCTGCTGTTGCCACTTTTAATCAACATTGTACTGGAGCTTTTAGTTAGTGTGATAGGGCCAAAGAGTAAAAAATAAAAATAAAGCCATTCACATTGGAAAAGAAGTAAGACTGTCTTTATTCAAAGGTGACATGACCCCGTATACAGAAAATGCTATGAAATTTAAAACTACTATTGTTACTATAATAATACTGCCCCAATTGATCTACAAATTCATTGCAATCCTTATTAAAATTCCAGCTCTGTTTTTTGCAGAAATTGACATGCTAATTCTAAAATTAATATGGAAATGCAAAGGATCCACAATAGCCCAAACAATCTCGAAAAACATTGGAGAACTCACAATTTCTGATTTCCAAACTTACTACAAGATCACAGTAATCAACAAAACATGGTACTGGCATTAAGACAGAAATATAGGCCAATGGAATAGAACTGAAATAAGCCCTCACATGTAAAGTCAATTTAGTTCTGGCAAAGTTTCCAAAGCAATTCAACAGGAAAAGGATATCCTATACAAGTATTAGCAAGGATGTGGAGAAACTGGATCCCTCATACTTTCCAAATAGGAGTGGAAAATGGTACAGTCACTTTGGAAAACAGCTTGGTAGTTTCTCCCTTCCTAGGTATCTACCCAAAGAAATGAAAACATACATCCACACAAAGACTCATATATGAATATTCACAGCGCCATTTATTTGTAAGAGCCAAAACCAGAAAATAATCCAAATGTCCATCAACAGGTTAATGGATAAACAAATATGATTTATTCTTAAAATGGAATATGACTCAGGAATAAAAAGGAATAACTACTGATTACTGAGACACACTATGACACAGATGAACCTCAAAAACATACTAAGTGAGGGCTAGACACGAAAGACTATATATGGTATGACCCCATTAATAAGTAGTGTACAGTAAAGGTAAATTTATACAGATAGAAGTAGATTAGTGGATGCCTTAGCTGGACTTAGGAATGGTGATTGACTGCAGATAAGCACAGGGAACGTTTTGAGTTGATGGAAATGTTCTAAATCTGGAGTGCTGTGATAGTGGCATAACTCTAAAAATCTACTAAAAATAATTGTGTATGTACTTATATAATTACAGTGGGTGGATTTTATGGCATATACATTGAACCTCAGTAAAACTGTTTTTAGAAAAATATCATAGGTTTAGGGACCAGAGTATTGGGATAATTTAGGGATATTTTATTATTGTAGCTGAGGGAAAAATCTGAGAAAGGTTGAAATCTGAGGGCTGTATTCAACTATATACCTGTGAAAAACTGAAATGGCCCCAAAGATGTTCAGATGTTAATCCTTTAAATTTGTGAATATGATCTTATACAGCAAAAGGGACTCTGAAGATGTGATTGTTAAGGATCTTGAAATGGGAAAATTATTCTGGGTTATCCAGGTATGCGGCCCCTACATGTAATCACAAGCACTGTTATAAGAAGGAAGCCAAGGGAGATTTGACTACAGGATTGAGAGATGTGAAAATGGAAGCAAGAGCTGGAGGAAGGGATCATGAGCTAAGGAATGCAGGCATCTCCAAGAGCTTGGAAATGGAAGTAGATTCTCCCTTAGAACCTCCAGAAGAACTCAGCGCCGCCGATGCTTTAACTTTAGGCCGGTAATACTGATTGCAGATATCTGGCCTCTAGAACACTAAAGGAATACACTGTGCTATTTTAAGTCACCAATGTTATGGTAATTTGTTGTAAATGGCAATGGGAAATTAGTATAATATTTAATCTCAAACATATTTGATTTATATTTTATAAATTTTGAATTCATTGAAAACACATAAAAACTTTAAAATCTCATAATCTGAACATTTTTAAATTGAAAAATTAGGCAGCACAAAATTTCCCCATCAACATGGCAGAACTTACCCCAATTTACCCGTTTTCCGAACCCCGTCCCCACCCAAGAACACCCTCGGCGTACTTTCCACATCTGGATGGAAAGCCTCATGAAACAGCCCACAGCTGTGCTTTGGCACTGCCGGTGAGGGCCCCTTGGGATATCCATTCTTCCCCTGGGGGTCTCCATTCTGAAGAGGAGACTGGCCTGGAGTACTCTGGCTGCCTTCCTGGCTCTCCTCCCAGTTTCCTGTGGCTAACTGTTTTGAGCAGGATATACCCACACCCTTGCCAAAAACATTGGCTCTGAAGACTGCCTGGTCTGAATCACACTTGTTGAAAAGCAACATTTTCCTAATCCACAGTTTTGCATTGCCCTCAGCGGAAAATCCCAAATTCTTAAAGTGGCACACACTAGCCTTTTGTTAATGTCATAAATGCTCCCAGCAATTCCTTATCTTGGACTTTTGCACAAGCCCTTCTTTTTCACTTTTCTGCTGCGCCCCATGACATGCGGAATTTTAGTTCCCCAACCAGCGACCAGCGATTGAACCCAAGCCCTCTGAGTTGGAAGTGTAGAGTCTTAACCACAGGCCTGCCAGGGAAATCCCAAGTCCTTTCCTTTTTATGCAGATTGTTCTGGGATTCCTTTCTCTGGCCTCACCTACTGTAATTTCCTCTGGGAAACCATCCCTGACCAACCAAAATGAAGTCTACCTATATTCCCTATAACACAGTCCAACCCCCATAATATAGGCTCCCATAATCCTTCACAGTGCTTACTGAACTTTGTAGTTTTATATTTTTTTGTGGTTAAATATTTAATATCCATTCCCTGGTGGCTCAGATGGTAAACAATCTGCCTGCAATGCAGGAGAACTGGGTTCAATCTCTGGGTTGTGAAGATACCCTGAAGAAGGGAATAGCAACCCACTCTGGTAGACTTGCCTGGAGAATTCCGAGTCCCAGGCGGCTCATGTGGTAAAGAATCTGCCTGCAATGCAGGAGACCCAGGTTCAATTCCGTGGTCGGGAAGATCCCCTGGAGAAGAAAATGGCAACTCACTCCAGTATTCTTGCCTAAGAAATCCCATGGACAGAGGAAGCTGGCAGGCCACAGTCCAAGGGGTCGCGAAGAGTCGGACACGACTCAGTGACTCACACACAGACATGCACACATCCGTTCCTTCACAAGAGTTCCTCCCCTCATGAAGGGAGCTTCTTTAGAGGCTGTGTCCATTTCTCATCGGTTGAATCAATACATGAATGAAAGGGATCCATTTACAAAGACACTTCCCCCTTCATCCCCAGCAAATATAAAATATGCAGAGATTCTTACTGTTTTAAACCTTTTCATTTTAAAATAGGATGTTGTATGTATCTTTACAATTTTCCTAACTAAAAGGTCCTGGGTTTAAATGTTTTGCTCAAAATCAATGAAAAGTCGAGTCACCAAGGCTGAAGTCTAGCAGCATAAAAATACTCTGGCACTGGGAGACCAGAGCCCGTGCCCGATGGGACTGAAGTTCTGAGTGACCTAGACCTCCGACCAGCCGTCTCTGCCAGAAATCTTCCCTAGCACGGGGCCAGTGAGACTACAACTCCCCTTTCCTCAGCTGCCTGCAGTGCTCATGGCCTTTTTCTCTGATAGGCTGTGACCTCATCTCTATTAATGGATAGTTACACTCCACCCCAAGAAGTTTGCTGTTTCAATGCAGAAATGAACATCCTTATACAATGTTCTTTGTATACTTATATGAGGATTTCCACAGGGTAAATTCCTTGAAATGCAATTGCCAGTTTATAGGAACTAACTACCTGTTTAAAATGATTGATAGATAATGTTGACTTGGTCTCCAAAAAGGCTTTGCCAGTTCATACCCCAAAGGTGTCCTTTTGCCCCCTGACCCCACTGGGTATCGCTGTCATATTGATTTATCATTTTAAGCTACCAGTGAGGTTAAGCTTTGTTTTCTTCATGTTTAACTGCCCTTTACATTTCCCTTGTGAACTGTTTATTCAAATTCTTTGAGGAGTTGAGATGGAACTCCAAATATGAAAAATAAACTTCTAAATTTTATTCTATTACTTAAATGGGATTTTTAATGTTTAGATCTTTAGTCTATCTGATACCTTTTTTCAGAGTTGAAACCCTTAAGTTTATATTGAATGTTTATGGCTGTTTATTTTTTCCAAGTAGGAAGTAAAGTTGTCCTTTCCTCACATGTTTGAGCTATCATCTTTATCACAGATTAAATTCTTATGCACATGTAAGGTTATTTCCAGGCTTCTTGTTCTGTTCCTGCCGACTCTATTTGTCTACGTCTAGCTCTACCCCACGTTGTTTTAATTACTGCAGCTTTAAAACACATGCCTGGTACCCAGTAGGCACTCAACAAATATTTGTTACTCTCTGAATTTACTCTTTTGAGTATACTTAAAAATCAGTTTGTCAAGTTTTGTAAAAACCCACTGTTTAGTTCTTTTACTTTCAAACTCCTTGAGCATTTTTATTTTAGGCTATCTTTATTGATAGCATATGTTTTCATTTAATTTTTTTTAAATTATATCTGACAGTATTTTCTTTTAGTTTGCAAGTTTATTCCATTCAGTTATTGTTAAGCAGATAGATTTAGTTGTGTCATCTTTTACAGATTTAGATTGGTTTTTAATACTCTCTCATTTTCCCTCATTTGTTTTCTGGTCTGTGTTTTCTTTGTTGTTTCTCCCCAACCTCAATAATTTGAAAAGGTATAATTTTTATAAATTAGTCTTATATTTTTACTTACAGAGAAATATCCTTAGACCTGTGTAACTCCAAAGTCATTCCTCTTAGAAACCTAGACACCGAGAGCAAGGCAAAATTTAAATAGAGATAATGAAGATATAAACAATACAGTTAATAAATTTGATCAATTAGATATAAAAGAACCCCACACTGGACAAATAATTCACATTCTTTCTGAGCCAGAAGAACATTTAAATTGGCCATAAAAGAAACTATAATAAATTTCACAGAATCAATATCATATAGACCTTGTCATCTGCCCATAATGCACTAAAATTGGAAATTAATAACAAAAGTAGGGCTTAAAAGCATATGTCTCTTGCAATTTTGCTGATTCTGCGTCTGTTTTTCCCTCCGATCTGTTCTGCCTGCCCCTCCCTCGTGGACTGCTTTGTGGCTGTGGGAAACTTGAAATTCACACTCTGCACAGCAAGTCAGATTCTCTAGCCTCCCCTTGAGGAGCTCATGAACCAGTTTTTTTAATCCAGAACCCATCCAAGTGAGCAGCAGAAACAAAAGGGTCATCTTCTGACTTAGCAGGATCCACACTCCTAAGAAGTTTTTAATGGCAACTTCACATACAATCAGTATCTAATGGTTTTCCATCCCCATCTCCATGAAAAATGAATAAGCTATAAACACTGCGGTAATTCCCTCCTCCTCTCTCCCTTCCTCCCCTACCTTTTAAGCATGTTTTATGATTTTCATTCATCTCTGGAATCAACAAATAGTATTGAGCATCTACTACATGAGCATCTGCAGGCACTGTGGAGGAAGCTGATAGAGGTGGTCGCTACATCAGGTGTGGTCCTTACTTTCATGTAGCGTAAGGTCTGGCAGAGAGACAGAAACAAACAGCCACTCAAACCAGTGAAGCACTGTGGACAGCGATGAGAGCCTGTGGCAAGGAGATTCTACCCAGCTAGGGAGGCCGGGCGAGGCTAGACTGTATGAAGGATGCTGAAATGGTATCAACAGAGGAGTAGGAGTTACCTTGGCAAAGAGGAGGGAAGACTGTGCCAGGTAGAGGAAATAGCAGGTGCAAAGACCCTGTGGCAGGAAGGAGCAGATAAAATATGAGAGACAGAAAGGGGGCCTGCTTGACTAGGCCGCTATGCATCAGGCAGAGACAGTCTGGCACAAAGTGATTTGGGCTTCACTGGCCAGGCTGAGGCTAGCTGCCATCACTCCAAGAGCGATGAGAAGCTACTGTAATTTTTTGTTTTCGATTTTAATTTGTTATTATTAAATATAACACAAAATTCAGAAAATCATATACAGCATATGTATTATTTAATGAATTACTATCAAGTAAACATCCTGGTGGCTCAGAGGGTAAAGCGTCTGCCTTCAATGCAGGAGACCTGGGTTCGATCCCTGGGTGGGGAAGATCCCCTTGAGAAGGAAATGGCACCCCACTCCAGTATTCTTGCCTGGAAAACCCCATGGGTGGAGGAGCCTGGTGGGCTATAGTCCATGGAGTCACAAAGAGTCAGACACAACAGAGTGACTTCACTTCACTTTAAATATCACAGAGGGTTTCCCAGGTGGTGCTAGTGGTAAAGAACCTATATGTCAAGGCAGAAGACATAAGAGACATGGGTTCAATTCCTGGGTCAGGAAGATCCCCTAGAGAAGGGGATGGCAACCCACTCCAGTATTCTTGCCTGGAGAATCCCATGGACAGAGGAGCCTGGCAGGCTATGGTTCATAGGGTCACAAAGAGTTGTACATGACTGCAGTGACTTAGCACACATACACACAAACATCTCAGATGGGAGGAAGCTAAAGAGACATGATGAGCAAAGGCAATGTGGGATCCTGGATTGGATCTTGAACAGAAAAAGTGATGTTAATGGAAAAACTGGTGAACTCTAAAGTCTGTAGTCTAGTTAATGATACTGTACCAAATGTGGGTTTCTTAGTTTGGACAAAGTATCTATAAAATGTCAACATTAATGGAAGCTGGGTTAAGGATAAATGGGAACTCTCTATACCTATGTTTGCAACTTTCCTGCAAATCTAAAATTGCCCCCAAAATTGAAAAAAAAAAAAAGTTTAAGCTGACAAATTCCAAAAACATCCTGCAATCCAGAAAACAATGTAGTTTCAAAAAGCTAACCAACTCACATACTTTAAGAATACTTTTCTCCTATTGTTTTTTGGTTTCATTTGACAATGTCTTCACATAACGATGATTTTGTAATATTTTCTAAAATAGAATAAAAGGTCTCTTTTCCCTCAGACTGTACTACAAAGCTACAGTAACCGAAACAGTATGTACTGGCACACACACCATTGTGTGTGTGTGTAGATCAATGGAACAGAATGGAGAGCCCAGAAATAAATTCACGCAATTATGGTCAGTTAACCTGCAACAAAGGAGGCTAGACTATACAACGGAGAAAAGTGAGTCTTCTCAGTAAGTGGTGCTGGGAAAAGGGTACAGATACATGTAAAAGAATGAAATTAATCCATCTTCTCACATCATATGTAAGAAAAATTCAAAATGGATTGAAGACATAAATGTAAGGCAGGAAACCATAAAACTCCTAAAAGAAAACATAGGAAGAATATTTTTTGACATAAATTGTAGCAATATTCTTTTTGACTGTGTCTAAGATAAAAGAACTAAAAACAAAAATAAATAAATGGGACCTAATTAAAACATTCTGCACAGCAAAGGAAACCATCAACAAAACAAAAAGATAACCTACTGAATGGGAGGAAATATTTGCAACTGATATGACTGATAAGGGGTTAATATACAAAATACACAAGCAGATCATACAACTCAACATCAAAACCAACAAACAATCCGATTAAAAAATGAGCAGAAGACCTGAACTTTTCTCCAGAGAAGACATACAGACGACCAACAGCCACATGAAAAGATGCACAATGCTGTTAATCATCAGGGAAATGTAAATCAAAGCCACAATGAGATATCACCTGTCAGAAAGGCTAGCATCAGAAAGAGCACAAAAAATAAATGTTCATGAGAATGTGGGGCAAAGGCAACCTTTGTACACTATTGGTGAGAATGTAAATTGGTGCAGACACTGTGGAAAACAGTATGGAGGTTCCTAAAAAAACTGAAAACAGAATTACCCTAATCCAGCAATTCTACTCCTTGCTATATATCTGAAGAAAATAAAAACATTAATTTGAAAAGATATATGAACCCCTCAATGTTCATAGCAGCATATTTACAATGGCCAAGATACGGAAGCAACCTAAGTGTTCAATAACAGATGAATGTATAACAATGTAGTGCTTCCCCGGTGGTTCAGGAGTAAAGAATCTGCCTGCAGCGCAGGAGACACAGGTTTGATTCCTGAGTCAAGAAGATCCCCTGGAGGAAGGCATAGCAACCCACTCCAGTGTTCTTGCCTGAAGAATCCCATGGACAGAGGAGCCTGGTAGGTTACAGTCCATAAGGCAGCAAAGCATCAAACACAACTAAATTGATTACACACACACACACACACACACACACACACACACACACACACACACACACACTGGAATATTATTCAGCCCTAAAGAAGAATAAAACTTGCCATTTTCAAAAACATGGATAGACTTAGAGGATATTATGCTTAGTGAAATGTCAGACAGAGAGAGGCAAATACTGTATGTTATGACTTATATGTGGAATCTAAAAGTACAGCAAACCAGTGAATATAACAAAAAAAAGAAACATTCACAGATATAGAGATCAAGCTAGTGGTTACCAGAGAGGAAAGGGAAGAGGGAAGGGCAAGATAGGAGTAGAGGATTGAGAGGTACAAACTGCAGTGTATAAAGTAAGCTACAAAGATATATTGTACAGCACAGGGAATACAGCCAATATTTTACAATAGCTGTAAATGGAGTATCAACTTTAAGAATTGTGAATCACTATGCCGTACACCTGAAATTTATTTAATCTTATAAATCAACTATATCTCAATAAAAATAATTTTTAAAAGGCAATTTCTTCAAAATAACAGGTAAAACTAAAACATAGTGTTTAGGGACCACACTTGGGGGATGAGTTAGACAAGGATGTGCACCTAAACTGGTCCCCTCAAGGAAGGACATGTCTCCTAAGTTTCCTCCCATCTCTGATGATTATCACGACCTTGACACTTGTGAAGGGTACTGCTCAGATATTCTGAAGGATGCCCCTCAATTTGTATTTGTCTGTTGTTTTTCTCTTGCTAGAAAGCAGCTATGAGTTTTTATTATTTTCTTAATTGGAATATAGTTGATTCACAATGCTGTGTTAGTTGCAGATGTACTGTTATATGTATACATATACCCATTCTTTTTTTTTTTTTTTTTCAGATTCTTTTTTCCAAATAGGCCGTTACAGAGTATTGAGTAGAGCTTCCTATTTTATGGGCTTTCCTGGTGGCTCAGATGGTAAAGAGTCTGCCTGCAGTGCTGAAGACTGGGGTTCGATTCCTGGGTCAGGAAGATCCCCTGGAGGAGGAAATGGCAACCCACTCCAGTATTCTTGTCTGGAAAATCCCATGGATGGAGGAGCCTGACAGGCTACAGTCTATGAAGTCACAAAGAGTCAGACACAACTGAGCGACTTCACTTTCTTTCTTTCACTTTCCTGTTCTACCCCATAGGTTCTTATTAGTTATCTATCTTATATATGGTAGTGTGCATGTGTAAATCCCAGTCTTCCAATTTATCCTTCCCTGCCCCATCTTTGCCCCTGGTAACCATAAGTTTATTTTGCATACCTGTAACTCTATTTCTGTTTTGTATATAAGTTCATTCATAGCCTTTTAAAATTAGATTCCACACATAAGCAATATTATATGACCCTTGTCTTTCTCTGACTTCCTTCACTCAGTATGATAATCTCTAGGTCCATCCAGGTTGCTGCAAATGACATTATTTTGACCTTTCTAATGGCTGAGTAATATTCCACCACATATATGTACCTATCTTTTTTATCCATTCTTTTGTGGATGGGCATTTGGTTGCTTCCATGTTCTGGCTATTGTGAATAGTGCTTCAATGAATATTGGAGGGCAAGTATTGTTGAATTATGGTATTCTCTAGATATATGCACAGGGGTAGGATTCTTGGATCATGTGGTAGCTCTATTTTTAATTTCTCAAGGAACCTCCATACTGTTCTCCATAGTGGCTGTAGCAGTTTACATTCCCACCTAGAGGGCAGGAGGGCTATGAGTTTTTACAATATAAAGGCACAGAGGTGAAATGCCCTTATTGCACTGTGTATATGCTAATCAATATGGTTTATCACTAGTGATGTTAATCTAGATCACTTGATTAAGGTGGTGTCTGTCAGGTTTTGTCACTGTAAAATTTCTAATTTTCATACTCTATTCTTTGAAGATGAGTCTCTGAGTCCAGTCACACCCAAGGAGAGGTGATTTACGTTCCACTTCTTGGAGAAGCAGTATCTGTTAGAATTCTTGGACTTTGTGGCCCAGTGGTTAAGAATCCGCTTGCCAATGCAGGGGACACAGGTTCAATCCCTGGTCTTGCAAGATTCCACCTGCTCCAGGGCAACTAAGCCCGTGTGCGACAACTACTGATCCTGCCCTCTAGCCTTTGAGCCACAACTACTGAAGCCCTTGTGCCCTAGAGCCTGTGCTCAGCAACAAGAGAAGCCACTGCAAAGGGAAGCCTAGACAACGCAAATAGAGAGTAGCCTCCACTTGTTCCAACTAGAGAAAAAGCCCAAGTATAGTAATGAAGACCCAGAAGAGCCAAAAATAAATACATAAAAAATTTTTAAAAATTATTCTGTAAGGAAGAATTTTCTTATTTACATATTCATTCAATCATTTATTCATATAACTTTAGGTTTACGGGTTATAATCCAACACTACTGTGATATATTCTATTGCTCAAATTACTCCAGCTCTGGCCACTGGGAGTTCCTTCAGGTTGGTGGCGGTACTCTTTGGATACTATCCCTCCCCTCTTTTCTTCCTGAGGACTTCCTTGTTTTCTGGCATTACAAAATCACACAAGCCCATCTCATATTACCCCTGCCCTAGTCCTAGAATCAGCCATCTCTCCAAGGATCGTAATTCTTTTTCACTGGTGAATGGCATTTAGACACCACAATGTGGGTGCTGGATGTGCTCACTGTTATGGGAGGGGGCGGTATTTACTCGTTTTTAAAAACGTACTTTTCAAGTGTCTGGGTTCTTCCTCCAGCTCTTTTTTCCTTGCAATTTATTTTTTTGAAAAAAACTGTCCTGTAATTTCCCACAGTTTGGATTTTACTGGTTACATCCCTGAGTTGTTGTTCAACACTTTCTCTGTCATGTATGTTTCCTATAAATTTGTAGTTGGATCTACAGGCATGAGCAGATTCTGGCTAGATTTTGGGGGCAGGACTGCCTCATAAGTGGTGGTATGGTTCTTCATCAGGAGGTGCATAATTACTGGTTATCTATTTTTTGGTGAGATGTCAACAGCCATGGACAATCATTGCCTAGATCCACTTAATTCTTTCAAGGCTGCCAAATGGTGATCTTCTACTTCAGTCATTCTTCCTTCATTCATTTGTGGGAACACAAAAAATATTCATTTCATTCTATATTAAAAAAAAATACTCTTATCTACTATTCTGTTACCTCATGTTGCAGTTCATATAGAAAGGGAGGCTTTTTTCCTTTTATTTAGCAGTTTTTAAAAATAAAGTGTTGGTTCCTCTGACATCCTGTCACCCCATTGATTGCCAGGGTTGATTTGGCTGATGTGGCTGGGTTGGTGGGTGTCCTGTTCCTCCCTCACAGTTCTGTGTATGTGTTTCCTGAAGCTGCATGCTCAAGTCAGAGAGGATGACCTTCCCCTAGAGAGCAGGATGGTTTTTTGGTTAACGGTAAATTAGTAGCCGTGCTCTCCTACTAGAACCTCCAAACAAGTTCCTTAGTATCTTCTAATGATGACAAATCATTACGAGATCATCAAATATATTTTATGTATTTCAATGCCTTGATTTATTATCCTTTTGATGCTCTATTTGTTGCGCTTCGGGCCAGTGACATCCTCTCAAGTTGGCTCCTGAGTCCTTTTCTGACACAATACTAGTAGTCTTTGGCAGTTTCTTCCGATACGATACCGAGTAAGCAGGCAGGAGACAGACACCTTATGCAGCTTCCAGGTGTGGTGGGACCACCTCTGCTTAGTTTCACCCTTGGAGAGGATGCTACACCTTCTAGGTTTCTGGCGAGGGCCTTGAGAGATTCACAAAGAGAGGGATTACAGAGATGGAATTGGTGGTGATGCTGGGGAGATGATGAATTCAATTTTTAACTTTGTTATGGGCTAAATTTTGACACCCCCTGTTTCTCCCCCCAAATTCCTTTGTTGAAGTCCTAACCCCTAATACTTCATATTGTAACTGTATTTGGAGACAGTGCCTTTGAAGAGGTTATTAAGGTAAAATATGGTTATATTAATGGGCCTTAATCCAGTAGGATGAAGCACAAGCTGGAATCAAGATTGCCGGGAGAAATATCGATAACCTCAGATATGCAGATGACACCACCCTTACAGCAGAAAGCAAAGAGGAACTCAAGAGCCTCTTGATGAACGCGAAACAGGAGAGCTGGCTTAAGACTCAACATTCAAAAAACTAAGATCATGGCATCCAGTCTCATCAGTTCATGCCAAATAGATGGGGAAACAATGGAAATAGTGACAGACCTTATTTTCTTGGGCTCCAAAATCACTGCAGATGGTAACTGCAACCATGAAATTAAAAGATGCTTGCTCCTTGGAAGAAAAGCTATGACAAACCTAGACAGCATATTAAAATGCAGAGACATTACTTTGCTGACAAAAGTCCATCTAGTCAAAGCTATGGTTTTTCCATAGTAGTCATGTATAGATGTGAGAGTTGGACCAAAAGAAGGCTGTGGTGTTGGAGAAGACTGTTGAGAGTCCCCTGGACTGCAAGGAGATCAAATCAATCAATCCTAAAGGAAATCAGTCCTGAATATTCATTGGAAGGGCTGATGCTGAAGTTGAAGCTCCGATAGCTTGGCCACCTGATGTGAAGAACTGACTCAGTGGAAAAGACCCTGATGTTGGGAAAGATTGAAGGCAGAAGCAGAAGGGGACAACAGAGGACGAGATGGTTGGATGGCATCACCAACTTGATGGACATGAGCTTAAGCAAGCTCTGAGAGTTGGTGATGGACAGGGAAGCCTGGTGTGCAGCAGTCAATGGGGTGGCAAAGAGTTGGACATGACTGAGTGGCTGAACTGAACTGAAGCCAGTAGGACTGGTATCCTTTATAAGAAGAGAAGATTAGGACATGGACAACACCTAGGCCAGGGGAAAACCATGTGAGGAGGAAGCGAGAAGACCACCATCAGCAAGCCAAGGAGCAAGGCCTCAGAAGAAACCAAATTTGCCAACAACTTGACCTTGGACTTCCAGCTTCCAGAACTGAGAAAAATAAATTCGTGTTGTTTAAGCCACCCAGGATGTGGTATTTTGTTATGGTAGCCCTAGAAAATGAATACAAACTTGTTGAGTTAGAGGTATTTGAGGGATGTTTCACAGCATTCACAAGGGTAGGTTCAGGGCTCAGGAAAGAGGACTGGTGTGGAAGCAGATATATGGGAGCTGGGGACAAATACAGGGTGGATAAAACCATGTGGGAAGAAGTGAATCTCCAGGGAGAGTCTGAGAAGTGGAAAGAGAAGAGAGCTGGCAAACAAACCCACGTTAAGAAACGGGGGAAAGGGATGTCCCTGGTGGTCCAGGAGTCATGAATCCCCTTGGTGATCCAGTGGTCAAGAAACCCCTGCCTTGCAGGGGACATGGGTTTGGTCCCTGGACAGGGAACTAAGACCCCGCGTGCTGTGAGGCAGCTAAGCCCGTGTGCCACAGCTATTGAGCCTGAGCCTAGAGTCCATGAGCTGCAACCACTGAAGCCTGTGTTGCCTAGAACTCACCATCCACAAGAGGAGCCACCACCACGAGATGCCTGCGCACCGTACCTAGAGAGTAGCCCCTGCTCGCCTCAACTAGAGAAAAGCCCTCACAGCAATGAAAACTCAGTGAAGCCAGAAATAAATAAATAAAATAATTTTAAAAGAAATGGAGGAAGGAAGAGAAGCCCTTGCAGTAGACCTAGTAGTGAGTGGAGGGAGAGGGAGGAGCAAAAGTGTCAAACAGGCCCAGAGGCTGAAAGTGGGGTTAAGGCAGTTTGGAGACGGGAATGGTTAACTACTGAATGCCAAGGAGAGGTCAGGTAACAAGGACTGAAGGAGAGTCCTGGGGTTCTGCAATCACAGATGGGGTGGGAGTTTGGAGAGCCAGGCTGCTGTGGTTCAGGGTAGGAAGGGGGGAGAAGGAGATAAAGGTAAATCATCTTCAGGAAGCCTGACAGAGAGGGGGACATGGTACAGACTGATAGAGGGAGTTGTTGTTTTCTCTTGTGTTTATTAGGAGTGACTTGAGCATGTGTCATATGATGAGATGAAGGAGCCAGTGGATAGGAAATAAATAAATGAAGAGATGGAACCCTGGACTATTCCAAGGCAAAAAGAGGAACCTTAAGCACACAGGAACACCTATTTCTCTGAGAAAGGAAGAATGCAGGTGGTGATAGGTTTGGAGGTTTGGGGTAGGAATCTGGGGATGAATATTCATGCACATTTTTTATGTAAGATGCATGTTTTCACTTCTCTTGGGCATACTTCTAGGAGTGAAACTGCTAGGTGATATGGTAGCTCCCATGTTTAACAATTTAACTGCCAAACTGTCTTCCAAAGCAGCTGTACCATTTTATACTCCCACCAGCAATGTATGAGGGTTCCAGGGTCTCCACATCCTGACAACGCTCGTTATCATCTCTTTTTCAAATATACCCATTCTAGAGGGAGTGAAGTGGTACTTCATGGTGGGTTTTTTAAGCTTTGAGGGGACCTATAATTAATTAATGAATTTTTGGCTGTCTCTAGCTGCGGTGCTGGCTTATGGCAGTGGCTATTCTTGTTGTGGGGCACAGGGTCTAGGGTGTGGGAGTTTCAGTAACTGTGGGATGTGGGCTCAGGAGTTGTGGCTCACAGGCTCTGGAGCACAGGCTCAACAGTTGTGGCACATGGGCTTAGTTCTCCTGAGTCATGTGGAATCTTCCGCTTCCAGGGATTGTACCTGTCTCCTGCATTGGCAGGCAGATTCTTAACCACTGGACTGACAGGGAAGTTTTTTTTTATGGTTTTGATTCATACCCCCTTAACGGCTAATGTTTTTGGTATCTTTTCACATCAGTATCAGTATCAGTTCAGTTGCTCAGTTGTGTCCGACTCTTTGAGACCCCATGAACCGCAGCATGCCAGGCCTCCCTGTCTATCACCAACTCCCGTTTACCCAAACTCATGTTCATTGAGTCAGTGATGCCATCCAGCCATCTCATCCTCTGTCATCCCCTTCTCCTCTTGCCTTCATTCTTTCCCAGCATCAGGGTCTTTTCCAATGAGTCAACTCTTCACATGAGGTGGCCAAAGTATTGGAGTTCCAGCTTCAGCATCAGTCCTTCCAATGAACACCCAGGACTGATCTCCTTTAGGATGGACTGGTTGGATCTCCTTGCAGTCCAAGGGACTCTCAAGAGTCTTCTCCAACACCACAGTTCAAAAGCATCAATTCTTCGGCGCTCAGCTTTCTTTATAGTCCAGCTCTCACATCCATACATGACCACTGAAAAAACCATAGCCTTGACTAGACGGACCTTTGTTGACAAAGTAATGTTTCTGCTTTTTAATATGCTGTCTAGGTTGGTCATAATTTTCCTTCCAAGGAGTAAGCGTCTTTTAATTTCATGGCTGCAATCATCATCTGCAGTGATTTTGGAGCCCAGAAAAATAAAGTCAGTCACTGTTTCCCCATCTATTTGCCATGACGTGATGGAACCAGATGCCATGATCTTAGTTTTCTGAATGTTGTATTGGCTACTTATAAATCTCCTTTAGGGATAAATCTATTCAAATCATTTGCCCATTTTTAAACTGGGTTATTTGTCTTTATTGTTGAACTGTAAGCATTCTTTAAATATTCTGTATGAGTGTGCGTGCTAAGTCATTTTAGTCGTGTCTGACTCTGTATGACCCTATGGACTGCAATCCACTAGGCTCCTCTATCCACGGGATTCTCCAGGCAAGAATATTGGAGTGTGGGGCTTCCCTGGTGGCTCAGTGGTAGAGAATCCACCTCCCAATGCAGGGGACATGGGTTCTATCCCTGGTCTGAAAAGATCCCACATGCTGCAGAGCAACTAAGCCCATGTGCCACGACTACTGACCTGTGATCTAGAGCCCGAGAACCTCAACACTGAGCCCTAGAGCCTGTGCTCTGCAAAACACCGCAACCAGAAAGTAACCCCCTGTTGACCACAACTAGAGAAAAGCCCATGGAGCAACGAAGATCCAGCATAGCCAAATAAATAAATAAAATTATATATATATTAAAAATAAAAGGATACTAGAGTGGGTCGCCATTTCCTTCTCCAAAATACTCTGGATACTAGTACCTTATCATATATTATGATTTAAAAATATCTTCTTTCAACCCATAGGTTGTCCTTTTACTTTCTTGATGATGATGTTCTTCAAAGGACAAGAGTTTTTAATTTTGATGAAGTGTAGTTTATTTTTTTCTTTGGTTGTTTGTGCTTTTGGTGTTGTATCTAAGAAGGCTTTGCCTAACCCAAGGTCATGAATATTTACTTCTACATTTTCTTCTGAAAGTTTTATAGGTTTAGTGCTTACATTTAGGTCTATGACATATTTGGAGTTAACTTTCGTGTATGGTGTAGGGAAGGGGTCCAACTTAATTCTTTTGCATGCAAATATCCAGCTGTCCTAACACCGTTTGTTGAAAAGACTATTCTTTCTCCATGAAATGGTCTTGGAATCTTTACTGAAAAATCAGTCGGCCATGAATGTAAGAGTGTATTTTTGGAATCTCAACTCTATTCCACTGATTTATGTCTATCCTTATGCCAGTATCTTATTGTCTTGATTTGTAGTTAAGTTTTGAAATCGGGACGTGTCAGTCCTCCAACTTTGTTTTTTGTTTCCAAGATTTGTTTAGCTATTCTGGGTCCTTCACATTTCCATATGATTTCCTGGATCAGCTTGTCAATTTCTGCAAAAAACAGCAGCTGGGATATTGATGGGGAATGTGTTAAATCTGCAGACTAATTTGGGGTGTATTGGCATCTTAATAATATTAAGTCTTCGAATTTATGAACTTGAGATGTCTTTTAATTAGGTCTTTGTTAATTTCTTTCAGTGATGTTTTGTAGTTTACAGTGTATAAATCTTACACTTCTTTTGTTACGTCCGATTCATTTCTAAGCATTTATTCTGATACTCATAAATGGAATTATTTAAAAAATTTCATTGCTAGTGTGTAGAAATAGTTGATTTTAATATATTGATCTTGTATCCTGTACCCATTTATTAGTTCTAATTGTTTCTTATGATTTTCTGTTTACAAGGTCATCTAATCTGTAAATAGATAGTTTTACTCTTCCTTTCCAATCTGGATAGTTTTGTTTTCTTGCCTAATTGTCCTAGCTAGAACCTCCAGCACAATGTTAAATAGAAGTCAAGCGTATGGCTGTTGTTTGAAAAGATGTCAATTTTTCTCATGACAATTTCTCTTATAATTCCAAAAAGAATTACAGCTCATGTGGATGAATACACAGGTGAGAGCAGCTATAAAAAGAAAAACGAGTGAAGATTTTCCCTTCTGCTATAGTAAAGCATTTAAAAGGCAACAATAATTAAAATGGAATAGCACTGACAGAAAGATATAAATCTCAGAGGATTAGAGTAAAAAGTTCAGACTCTGTATATATAAGAGCAAGAAAACCAATGGCAAAGCGACAGGGTTTTTTTAGTAAGTATTGGGGAACTTGGATAGCTGCTGGGGGAGACAGAGTTAGATTTTCACCTCAAGTCATTCATCAAAATAGTTTCTAGAAGAAATTAAAGAGAATGAAAGAACAAAGAAAAAGCCAAACAATTTAAAAACTAGAAAAAATATGAACGGATATTATTGGACCTATGAGTGTGGAAGAACTTAAGCTTGAAATATTAGAAGAAATTAAAGGATTTGACTCCATAATGTATGTAAAAAGATATTTGCAATAAAAAAAAGTCAAAGTATTATTATTCCTAACATAGACAGGGTTAATATAAATTAGTAAGTTAAGGCTTCAAAGAAAAATAGGCATAGAAAAGAAACAATTCAAAAATAAACTTATTAAAAGGGGAAATACAGATGACTAATAACTGAAAAAATGTTCAATCTCACTGGCAATCAAAGAACTGCAAGGAGAACAAGCAGGTACTACCTTTTGCTTTCAGCAAAGATTTCTAAGATGTTACTCATCACTGCTTAGGGTATATTGAGATAGCTCTCATACTAAATCTTAAGGATTATTAGATATATTATTAGGCCCATTTGATAATGTGGAGACTGAGATTCTGGGGTTCAGTATTTTGCCCAAGCTTATACTGCTAGTAAGCGGTGGCACCAGGATTTAAACCCAGGCTGTGTGACTCTGTTATAGTAAAGGCCCTTTTAAAATAGATGTGGGAGGGAGAGGTGAAGGACAGGGGGAAATATAGCTCGCAGAGCCGGGCAAATGCATTTTATAGTGCCTGTGTGGAAGGGTTATGATATTGCACAGGGAAGCAATGAGTGGAAATTACATAAAAGAACCACTCTTTCAAAGCCAGAACTGTCCCGAATGGACTAGAGAGGCCCAGGAAGGTCGAGAACACTCCCAGCCATGGGGGAGAAGAGGAAGCAGGAGGGTTCTCTCTTTAACCCTCACATCAGACTGCAGTGGGTGGGGTGGGTGGTCTCATCTCCTAGAGCAGAAAACACCTCTTGGTGGCCAAGACCTCAATGTTTTCAGAGTTTCTGCTCTTTTCTCAACTGCAAACAGCTAGCAGCGCCCACCCTTTCTATTAGGGCCAAGTGGCCTGCAGTGGAGACCTTCCTGACTTCACTGCCCTCTTGCAGCTGCAATCCCGGGCCAGCAGGAAGCCTGAGCTTGCCAAATTATGAGGGCCAGGGCAGGAGGAAGGCGGGAGTAGCCCATCTTTGTTCTCTTTTGCCCTTTCCTGGAGCCTTACTACTCCATGGGGGAGGGGGAGGCAAGTGGGTGGGCGGAGCCGATCCTGTCCTGTAGGAGAGCTAAGAAAACACAAGAAAGGGAACCATTAAAGGACAACGACAAGCGTATGCGAGTCATGGCTTGGCAAAGATACCTTCATTTGCAAAGCCCCTGGGGAGTTCATTCTTAAAGTGGGGCTTCATCCTGACTCTGTAACCTTGTGTAAGCCTGTTCAACTTTTTTATACCTCAATTTCTTCATCTGTAAAATGGGTATGTCAACAGTTCCTGCTTTATTGACTTCAAATGATGTAGTGGCTTAGACGACCAACAAACTAAGCCAGTGTGAGGGCAGAGTACCACAGGCAGTAGAGTCACTTGGACTTGGGCTCAGGTACAGTCTGCAATTTTCTGGTTACAAACTTGGGGAAAATCATCCAAGCTTTTGCTGCTTTAGCTTCTTCATCCATGAAGATGAAGTAGCAATTTGTTGTTGCTGTTTAGTCGCCAAGTCGTATATGACTCTTTGCAACCTCATGGGTTGTAGCCCGCCATTCTCCTCTGTCCGTGGGATTTCCCAGGCAAGAATACTGGAGTAGGTCGCCATGACCTTCTCCAGGGGATTTTTCCAACCCAGGGATTGAACCCACATCTCCTGAATTGCAGTTGGAGTCTTTGCTGCTGAGCCGCCCAGGAAGGCCAAAGGTAGCAATAGCATCTGCCTTAAAGGGTTGTCTTCAAGGGTAAATGAAAAAGTACACATAAAGTAAATGGTAGAACAAGGACTCCAGAGTGCCCAGGTTTAACCATTACACTATAATTCCCTCACAACCATAATGCATATAAAACAACAACATATACCGTAAAGACTAGAAAGAAGTTCAACAAATTGTTAACAGTGCCTATTTCTGAACAGTGAGATCCTAACCTATTTTTTATTTCCTTCTTTATATTTTCCTAATAAATTTTATAATCAGAAAGAAGCTGTATATAATGTTCAGATGCTTTGAGATCATTTGTGATGGTCTCTATCATGTAATCTTCTCAGCAACTGCTTAAAGTAGGAATCATTATCCTCATTTTGTAGATCAGGAAACAAGGCTAGAGAGGTTAGAGAGCTGGCTTAACCTTCAGGTCTTACTGTTGTTAAGTGGCAGAGAGCCACAATCCATAGGCAGATGTGACTGTCTCCAAAGCATCCATAGGGATGCTGGGCTGTGGGGCTCAGAGTGCACTCCTTCACTCCATTTTGATCATAGTTGAGGTGGAAGGATTGAGCCTTGGTGAATAATATGCTCCCTTGGTTCTCATGTACCTGGTATACAACCATATTCCTGGTAGAGGACATGGCCTGGAAAAGTGGGGATTCTGGCATCCTTCTTTCACAGCATAAAACATCAGGAAGTACTGTGAAGTCTCCCTAAGAAGAAATAAAGGTTTCCACTATCAAAGTCTGCAATGCAGGAGACCTGGGTTCAATCGCTGATCGCTTGGGAAGATCCCTTGGAGAAGGAAATGACAACCCACCCCAGTATTCTTGCTTGGAAAATCCCATGGGCAGAGGAGCCTGGTGGGCTACAGTCCATGAGCTCGCAAAGAGTCAGACACAACTGAGTGACTTTCACTTCACTTCACCATCAAAGTATCCAATAGAGGAACATCAACAACAGCAAAAGCATAACTACAACACATAAGATTGAGAGAGAAAAGTCGGCAGGAGCTAAATCATTATCTATCATAGCAGGAAGACAATAGATAGTGACCGTCCCGATAAATCTAGATATAACCATGTAAGCATGTAGAGATGGGGAGGTAACCACCAGGCCCAAAATTAACCCTGGAATGAGGGGTGGGAAGGAAATTTTTTGCTTTTCATCATAAGCATTTTTGTCCTATTTGATTTTTTTTTTAAGCTCTGTGTTTCATATATATTTTTAAAAATACGATTTTTAATATAGGCTCTGAAACTAAAACAACAAAAACGACTTTAGGGTCATCTGTGTGGATTCACATCCCACTTCTTATAGTTACGAATCATGGCAGGTTAACCTCTCTAAGCTGCAATTCTATCTTCCCGAAGATAAGGATAAAAACCAAACTCACCCCACAGGGCTGCTTTGGGGACAAAATGAGGTAACGCATGTAAAACATATGGGCGAGCATTGGCCGAAATTCAGCATCTGCAATTATTAACCACTGTTGTCATTATCAATAATAAACCAAGCATGCAAGTAATACCAAGGGCTTTGCACAGAGTAGGCACTTAATGGATATAAGTAATTGTTTAAAACCTCCACCAGAGCCTATAATTTTCCCCAACTCGGTACGCATGAGCCCCAGCGGTCCGAGTGAACACTTTGATGTGGTTACTCATTTATTCATCTCTGATTCATCTCTGCTCTCCGCCGCAGTGGTCGCTGAGGGCGAGCTCCTTGGACTCCCTAGCCGGGTTCTGGCTGCATACGTGGTCCCTCCGGCTCGTAGAAGTGGGAGACAGCGGCAGCTCACCCGCTTTCGGGTCGCTGATCCGGGACCATCACGCGGCGCAGCGTGAATCGCCTCTGTTTTCACGCGGGGAACTTCCCCGGCAGGGGCAGGCTGGAGGAGAGACCAAGGGGGCAGCCGGGGTCCGCATCGCTCCCACTTGCCTGCGCCAAGGGGATGGCCATCCAGGGGAGGGGCGGGGCGGGGCAGTTTTAGGGCGAGGGCTTTCTGGAGCAGGGACGTCTTGAAGGAAGACTTGGGATTGGCCGGGAGGCGCGGAGCGGGCATTTCAGACCCGGCCGCGAGTGCGGCGCGGCCCCCAGCCGAGGCAGTGTTTCCCGGGCGCCCCCAGTTGGGGGCGGTACCGACGCGGGAGCCCCGCCCCCTCCTCTGCGGAGGCCGCGCGCCCCGCCCACGGCCCGCGCGGCACCCGGCTGACCTCTAGCTCCCGGTTGGTCTGCGGCGGCCGGGGCGAGGGCGTGGCGGCCACCGTCCCCCGGCTCTGCCGCACCGTCGCGCGGGTCCGGGTCCCGGTCGCTAGTCGCGGGTCGCCGGCCGCGGGGCGGGGCGGGAGGCGGGGCGCTGACGTCGCGGCGCGGCCGGCGGCCGGGGAGGCGGGGAGGCGGCGGCCGGCTCGGCACAGCCCGGCCCGGCCCGGCCCAACCCGCAGCTGCGGCGGCGCTCCGAGCCGGCTCCTGGCCACCCTCCGCCGCTGTCCAGTTTCTTACTTGGTCCAAGTGTCTGCGGTCCTGGTTCGGCCAGGCCTCCCTCGCCCGCCGCCGCTTCCCCCGCCATGGCCCTGGTGCGGGGTGCCGAGCCGGCGGCGGGGCCCTCCCGCTGGCTACCCACGCACGTCCAGGTGACGGTGCTGCGGGCCCGCGGGCTGCGGGGCAAGAGCTCGGGCGCGGGCAGCACCAGCGACGCGTACACGGTGATCCAGGTGGGCCGCGAGAAGTACAGCACGTCGGTGGTGGAGAAGACGCCGGGATGTCCCGAGTGGCGCGAGGAGTGCTCCTTCGAGCTGCCGCCCGGCGCCCTGGACGGCCTGCTACGGGCGCAGGAGGCCGATGCGGGCCCGGCGCCCTGGGCCGCGGGCTCAGCCGCCGCCTGCCAGCTGGTGCTCACCACCATGCACCGTTCGCTCATCGGCGTCGACAAATTCCTGGGCCAGGCCACGGTGGCGCTGGATGAGGTCTTCGGCGCAGGCCGCGCCCAGCACACTCAGTGAGTGCGGGGCGCGGGGGAGCGGAAACGGTTAAAGGCCTCGCGGGGCGGGGCTGGGGGACGCAGGACCCCACACCTTGGCCGGGGCGGTGCGCCCTTTTGCCTGGCGCTCAAGGGCGTAAACCGACAAGTTGGTTCTTCACATATAGGGTCTCCTTTCGGCCCCCAAGTGTGCTCTGGGCTGTGTTTGGCTGCTGGCAGATCCTTGGGAGGCCTGGGGGGTTGAGAATGGTGGTCTACTGTTAGGAGTAGATTGTCAAGTAAAGTTAGGAGTGGGATCCAGAGACTCTTGGGCTGTGGGAACCGCAAGAAGGAAAATCTGGGGGACATTCCTAGGGCCTCTGGGCCTGTCCCACTTTCTTCGAAGGGGAGGGTAACTGCGTGCGGACGCCTGTTCCACGCCAGGCCCGCAGGGAACTGGAGAGGCACTGCCTCGCCCTGTGAGAGGAGGAAGGTTCAGGGTTGGCCTCGAGGAGGGCAGCGGTTGAACGGAGGCACCACACCAGATCTAGAGACTGCAGAGGGCATCTGCTGCTTCCTGGCACTCGGATGCCCTCTGCTGCTTAGAGACGCCCCCAAGTCTACTCTTCACTGTCCCTGATCGGAGAACAGGAGGACCTCTAAGGAAAGGCGTTAGTTAGGTTTCAGGTGTCCTGCCTGAAGTGGAGGCAGCATGTGCTTAAGTCACAGCAGGAGATGGTCTCCCAGTCACTTATACCTAGAAAGGCCAATGAGTTATTATTTTTTCTTTAATCATTTATTTTGGCAGCGTTTAACTTTCCCTGTGTTAAGATCAAGGCTTCTGACTTGGAGCCTCATTTCCTGTTTCGGGCTCGGGCAGGATCTGGAGGCCTGTCTCTAGGGCTGACAACCAGCCGTGGGTCTCTCAGATGGTTAACTGGGGTGACGGCCACCCTGAGGTCCCATGGCCCCTGGATGGGGAGGGTCAGGGGTTGGGGGTCAGGGGTCCCATGGCTCCTGGATGAGGAGGGTAAGGGGTTGGGACAGGTGCTGGAAAGGTTTGCCCAAGTGAAATGGCATCCAACTGAGGCAATCTAGGAAGGCTTGCTGGAGAAGGACCAGCCGGGTACAGACCCAGATGAAAGCAGGATTTGGATAGAAAAGATCTGACCTTGAACGCTTTAAAAACGTGGGTACAGAAGGCCTTCACCGCTTGTTGTGGCTTTGGTGGGAAACCAGTTAGCACAGGGCAGGTTTGGGGAGGGCTGTGACCTAGCTCCATCTCTCCCTCCCCTGGCCTCCTCGCCTTTCCTCCTGACTTGCTGTTTGGTTGCTGGCTGTGGGATCATGTGGTATAGTTTGGCCCTGGTTTTGTTTTTTTCCTCCCCTTTTCTGTCCTCTCCCCCCTGCCTGGCTCGGGGAGCCCAAGGGGGTGGGGTGGGGCAGAAAGCTCTTCTCTGGCCCTCTTAGCCCTTTCTTTTCCTGGAGAGGCTCCTGCCCCCAAATTCATTCCACTCCTTTCTTTCCTGGTCCTTCCATCTCCACCTCTCAGCTAATCTGACCAGACTGGTAGATAACACATCCCGGGCTGGTGGGGGTTGGGGGGGGGGGTGAGTACTAGAGGGGAGGCTGAGCACAGACACAAAGTCTCCAGGCTTGTGGGGAGGGGCTTCTGTGAGGTCAGTGACTTGTGGGGGAGGGGGTTGGGGAGGGGCTTTGATTTTTTTCAGTTCCTGCTCTTGCTTTCTTCTTGGCCTCTGGGTCTTCCTTAACTGAGCCGTCCGTGTCTTTCGGCCCACGTGCACCTGTTTGCAGCCGAGGACAGTCCCTCTTGGAGAACTGGCCGCACCCCCCCTTGATCTCAGTGGGAGCTTTAATTTACTTTAGAGAAGTCATCTTTTCCACAGGATCTTTCCACACCCACCTGGCTGCCTTTCCTGTGATGCATTGACCTGAGTTATTTATAGAACTTGGAGGGGGCAGGAGGAGGGGGACTTATGGGCAGCAGAAATGCCTGTGAAATCAGCCCAGTCTTTTCGTTTGAGGGCTGCTGCCCCTACTCTAGTTTGCACCTTCCACCTCTGGCTCTGATGGCCACTCTTCATGGCCTTTCCTGGAGCACCTTGGCATGAACTGCTAAGACAGTGAGTCTGCACATTTTCCAGTGGGGAGAGGACTGGGGTGTGCCCTCCTCAGCTCTGGTTAATGGTGGCAAAGAAATCCAGGAACCAGCTGTGGTGCTCTCAAGGAGAGCAGATGGCTCTATGTTGCCCAGACAGCACTTGACTGGGGAAAAGCAGTCTCAAGCTTAAGAGGAGGGGCCTGTGGAGTTGCAGATTCCCTTCCCAAACCTGCCACCTTGTGGCCAGTCAAGTAAACTCTTGGTGCCTCAGTATTTTCATCTGTAAAATGGGCTAATTCATACCTTGGCAGGGTTGATGTAAGAGGTGAAATGAGCACCTAGTTCCTGGACATGTTTGGTGATCAGTGAATGGCAGTGATGGTGGAGGGAGGTTTTGGTAGCCTGGTAGCTATGATCTGGGAGATGTCCCCTGTCTTAGAGGGGCCTCTCATGTGACAGGAGGAAATAATACAGAACTTAGCACCTGGGAAAGCCCCAGGACTGTGGTGGCAGGGTACTCACAGAAGTATGAGAGCTACTGATGAAATGACCTGGCCCTTCACAGCCCTCCACTATTCTCTTTGCTGCTGGAGTTTTGAGAATTGGGCTAGTCTTGGGAGCCCTTTGCAGTTCTAGAGCCATGCTCAGATCAACTTTAGATCTCTGCAGCCGTCTTTCCTGGCAGGGCAGCAGCATACTGTTAAGAACGTGAAAACTGGGATTTCCCAGTTCTATCACTTATTAGCAGGCAAGTTACTTAACCTGTTTCTTCAATTCTGAAAAGGTCATATGAGATAACAGTCATAAAATTGTACAAGTTAAATACAGTGGTGTCTCTAAAAGTCTTATTTTTGTCCTAGAGACATAGCAAGCTTTCAAGATATTCTTGTTGGGTTACTCCTAGGGCCCTCCTTATGTGATGGTAATGATGATGAGGGCAAGGGTGCTAGATACCTCAACAGTCCCTGAAGCTGCTTTGTCAGTGGGATGCTATTTGAGGTGAGGGATTTCACTGGAGGCTTCAATCGATTGAAAAGAAAATTGTTGAAACAACATTTGTTGTAATACACAAGGAAACTAACTATAACCCTTTCCCTTCAGTAAAACCATTCATGGATCACCGTGGGTCTGAAAATCCCAAGAGATGCATCTTTCTTTGGCCACTCCGAGCTGCTTGCAGGATCTTAGTTCTCCAACGAGGGATCGAACCCAGGCTCCTGCAGTGAAAAGCACCAAGTCCTAACCACTGGACTTCCAGGAAATTCCCTCTTTAGCTTCTTTAGATGTGTCCTTTGTGGTTTTTACCTCCATACCATCCATAGTACTCCCCAGTGGGTACTTGTGTGGAGAAAAATGGTCCCTTCCTTAAAAGAACCCCCTTCCTGGGCCTGTTGGATAGAGGGTTATAGTCTGGCTCCTTAGAAAGGCCACGTTTGTGGCCTCGATTTGGGTTAAAATGTGACCATGGACAGGCTGCAGCTGTGGCCCTCTTAAGTGGCTCGATCAGCCCTGGTCAGACCTGTGTCATTGATTTTATGAGGGCCTCAGGGGGGCCTGTGGCTGCGGAGGACTTAGGTAGGAGACCTGAGCCTTCTGCCTGGCTGGCGGTGGTGGCCTGAGACCTCCTCGAGGAGGGTGGGTTTTTAGGCACTGGGAGAGGCACCTGAAGCCAGTGTAGCCTGCCGGTCTAAGATGGCATGATCTCTGAGGGCTGCCATTTGTCCCTTAGCCTCCAGATGGACTGCGTGTTCCTCTTGTAGACAGATGACGCGTGACCCACAGCCTCATCCCCGCTGGTTTCCAGCTGTGCCTGCTCCTCAGGAAGCAGCTGAGGCCACGCGGGTCCTTGGCTCTGGCTCCTGCTCCAGCCTCAGACCTGGCCGCTGGGGAAGTCTGCTTGGCTACTGGGAAGGGTGTGGCTGTTCTTAAAAGCAGTAGTTAGGACGCGGGGAGGCTGCATTCCCTGAGTTATGGGGCAGTTTTTATTTGGGGTTGCTGGAGCAGCAGCATCTGGGGGTGTGGGGAGGGGTAGGAAATGACTCCCCCGTCAGACTGGCAAGCGCAGCAGCTTCCCCTTCCCTCTGCAGCTGGCCCTGTTCTCCCCTCCCTGCTGGCAGCCGGGGACAGATGAAGCTCAGCAGAGCTCCGTGGGGTGACCTTGAGGGCTGTCCCTTTCTTCTGATGGGGCTGCCTGTTCTTTTTATTGCTGCCACCCGGGGCTGTGACACGCTCGCCAGCAACAGCGACGCTAAAAGGCTCGTCTGGCCTCGCCCAGGTGTTCCCCTGCCATTCCCACCCTGCGTGGGGACAGAAGATTGACACAGTGACAGGAGCTCTGCGTGTTCTCTGGGCTCTGTACCTTATGTTTTTTCCTGCTCAGGGCCGTCCTCTGCAAACTGATGTGGTTGTGAAGAAGCCTTGCCCTTCCTCATGGCCAAGTAACAGGGATAAGTCCATGGAGTGGGTCCTTTCTGCACCTGGCAGTTCAAGGAGGAGTCTGATGGCTTTGTTCTGATTGAGCTGGCCTGTGGGGCTGGGCCCAGGTCTCCGCAGTGAGCATAATAAGCTAGTTTAGCTCCCAGGAGATGGTGCTGGTGGTGGAGGGCGAGGCGGGAGTGTTGTCAGGGGCCACCTTGACCTTCAGTTGACCCCAGGGGTGGGAAACGGAAGCACTGACCTTGATCGGAAGCACTGACCTTGATCGTGGAATTCTAATGTCAGAGCTGTCTGAGTGCTTAGATGTGTGGAAATGGAGGCTGGGAGGGCGAGTGGCAGGCTCTCAGCTATGTAGCAATTAGGAAGGGTGGGGCTCTGTGTGGTTTCTCTTAGGCCCTGGCATCCTGAGGGCTGAAGGATTGGGGTAAAGAAGAGATGGCCCTTGGGGCCCTGAGTGCATCCCAAGGTTTCTGTGGAAGTGCCAGAGGGGCTTTAGGGAGATGGGGACATGTCCACTGGGATAGGGAAGGGGGCCTTGGGACTTCTCTGAGACGCTGAGGAGCAGTCTGTAATCCACAGGCCTTTCTGCCTGGGCAGAGGCCGGGGGAGGCCACTGGTTGGGCGGGGAGTTGAAAGGAGGGGAGGACATGGACACCCCAGCCTGCGTGTTCAGAGCGTGCAGTCTTATTAGGAGGACAGACCCCTACATTTAGAGGAAGGGCCATAGCTGGGTGCTATATTTTGGGGCCTAGCCAGGAAACACTGGAGATTTCAGAGCAGACAGAAGCCCTGGGCTCAGCTATGGTCAGAGACAGCCTCCTGGAGGAGGAGGTACCCCCAGACCTGTCAGGCTGGCCATCAGGGATCCCCTTTGCCACCCAACTTGCTCTGAGTTCCCATACAGACCACATGTAGCACTCGTTTTTGGAGAATTGTCATTGCCTCATTCGTCTAGTATATCATTGATTATGTCCTTTTTAGGTACTGACGCTGTCCTGAGGATTTGTCTTCCATCAGCTTATAACAACCTCTTGAGGTGTAGGTACTGTTACTGTGTTTAACAAGTGAGGAAACTGAGACACAGGGGGTGAAGTGACTTTTCTAAAGGTACATAATACCCGGCCGTCAGGCTTGCGCCCAGTCTGGCTCCAGATTCTGTGCTCTTCAGCACCATGCCGCGCCATCCGTCTGAGTCTTCCCCCGTGTCTCCCAGCATTCAGCTTTGCATGGGACCTGGTGTTCAGCAGCTGCCCTCCTTAGGGTTCACCTCTCCTCCCCAAAGCCCATCTCTGTGGTCAGGCTTGGAGGCTCTGTAAGCATACCTGCTTCTGTGTGAGGCCTTGACTGGCTGGGATAAGTGCATTTAATCTCAGCTCCGTGTCTGGTCATATCTTTCTCAGGAGATGGGGGTGTTGCCTGGTCGTTTGGGGAAGAGGGTATCACTGCCGCTAGACTAACTCACAGGGAGGGGCTGGAAAGCTCTGCCTTGGCCTCGGACACCCCCAACCCCCACCCCAGGGAGATTTGCTCCCTTTGGCTTGCGCATTATAGCTGGACTTGGGATATCATCACCAGATACGAGACTTCCTGACCTTTCCCAAAAAATCACATGCTTGTTTTACTGTGACGGAACACTCCAAGCCATCTAGTTCCTCCTCTTATAGTCATGCAGTGGTGTGCTTTTTTCTTTCTTTCTTTTGTTCAACATCTAGTAAGTAGTTACTGGGCAACCACTGTGCCAAGGTTAGGGCTTTGGAGGAAACATGAGAAAGAAAATTTATAGCCCTTTCCCTAGGAAGGCAAAAATATGTTTGAGGCAAGACTTAATAAAGGAAGGAAAAAAAGCAGTATATGAAAAGTATGAGAGAAAGGATCAAAGGAGGGACCAACTCACCAGGGTTGGTGTGATCAGGGTGGACTGCCTGTAGGAGGCAGAGCCTTAAATGACAGATGAGGTGTGGTAGGGGCTGGGCGAGTTGGGAGGAAGACTGCCCCTCTGGAAGGGAAGGGAAGTGTGATGGGCTGGGCCAGGAAAGGGAGTGGAGGGGAGCTGAGTTAGTTTAGCTATGTGCTTCTGTCAGCAAAACAGCCTGACTTTCTTCCACATTTATTTTTGAGTAGTTTACTGGTTTAAAAATTCTAAAGATACAGAGGTTACACAGTGAAAAATCTTCCTTGCCCTGACCTTGAGTCATCTAGCTCCTCTCTTCGGAGGCAACCAGCATTACCAGTTCTCGTATACTTTTAAAAGCCAATGCATTATAGATTTCTTCTCCCCCTCCTGTTGTGTTTGCACAAACGCAGCTTTCTTCATGCACACACTTCTATACCTACTATCAGCCTGGCTTCCCCACAGAGGGATGTTATTGCTTGTGTCCACCTGTTGTGGCACTTTCCCAGTGGCTCAGCAGGTAAAGAATCTGCCTGCAATGCAGGAGACACAGGAGACCTGGGTCTGGAAGATGCCCTGGAGGAGGAAACGGAAACCCAACTCCAATATTCTTGTCTGAAAAATCCCATGGACAGAGGAGCCTGATGAGCTACAGTCCATGGAGTCGCAAGGAGTCGGACATGATTGAAGAACTGAGTACACACCACCTGTTGTGTCTGAACCGAGACCCTAGCAGGAGGATGGCCATATTCAATTTTATCCTCTGGGACTCGGGACTCCAGTTCAGGGTGAATATTGGGTTAGGAGCACCGGGGAGGGGAGTGTGGTTAAGTAGAATTTCTTCCTTACCCTGTCTCCCGGAGAGTCCCCTGGGAGGGTCATCTCACTGGTTCTCCTTTTGATGGGCAGGGTCATCGCTCTTTGGTCCCGGGCCACCTTGTTCCATAGGGCTGACGACAGCCCATAAAAGGTCCCGACAGACAGTAAATCCAAATCTTTATGTGTGGGTTGGCCTCCTTCTCAGAGTGCTTTCCCAGCATCACCTCATTTCCTTCTTCCCTGAGGGCAGGCAGGCTGACCCCCATTTTTACTGATGTTGAGACTGGGGTCTGAGGAGTGTGATGACCCCGACCTCTGCCTGAGGCAAGTTGACAGAGGCAGACCTTTGGAGCCTACAGCAATAAGAGGGGTGAGGACTGGTCGAGAAGTTTGTGCCCAGGCGGGAGGGAGGCTGAGCCTGGCTGGGCTGAGGTGAGCCCAAGCAGCCCATGCCCACAAGAGGCAGGGGTAACTAATGAAATGATGGCTCTGGGCTCGGAGGACTGTTGCCCACAGCCCGAGTAGGTGATAAGAATCATCTGATGGCACTGTCCTCTCCTGCAGTTGAGTCTGGCTTGCAGTTTTTACCTTTGATACCAAATCAAAGACAGGGTTAGGTTGTGAGCATTGAGAGCCAATAAGGGATTGGCCTCCTCCCTGCATGCTGTCTGCTGGTGTGTGAGGAGGTCGGCTGGAGGGAGATCTGGGGAGGAGGGAAGGCATCTAGATGGAGGAACCTCTGGGGAAAACTTTTCCAGCTAACTCTTCAAACTCTGAGTAATACAGTTTTAGTTGGTGTTTCTCCCTGTCTTCACTGGCTTATTTTATCATCCCTTTTTTACAGAGATGAAGTGAGTGGTTGAAAGCCACTTTGTAAGTCAGATCCAGGACTAGAACCTGGGTCTCCTGTCTTATAACTCACTGAGGTTTTTCCACTGTTCCTTTAAAATAATTTTTTTAAACTTTTTAAAAAAATAAATATTTTATTTTTTAGAAAATTATTTATTTTTTGGCTGCACTGGCTTTTCTCGCTGGTCGTGGCACGCAGGTTCCAGGGCAGGTGGGCTCTGAGTTATGGTGCGTCGGCTTAGTTGCCCCGTGGCCTGTGGGATCTTAGTTCCCTGACCAGGGATCAAAGCTGCATCCCCTACATTGGAAGGCAGATTCTTCATCCCTGGACCACCAGGGAAGTTCCTAAAATAATTATTTTTCCCAGCCTGTTTCTGGGACTGAAGCCAAGCCCTGCCAATGCCGTCTCATCTATCCAGCATGTGTTAGAGCCGGCCCAGCCCCTGGGTTGTGGGGTAAAAGGTGAGTCACGTTCCGTGCTGTCCGTAAGCAGTGTCAGCACAGGTGGAGTGGCTCTGCTGCGGGGCACGAAGACGAGGACCTGGAAAGGCACTCTGGGCCCCTTCTTACCTCCCCTGTTGCTCCTGTCCTAGTTTAAGCAGTTTTTTTTTTTTTTTTAACGTCTCCTGCAGACTTAGCATAGCTGCTACAGCTTTTTTCTAAGCCAGAATGCCAGTGTATTAATTTATGATGGGAAATAACTGCCTAGCCACAGGGAACTGCCTGGCTCAGCTGGCTGTGGGCCCTGGCCTGGCTTGGCCAGCTCTGTGGCTGGCTCTGCAGCCTCACCTCTCTCCTGCCCCGGGCTCTTCCTAGAGCATAGCGGCCATAGGTCTTATCCTTGTTTCCTACCCTGTAGTGCTCTTCCAGGCCCAGAGGAAAGCTACAGCTCTTTAGCATGATGTTTGGGGCAGTCTCCTCTATCTGCTCCAAAGCACCTTTCTGTCCATCTTCACTTCTCCAGCCCTGAGCATCTGTATATTCCGTCCTCCCACCTGGAGTGTCTCTGCACCTGCCACCTTGCCTCCTGACCCATCATTCAAGGCCCAGTATGAGTGTTAGCATCTGTCAGTGAAGATAATCAACAGCCTATTATAAAGATAGGAAAGAATTTCGTTTGAGCCAAACTGAGGATTGACCTGGACACCCACTTCCCAGATTACTCTTGAGAAACTGCTCTGGAGAAGTATGGTTTCCAGCACAGGTTTGTATATCTTGTCAGAACAAAGAACATGAAACAAGTCAGGGAAACATGTCAAGAAGACCCCCACCCACAAGCATGCACACGGCAAGTCAGCATGGCCTTGCACCTGGGAAGGGAATCTTATCGTTAGAGGAGGACCAGCATTGGGTCATCTGGAGAAGGGAGCGGCTCCCCTCGCCAGTATTCTGGCCTGGAGAATTCCATGCACTGGATAGTCCATGGGGTCACAAAGAGTTGGACAGGACTGAGCGACTTTCACTTATGAGAACTTATGAGCATTGGTGTCCCAAGAAGAGAAGTATTTAATCTTTATTTTTAACATGGACATGCTTTACTTTCTGTTAGTGTCTAATATTTAAAGCAGATGTCCAATGTGTGTTTGTAATCTCATGGCAAATAGATGGGAAAAAAGTGGAAACAGTGACAGATTTTATTTTTTTGGGCTCCGAAATCACTGCAAGTGGTGACTGCAGCAACACAATTAACAGATGCTTGCTCCTTGGAAGAAAAGCTATGACAAACCTAGACCAGCATATTAAAAAGCAGAGACAATCACTTTGCTGACAAAGGTCCATGTAGTCAAAGCTATGGTTTTTCTACTAGTTGTGTACAGATGGGAGGGAGTTGGACCATAGTGAAGGCTGAGTGTCGAAGACCTGATACTTTCGAACTGTGGTGTTGGAGAAGACTCTTGAGAATCCCTTGGATTGCAAGGAGATCAAACCAGTCAATCCTAAAGGAAATCAACCCTAAATATTCATTGGAACGACTGATGCTGGAGCTGAAGCTCTCATACTTTTGCCACTTGATGTAAAGACACCCACTAGAAAAGACCCTGATACTGGGAAAGATTGAGGGCAAGAGGAGAAGTGGGCATCAGAGGCTGAGATGGTTGGATGGCATCATGGACTCAATGGACATGAGTTTGAGCAAACTCCAGGAGATAGTGAAGGACAGGGAAGCCTGGCATGCTGCAGCTCATGGGGTCACAAAGAGTCAGACACGACTTAGCAGCCGAAGAGCAACAACAGTATATGTTTGATAGGCCACAAACAGGCTATTGTAGTTAGCATAATATTCAAGTTTTGCCAGGTATAAGCCAGAATGACTTCCTGTATGTCAATAAGTGAAAATTCTCTTATCATGTCCTTTACCACTTCTCCTGAAATATTCTTCCATTTAGCCTATCTGTGCATTTTATTTGTACATTTTTGTGGTGTTAATCACCTTCTTTCTTTATTTATGTGGCTGTCTTATTTCCCCACTATGATGTAAGCTTCTCAAGGACACTCCCTTTTTTTTTTTTTTAATTTTGGCAAATACTTAGGAAATATTCTGAGCCTGGCTGAGGGCTCCTCTGGTTAGATGGGATTTCATGGGCAAATTCCCTATGCCCCTGAGACTTTGTGGGTGTCAGGTTGGGCTGTCGGGATCTCATGTGCCATGCCCTGTGCTGAGGCTATGGAGATGTGTAGGTAGCACAAGGCTCAGGTACGCGACCAGGAGCAGGGCTCAGTCACAGGACAGGGAGAAGAGAACCTGTGTCCTGGCCCAAGGCTACCCTGACCTCCACAGGGACCTAATAGAAAGGCCCTGTTAGTCTCAAGTGGGACCGAAGGAGAATATAGCTGAGTCAGTTCGTGTTTCCGACCATCTCCAACAGATGCTGGTGCTTTTCAAAAAACATAACCATGATGCTTGTTCACCGATACACAAAATCAACAGTTCCTTAATCATCCAATCAGTATCCCGTCCATATTCAAATTGCCCTGATGTCAGGACTCCCTGTTTATGAGTGGTTTGTTGAATCAGGATCCAAACAGGGCTCCCTCCCAGATGGGGCCTGGTTGTTAGGTCTCCCAGGGTGACAGTTCCCTCCTCCCTTACCTGAGGGAGGAGCTGAGTCACTTGTCCTTGAGAACATCCACATTGTGGCTGATGGCTTCCCCTTTGATGTCCTTCACCCTAATTTTGCAGCCCCTGAGGGCTAGTTGCTGGGTCTGGGAGGCCTGCTTCCTAGACCCTGCCTCCTGCAGCAGTCCCTCTGCCCGAGGAGGCTGACCCTGCTGCATGGCCTCAGCAGACACACCGGCCCCATCTCCGCTTCAGCGGGGCTGAGGTTAAGCAGTGGGTTCTGGGCTGTTAGCCGACCCAGCTACCATGACGTTCTCCATTCAGCCTTTCTCCCAGTGGATTTTAGTATCCATTAATGATTGCTGCCCAGGACTCTAGTTCTTTTTTTTTTTTCCTTTATTAGCAGGAATCTGGCATAAGGAAGAGTTTTCGTTTTCTCTGTGATTATTTGGTCATTCTACATAGGAACATCGGGAATGGCAATTCTTTGCCATTGTTTTTCAGTTTATGGTTGACTTACAAATTAAAAATCCATAATAGTGTGATGACGGCAGTCACTTACATGATGGGGGTTTCCTGCCAAAGAGAAATTGTAGGACTTTTGTGAGCCTGGAGAAAGGGAGACAGGGTGAATGGTCTCTGAAGGCTTCAGGCCTTTGCAGCTGTTGTTATTGAGTCCCTCAGTTGGTCCCATTCTTCACGACCCCATGGACTGTAGACGTCCAGCCTCCTCTGTCCATGGAATTCTCCAGGCAAGAACACTGGAGTGGGTAGCCATTTCCTTCTCCAGGGCATCTTCCTGACTCGGATCACACCCGGTTTTCCTGCATTGCAGGCAGATTCTTCACTGTTTGAGCCACAGGGAAGCCCTCAGGCCTTTTCAAAGCAAGCGATTTAATCAATACAGCGTTGCTTGACGTGTCTGACGGCTGCTGGCCTAGAATGGGAGTTTGGGGCAGATTGTTACGCCCATCAGAATGTTATGGCCAGGTATCTTGGTATCTTCTCCTAGAGTTTCCCCCAACATCTACTTTTTGAGTTGCAGTCTTCTCCTCTCTGGAGCTCTGTAGCCCCGACTTGTACTGGCTCTCTGGGGAAGCTCGATGGGAGAGTAAGCCCTGGAAAGGACAACTGGATCAGTATATCTTTCCTTCACATTGGTGGTTCTTTTAGAAGATTCTTCAGCCAGGACACCGGGCAGCACAGCTGTCTTCTCAGGGCCTCTCAGCTTCATTTGTCTTGGGGTGCAGTTCACTCCTACGGCCGTCAGCTTTGCAGGCCCCTCACCCCCAGCATGGTGGTAGCTGTTCCCTAGCCTGAGGTAGGTAGGCCTGTCTCTGAAGATGGTGGCTACGGCCAGAAGAGAGAAGCTGCAGATAAGTAGGCAGGTAAGGCTCAGGTGAGGACCAGCCTGGGAAAGCTGGAGATTGTGGTACTGGGGACATGAAGAGAACAAGCTCTGGGAGCAACCTGCTCCCAAGGAAGCAGGTGCACCTGGCTGCTTCTGTTTGGAGTCACCTTCACTGCCTTGCTGGGTGTTTGAGGGTCAGACTGAGCACTGTGGTGAGACGCTCAGGAGCTGCAGAGCCTTTGGCCGGTTCCTCGCCCCTTACCAGCAAGGCTGTCTTGTACCCAGTGGGACATGAGGTGCCTGTCCTCTCATTTGAGATCTCAGCCTGGGAGCCGTGCATTGGGACAGGAAGGGGAAGACGTGCTCAGCATGTATTTTGCAGCAAGCCTTACAGAGGCAGCACGTCCTGGGCAGCGAGAGTAGCATCGTCCAGCTCCTTCTCTGGGAACTACGCTCAGCATCTCCCACAGAGTCCATCCTTTAGCTTTGAGCTGTATCTGTAAGTGTGATTTATTTATTTTGTGCCTCTGCTAGCAAGATGTGTTCTAAGGTAATTGCTTTTTCACTGTATGCCATTTCAGCATAAAAAGTAGGAATACTCTACTTTCGGATAGCAGCAGAAACCTGTAACTTTAAAGTTCAAAGTAGCGATAGTAGTGATGAGTGTAGACAAGATTTGGCAACACCTGTAGCAACTGTCATGTGGTATGAAAATACCTGGTTTCTCTGGGTGGCACATTCATAGGTACTGCTGCTGTATAAAAATTTGCAAAAATTCGTAATTTAAAAAAGTGCTAAATTCCAGTTAGAGATTAGGGGAAATAGAGATGTAATTCTCCTATCTAACACATACCTCTGCTTTAGAGAAATTCCTTCATTGGGAAGGAACATGGGGGTTTCTGGGTCTGGGGGTGTGTGTGTGTGTGTGTTGTACTTGTGGAGGGAGGCAGTCTAGTGCAGTGATCAAGGTCAGCGGCTCTGGAGACCAGGAGCCTGAGTTCAAATCCTGGTTCCTCTATTTACTAAAAAGAAGCATGTGCCTTAACCCTGTGGACTTCTCTCTGTCCTAATGCTTGCATCTGCAGAATATGTAAGGTACCACTTGTGTGGCACTTCCTGTGTGCCAGACCTTGTTCTGAGTGCTTCACGTGTAATCCGTTTAATTGTCAGCGTGGTCTTGTGAAGGGAGCCAGCCTCCATTACCCCCATTTTATAGATAAGTCTGAAAATGCATAGAGAGATAGGGGAACCCACTCTCGGTCACGCAGCTGGTTTTGTGGTGAACTGGGGCTTAGACCAGGCAGCCAGGCTCCAGAGTGCAGGCTGGTAGCCGCTTTCAAGGTCTGCCTCCCACATCTGCGTCACAGGTCTGTTAAGGGTAGTATTTGGATCTAATTGGTGTGTTGAGTGCTTAGCGCAGTGCCTGCCCACAGTAGATGCTAAATGAGAGGTGTAGTTGTTGATGCTAAGATTATTGCCCTAGTGATGGGCTAGTGTGGGGTCAACACCTGACCTCCATTCAGGACATGGGCACTTACCAGAGCTGATGGGTGTATTCTCTCAGGGAAGTTAATGGAATTCTTAGCTCAGGGATTGGGGATGAGGGCTTCAGGGTTAAAGAAGGCATGCTTTTGGAACTGTCCATCCCCCTGAAGCCTGGCATGTGCCTCCCTCCTCAGGAGGCTCTTTCTGGGGACAGGGGGTACCCTCTTTGCTCTGGGAGCTTCTGGTCTCGTGATTAAGACTTGTGGGTTTGTGGTGATAGAAACATTACGTAACTGTTCAGTTGTGAATAGGGACAAACAAGTTCCTAAGTTATTTCATAGATTAATTTGTTAGTTAATTGAAAAGAGATTTGAATACCCACTATTTCAAACCTGGTGACACAGAGATGAGCAGAATAAAGTTCCTGCCTGTAGAGCAGGGGAAGACAGACATTAAACAGCAGTGTATTGTTCAGTCGCTAAATCATGTCCAACTCTTTGCGACCCCATGAATTGCAGCATGCCAGGCTTCCCTGTCCTTCAGTATCTCCTGGAGTTTGCTCGAACTCATTTCCACTGAATCCGTGGTGTCATCCAACCATCCATCTCAAGCTCTGTCGCCCCCTTCTCCTCTTGTCCTCAATCTTTCTCGACATCAGGGTCTTTTCTAATGAGTTGGCTCCTCACATCTGATGGCCAAAGTATTGGAGCTTCAGCTTCAGCATCAGTCCTTGCAATGAATATCGAGGGTTGATTTCCTTTAAGGTTGACTGGTTTGATCTCCTTGCAGTTGAAGGGACTCTCAAGAATCTTCTCCAGCACCACAATTCAAAAGCATCAGTTCTTGGCGCTCAGCCTTCTTTATGGTCCAGCTCTCACATCCATACATGACTACTGGAAAAACCATAGCTTTGACTATATGGACCTTTGTCAGCAAAGTGGTATCTCTGCCTTTTAATATGTTGTCTAGGTTTTTCATAGCTTTTCTTCCGTGATGCAAAGAGCTTTTAATTTCATGGCTGCAGTCACCATCTGCAGTGATTTTGGAGTCCAAGAAAAGAAAAGCTGTTATTGTTTACATTTTTTCCTCATCAATTTACCATGAAGTGATGGGACCAGGTGCCATGATCTTAGTTTTTTGAATGTGGAGTCTTAAGCCAGCTTTTTCACTCTCCTCTTTCACCTTCATCAAGAGGCTCTTTAGTTCTTCTTCACTTTCTGCTATTAGAATGATATCATCTGCATATCTGAGGTTACTGATATTTCTCCTGCCACTCTTGATTCCAGCTTGCACTTCATCCAGCCGGGCTTTTCACACAATGTACTCTGCACTTAAGTTAAATAAGCAGGGTGACAATATACAGCCTTGACGTATTCCTTTCCCAATTTTGAACCAGTCTGTTGTTCCATGTCCGGTTCTAATTGTTGCTTCTTGACCTGCAAAACAGATTTCTCAGGAGGCAGGGAAGATGGTCTGGTGTTCCCATCTCTTGAATTTTCCAGTTTGTTGTGATCCACACAGTCAAAGACTTTAGGATAGTCAGTGAAGCAGAAGTAGGTGTTTTTCTGGAATTCTCTTGCTTTTTCTATGATCTAACAGATATTAACAGCTTGATCTTTAGTTTCTGTGTCTTTTCTAAATCCAGCTTGTACATTTGGAAGTTCTTAGTTTACATACTGTTGAAGCCTAGCTTGAAGGATTTTGAGCATTACCTTGCTAGCATGTGAAATGAGCTCAATTGTGTGGTAGTTTGAGCATTCTTTGGCATTGCCCTTCTTTGAGATTGGAATGAAAACTGACCTTTTCCAGTCCTGTGACCATTGCTGAGTTTTCCATATTTGCTGACATATTGAGTGGAGCACTTTAACAGCATCATCTTTTAGGATTTGAAGTAGCTCAGCTGGAATTCCATCACCTCCAGTAACTTTGTTTGTAGTATTGCTTCCTAAGGCCCACTTGACTTCACACTCCCCTGTTTGGCTCCTAGTGAGTGACCACACCATTGTGGTTATCCAGGTCATTAAGGCCCTTTTTGTACAGTTCTTCTGTGTGTTCTTGCCACCTCTTCTTAATATCTTCTGCTTCTGTTAGGTCCATACCATTTCTGTCCTTTGTTGAGCCCATCTTTGCATGAAATGTTCCCTTGGTAGCTCTCATTTTCTTGACGAGATCTCTAGTCTTTCCTATTCTGTTGTTTTGCTGTGTGGGACACACACACACACACACACACACACACACACACACCCATGTCAGGTGGTTAGTATGCTGAAGAAACAGAACAGAGTTAAGGAGCAGTTGTAGCTGGGGTACTCAGGGAAGACTGAGAAAGTTCAGACTAACGGGGACCTGTTGTGAGTGAGTAAGGGAAGATCTGGGCCTGTGTCTCAGGCAGAGGGAAAAGCCAGAGCAGTGGCCTGGAGGTGGGAACACAGTGAAGGCCAGTGTGGGATGAGATATGCAGAGGATCAAAGGAGCTGGGACCCAAAAGGTGAGTCCTTTCTGCCATGCTGAGGAACAGTGTGAGATGCACTCCAGGTTCGCCTGCGTGCTGCAGGAAGCATGGAGGCAGGTGAGCAGGGAACTGTGATATTCAGCAGGGGGTTGTGGTGGACTGTGCTGCAGGCTGCCGGTGGTGAGAGGGGTTGAAATCTGGGTGTAGCTGGTCGATAGAGTTCAAAATTTACATGTGGGGTGCGAAGGGGAAAAAGAGACAAGGATGGTTCCTGGTTTGGGGTTTGAAATAAATGAGGAGTGGATGCTTAGGAAGGGGCACCATCATTTGGGTCATTAGCTGAACTCTGGGCTGATGGTGTTACTGAACTGAACTCAGGTCTGCTTGCCTGACATGCAGCAGAGCCAATCTACTGACACTGGGTTGTGGTGAGGTAAAGAACAGTGTTTATCTGCAGGGTGGCAAGTAAGGAGAACAGGCAGCTCACGCTCAAAAGGCCTGAACTCCCCGTTGGCTTTCAGGCAAAGGTTTTTAAAGACCGTGTTAGGAGTTAACTCGTGGAGCTTCTTCTGGTTAGTCGGTGGTGAGGTCACAGGATGTTGTTGTTTGGGGAATCTCAGTCGTCAGCTTTCTGGTTCCAACCAGTCTGGTCTACATGCTTGTTGTGGTCAGTAAGTAGTCACCACCCTCTATCAGGTGGGGGGGGGGCTTAACTTCTGCAGAGCACCTCAGAGATAGGCATCAGCCTTCTGGAGGCACCCCTGAAGTCCTGTGGCTGCTCCCTTCTAATCCTTAACTGCTTGTCTGCTCTGTGGAACTCAGGGAAGGTCTCGGATACTGAGGCCGTTTTTTCCCTGTAAGCAAGAAACAGGACACGGAGGGGCTTTCGTGTCCTGGAAGGCCCCACAGAGTCCTCCTTAGTTTCGGTTTCCCTTTTTCTTTGATCCTCCTCAATCCTGGGGGGACAGGGGTGGGACAAGGAGAGGAATAAAGTTTTGGATCAAGAGATATATCACAAAAGAGAACTTGAACATGAAGATGCCTAACTCCAAGTCTACATTCTTAACCTTCAGTGGGCAGTGTTGGTCATCAAGCTGAATGCAAACATTGGGCCTCTGGACATCTTGAGAGGACAGAGCTGGAAAAGGTCGGCAGGGGAGCTCAGTTTTGGGGGGACTTGGTTTCAGTAAGAATTGGAGACAAGTCAGGTGTGCCTGGCCCTGTGGCTGTCAAGGACCCCACTGCCCTTGGGGATCCTAAGGAGCCAACCAGGCATTTACACGTGTGTGTTTGACATCTGCCCCAAGTCTGCTTTCCTGGAGTGGCGGCTTTTCCAGTTTTGCTGTCTGCTAGCTGTTGGCCCAGCTCTGTTTACTGAGAAATGGGTGGAGAGCTGGGTACGGTGGGCCTGGGAGCCCCGCTCATAGGAACAGCTAGGCCAGAATCTGGGTAACAGGTGAGGCAGCTACCACCCTCCTTCATCCCACCTTTGTCCTCTGCCCCTCAGAGGGTGGGGAGGGGTCCAGCAGGGTGGGAGGCTGAGGGCTGAGTCCTAAGTTCATGCTCGGCCTGCTGAGTTTTGTCAGGCGGAGGGAGTCTGAGGGGGAGGTATGGTGACTGAGCAAGGGCACTTGTAGAGGCTTTCTGTGGTTCTGCTTCTCCTCCTGCTATCCCCTCCCCTCATCCCCGAAGTCTGAATGCTGATGGCTGCTAGAGGAGGCTGGGCTGCTCTCAGACATGGTTTGAATGGTCTGGGGACAGGACAAAACCCTGTGGTTCCCTTAGTGACCATTCAGGGCTTCATCCTCCTGGGACTGTGCCAACCCTTTGAAGGGTGTTCTGATCTCCATATCCCACCTCCGTGCCTCTTTGGGCCTCTGTGGTGGACTCCAGACCTTTTCCAACTTCTGTCCTCTCAGGATGTCCAGCTTAATGAGAAAAGCTGCTCCTGGAAGGTTAAGAATGTGGACTGGGAGTTAGGCAGCTTCATGTTCAAGGGCTGACTGTATTACTTACTAGCTGTTTGATCTTGGACAAGTCATACACCTTCCCTGGGACTTGGTTCCCTCATCCACAGAATAGGGATGATGGCTCTCGTCTCCTGGACTGTGTGGGCGATAAAGGAGATGCAGAGTCCGGCACACCTGAGCACACAGTGAGTCTAGCTCTGCCGAGTCCTTAGCACCAGTCACTTGTCCTGCCTCTCAGGTGTGCTCCACAGGCCAGCAGCACTGGCATCCCCTGGCAGCTGGGAAGAGGTGGAGCCTCTCAGGTCCATTTGCACGCATCGCATCAGAATCTGCATTTTAACTAGACTCAGTGATCCTTGTGTGTTAATGCTTGAGAAGCTCTGTTGTATGTCACTCCTGAAGAGCAGCGTCTGTAGTGGTGCACACCTCTTGAAAGTGAAGTGAAAGTGACAGTCGCTCAGTCGCGTCCGACTCTTTGCAACCCCATGGTCTGTAGCCCACCAGGCTCCTCTGTCCATGATATTCTCCAGGCAAGAATACTGGGGTAGGTAGTCATTTCCTTCTCCAGGGGCTTCCCACTCCAGGGATCAAACCTGGGTCTCCTGCTTTGCAGGTGCATTCTTTAGTGTCTGAGCCACCAGGGAAGTCCCATACCTCTTACATGCAGGGACTTTTCTCTTCCTACTTCTTTCTTGATGGAGCATGTCTTGGCTGCAGTCTTACCCAGGACAAGTCCCAGATAATGACCATTGTCAAAACCCGTGTTTCCTGAGCACTTGCTGTCCAGGCTTTGGAAAGTTCAGGTGCTCGGATGGTGCAGGAGTTGAGGTGGGTGCCACGTAGGTGGAACAGTTAGGTTCCTGCAGTGAAGGATGTGCAGACCAGTGTTTTACGTGCCGCAGGGGCCGAGGAATCCAGGCTTTGAGAGCTGAGCGGGTGTCAGGGAAATTGTACTGGGTCAGAATTCACTGAACTAGTGAATCCCATTTTGGAAGTCGCTTTGTGGAACAGAGGCCTTGTTCATTTTGGAACTCTTTATTCACAGAAAGCACTTAATGATGCCTGCCCCTCCCCCATGTCTGTATTCCTTCAGTAACTTGTCCCCAGTGAGGGGGAGGTGGGGGAGGGATGAGCATGTCTAGGGTCAGTTCTCGCAGAAGAAGCAGGTTCATCGGACTTTGGAAGGGAAGCCTTGGCTGGGCAGGGGAGAGACATGGGTTTCTTCTGGGTATCAGTTGAATGTTCCTTTTTAAAAAAATTATTTATTTATGTATTTATTTGGTTGCACCGGGTCTTAGTTGCAGTGCTTGGGGTCTTTAGTTGTGGCATGTGGATCTGGTGTCCTGACCAGGGGGATCAACCCTGGGCCCCCTGTGTTGGGAGTAGTAGTCTTAGCCAGTGGACCACCAGGGAAGTCCCCCAGTTGAGTGTCATTGATGAGGCACCCAGGTGGAAGGAGAGTTGGTCTCTGATCTGTCAAACACGTAGAGTAGGCAGGGGACCAGCCTGCTGCGGTTCTCACACTGGGTCTGGTGAATTCAGTCACCCAAGGACGGACTCCCCTCCCCCTTAAATCATAGATTTTCTAGGCCTGTCGCTGCCTGCTGCTCCTTAGTCTCTCAGTCGTGTCCGACTCCTTGTGACCCCATGAACTGTAGCCTGCCAGGCTCCTCTGTCCATTGGGTTTTTCAGGCAAGAATACTGAAGTGGGCTGCCATTCCCAGGGTTATCTTCCTGACCCAGGGATTGAACTCACGTCTCCTGCATTGCAGGCAGATTCTTTACCCACTGAGCCAATGGGGAATATTTTCTAGGCCTGGTCCTATGAATTTAGTAGGTTTTAGGTTGTATCTTGGTATGAGTATGTATAGAGAAAGCCCACACTGATATGTGCAGGTTAGGGTACAGCAGCAGCAGAGCTCTGAAGATAAAATCTGTCTTGTGAGCCAACATCTGGATACGTGCTCGGGCCGTGGTCAAATCCTGATTGGTTTTGGCCAGGTCTCAGCCGTGGAGAGTGACAGGGCTTCGTCCAAGAGCGGTTGGCTGTGTGGCCTTGCCGTTGTGCTTAGCCTGTGTGGGTCACACTCCCAGGAGAAGACCTGCTCCAAGTACCTGCCAGGGTCCGACCAGTCCTGCCCGGGACCTGTAGGGAGACAGGTGGCGACAGTGACTGAGCTTCCAGAGGCAGGTCCCAGCCGTTCTCACTCTGCACCCGATGGGGAGGGTGACAGCCGGCAAATGGCAAGGAAAGCCTTCTTTTCCCTGCTGTCTCCCTGAAAAGCAGGTACAGAGGAAGAACCCCAGAGTCCCTCGGGAAGATCTGGAGCAGCAAAAGTGACCTTATAGGGGTGGAGGTTGGGAAAGGCGGGGGACAAGGATCCTTTGCGCCTCAGGCTGGGCTAGTAACGCATCCTCTTTCATCGAGGGGATGGAGGGAGAGGCGAGGAGCTCATTCTGTCTCAGGCAACTGAGGGGGTAAGAAAGGAATGGGGATTTTCTTTCATCTCTTTCCTATTACGATGGTAATATATGGCCCTTATAAAAAATTCACACAGGACAAAAATAGACAGTAGGAAGTGATAGTTCCCTGCAGCCTCACCCCCAGAGATAGCCACTGTTAATGCCATGGTATGTGGAGCATGACCGGCTCGGGCTCAGGGCCCCTGACCTCAGCCCCAGTGACGGATGTCTGTGCTTGCTGATTCCCGTCACTCAGGGCTTGGTGGCTTTGTGGCTGGAGTCCATGTATTAATACTTTTCATTGCCCCACCTCCCAGGATCTTATGTACTAAATGAGGCCTAGCCCAGCTTTCAGCAAGTTGACTTGCCCTTGGATGACTTAAAGGGTCAGGCCCAGGGTGGATGTTGGGTAAAGAAGGCAGGGGAGTGAGGATATTGATGCTTGCTGGTTTGTCTTTCTAGTAAAGGTCTCCTCGTGCCCCCAGACACCTCCTCGTGCCCCCAGACACCTCCTCACGCACACCCCATCAGTCTGTCTCTCAGCTCTCTTCTCTGCTCCTCGCCTTTCCTCCCCCACCTTTCTTCCCTGCCCCTGATCATCTTGAGAGCACAGAAACACACACACACCCTCTGGGCCCGGCCCTCCGCCCTCCTTGCTTGTGCTACCATATGTCCTGACCCAGCTTCCCAGGGAGAGGCCTCTCAGGTTTGGGAGGGAAACCAATAGCCAGGGCTCACTTTACATAGGTTACCCAAGTGGTCACCAGGAAAAGGCCAGCTGCATAGCCCATGATTGGCACCAAGAGGTTAGTCATGATGGATGCTTCCAAAGGGAGCCAACTGGAAATGACCCAGCAAGACTTTTTTTTTTTTAAGTTACAAGGTTTAAACCCACCAACATCAATTCCTTGCAGTGACTTAACTCTGGACATTTGAATATATAGGAACTTCCATACAAAAGATCTCCCACCCCTTTGTGTCCACGAGCAACTCAGGGAGCTGGTGCTGTGGGGTGAGCAGCTGTCAGGGACTGAGGCGTGTATGGTGCAGTACATGTGTGTATGTGTGTGTGTGGTGTGGTACATGTGTAGTGTGGTACATGTGTAGTGTGTGGTGTGGTACATGTGTAGTGTGTGTGTGTGGTGTGATACATGTGTGTGTGTGTGTGTGTGGTGCGGTACATGTGTAGTGTGTGTGTGGTGTGGTACATGTGTAGTGTGTAGTGTGGTACATGTGTAGTGTGTGTGTGGTGTGGTACATGTGTAGTGTGTGTGTGGTGTGGTACATGTGTAGTGTGTGTGTGTGTGGTGTGGTACATGTATAGTGTGTGTGTGGTGTGGTACATGTGTAGTGTGTGTGTGGTGTGGTACATGTGTAGTGTGTGTGTGTGTGGTGTGGTACATGTATAGTGTGTGTGTGGTGTGGTACATGTGTAGTGTGTAGTGTGGTACATGTGTGTGTGTGTGGTGTGGTACATGTGTAGTGTGTGTGTGGTGCGGTACATGTGTAGTGTGTATGTGGTGTGGTACATGTGTAGTGTGTAGTGTGGTACATGTGTAGTGTGTGTGTGGTGTGGTACATGTGTGTGTGTGTGTGTGTGGTGCAGTACATGTGTAGTGTGTGTGTGGTGCGGTACATGTGTAGTGTGTATGTGGTGTGGTACATGTGTAGTGTGTAGTGTGGTACATGTGTAGTGTGTGTGTGGTGTGGTACATGTGTGTGTGTGTGTGTGTGTGGTGCGGTACATGTGTAGTGTGTGTGTGGTGTGGTACATGTGTAGTGTGTAGTGTGGTACATGTGTGTGTGTGTGTGGTGTGGTACATGTGTAGTGTGTGTGTGGTGCGGTACATGTGTAGTGTGTGTGTGGTGTGGTACATGTGTAGTGTGTAGTGTGGTACATGTGTAGTGTGTGTGTGGTGTGGTACATGTGTAGTGTGTAGTGTGGTACATGTGTAGTGTGTGTGTGGTGTGGTACATGTGTAGTGTGTAGTGTGGTACATGTGTAGTGTGTGTGTGGTGTGGTACATGTGTAGTGTGTAGTGTGGTACGTGTGTGTGGTGTGGTACATGTGTAGTGTGGTACATGTGTGTGTGTGTGTGTGGTGTGGTACATGTGTAGTGTGTGTGTGGTGCGGTACATGTGTAGTGTGTGTGTGGTGTGGTACATGTGTAGTGTGTAGTGTGGTACATGTGTAGTGTGTGTGTGGTGTGGTACATGTGTAGTGTGGTACGTGTGTGTGGTGTGGTACATGTGTAGTGTGTGTGTGTGGTGTGGTACATGTGTAGTGTGTGTGTGGTGTGGTACATGTGTAGTGTGTAGTGTGGTACATGTGTAGTGTGTGTGTAGTGTGGTACATGTGTAGTGTGTGTGTGGTGTGGTACATGTGTAGTGTGTAGTGTGGTACATGTGTAGTGTGTGTGTGGTGTGGTACATGTGTAGTGTGTAGTGTGGTACGTGTGTGTGGTGTGGTACATGTGTAGTGTGGTACATGTGTGTGTGTGTGTGGTGTGGTACATGTGTAGTGTGTGTGTGGTGCGGTACATGTGTAGTGTGTGTGTGGTGTGGTACATGTGTAGTGTGTAGTGTGGTACATGTGTAGTGTGTGTGTGGTGTGGTACATGTGTAGTGTGGTACGTGTGTGTGGTGTGGTACATGTGTAGTGTGTGTGTGTGGTGTGGTACATGTGTAGTGTGTGTGTGGTGTGGTACATGTGTAGTGTGTAGTGTGGTACATGTGTAGTGTGTGTGTGGTGTGGTACATGTGTAGTGTGTAACGTGTGTGTGGTGTGGTACATGTGTAGTGTGTGTGGTGCGGTACATGTGTAGTGTGTGTGTGTGGTGTGGTACATGTGTAGTGTGTGTGTGGTGTGGTACATGTGTAGTGTGTGTGTGGTGTGGTACATGTGTAGTGTGTGTGTGTGGTGCAGTACGTGTGTGTGTGTGGGGGGTGTGGTACATGTGTAGTGTGTGTGGTGCGGTACATGTGTAGTGTGTGTGTGTGGTGTGGTACATGTGTAGTGTGTGTGTGTGGTGTGGTACATGTGTAGTGTGTGTGTGGTGTGGTACATGTGTAGTGTGTGTGTGTGGTGTGGTACATGTGTAGTGTGTGTGTGTGGTGTGGTATGTGTGTGTGTGTGTGGGGGGGTGTGGTACATGTGTAGTGTGTGTGGTGTGGTACATGTGTGTGTGTGTGGTGTGGTACATGTGTAGTGTGTGTGTGGTACGGTACATGTGTAGTGTGTGTGTGTGGTGTGGTACATGTATAGTGTGTGTGTGGTGTGGTACATGTGTAGTGTGTGTGGTGTGGTACGTGTGTGTGTGTGTGTGTGTGGTGCGGTACATGTGTAGTGTGTGTGTGGTATGGTACATGTGTAGTGTGTGTGTGTGTGTGTGTGTGTGTGGTGTGTGTGTGTGTGTGTGTGTGGTGTGTGTATACTCTGAGGGTCTTTGAGCCCTTCGGTAATCAATGTGACCACCTCCACTGGACTTCATTATGGAATAAAACTTGACTGGCTGGGTCTAGAATTCTGGGGAGTTTTTCCCTCAGAATTTCAAAGGCATGACTCCATATGGTGTCCAGTGTTGCTAGTGAGGACCTGATGCTGCTCTAATTTCTGAATGTGTTATATGGACCTGTGTCCTCTCTGTGGAAGCCACTGGTCTCCTTTTTATACCTGGGGCTCTGAAACCTCAGTGCTCCCCATCACTAAGTCTTTCTCTGATCACTGTGCTGAGTGCTGGTGGGCGCATCTGTGCAGGCACGCTTGGCCTTCGGGAGAACTTCCTTGTATTATTTCTTTCATGGCTTCTTGCTCACGTTCTCGCTGTGCTCACTGTGTCTGCTTTTTTTAATTAAAGGAGTTTATTTTTAGAGTAGTTTTAGGAAAGTACACAGAGCTCCTGTATATACCCCCCACCCCCGCTCCTGCTGTAGTAGTCTCTGTTATTAACATCTGTATTAACATTAGTGTGGTACATGTATGATTGGTGAGCCAGTAGCAGTACATTATTATTAATTACAGTCTCCTTCCTGGCTGCTTGCTCTTGGCTGAGTTACCTCACCACGGAGCTTTGACCTCCTGATCTGTAAAATCCCAGGCCTGTTGTGAGCTGGGCGTGGAGGGGAGATGAGAACCACCGCCCTCCGCATCCCTTTGTAAGGCATGGTCGGTGCCTCCAGATGAGTGAGTGCTCTTTCCTTCCCTGAGCCTCTTGCTTAAGGCCTCTGTATGCCATCTTGTCTGCTTCTCCATCCTGCAGAGGTGTACCTGGCAGGGCTTTGGGTGAGTCAGTGAGGGAGTGAGGTGTGTGTGTGTGTGTGTGTGTTTATGCACTAGCCTTCCTGGCCCTGGGCTTCGGGAGAGCTGTTCTTTCCAGGACTCACTCGTGGCTCAGAGCAGAGCTTAGGCTGTGACCAGTCAGAGGAGATGATGTAGACAGGGGAAAATGCGGGTAGTTGTGTCTGTACCTGGGGCCTGGAGTTGTAAGGGTTCCTCCCAGGCCTGTGGGAGCCTGTGGGGGTGGCTGTCATGACCCCCAGGGCAGGGAGGGGCTCTGGGAGGTCCCTGTGACCAGAGCCCCGACACCCCCTTCTTTCTCACAGGTGGTACAAGCTGCACTCGAAGGCGGGCAAGAAGGAGAAGGAGCGCGGGGAGATCCAGGTGACCATCCAGTTCACGCGCAACAACCTCAGCGCCAGCATGTTCGACCTGTCTGTGAAGGACAAGCCGCGGTCCCCCTTCAGTAAGATCAAGGACAAGATGAAAGGCAAGAAGAAGTATGACCTGGAGTCCGCCTCTGCCATCCTCCCCAGCAGCGCCCTAGAGGACCCCGAGCTGGGCAGCCTGGGCAAGATGGGCAAAGCCAAAGGCTTCTTCCTCCGCAGCAAGTTGCGCAAGTCCTCGCTGACCCAGTCCAACACCTCGCTGGGCTCAGACAGCACTCTGTCCTCGGCCAGCGGGAGCCTGGCCTACCAGGGCCCCGGCGCCGAGCTGCTCACCCGCTCGCCCAGCCGCAGCAGCTGGCTGTCCTCAGAAGGGGGTGAGCGAGGGGACCGGGGGGGGCGGGCTGGCCCCTTGGCTGTAGGGGAGGCCGGGGGGAGCAGGCGTCTCACTCCACATGTGCTTCCTTTCCAGGCCGGGACTCTGCACAGTCCCCCAAGTTGCTCACCCACAAACGGACCTACAGTGACGAGGCCAGCCAGATGCGGGCGGCGCCTCCCCGGGCTCTTCTTGACCTTCAGGGCCATCTTGATGGGGCCTCGCGCTCCTCTCTCTGTGTCAATGGGAGCCACATATACAACGAGGAGCCCCCGGCGCCCCCACGGCACCGCAGTTCCATCTCGGGCCCATTTCCACCCTCCAGCTCCCTGCACGCTGGCTCTTCCCGGCCCTCCGAGGAGGGGCCGCGGTCTGCGGACGACTCCTGGGCCCGAGGCAGCCGCCGCCCCAGCAGCTCTGAGGCAGCACCTGGACAGGAGGAGCTGAGCTCCCAGGCCAGAGTGTTGGCCGTGGGGGCCCGCCGCTCTGGAGAGGAGGAGGGGGCCCGGCCCTCAGAGGGGAGGCCGGTGCAGGTCGCCACCCCCATGGTGGCCTCCTCTGAGGCTGCGGTGGAGAAGGAGGGAGCTCGCAAGGAGGAGCGGAAGCCCCGAATGGGCCTTTTCCACCATCACCACCAGGGGCTGAGTCGGAGTGAGATGGGGCGCCGAGGCTCTCTGGGGGAGAAGGGGGGCCCCACTCTGGGAGCCTCCCCCCACCACTCATCCACTGGGGAGGAAAAGGCCAAAAGTAGCTGGTTTGGCTTGAGAGAAGCCAAGGAACCATCCCAGAAACCCAGGTATGTCCTTGGCAAGACCAGCTTTGGTCCCCGGGAAAGATGCTGAGATGTCTGCACTGAACCCCGGGGCAGGGAGGATGGCGCAGATGGGGCCCGGGGGCAGGCTGCTGGGCTCTGGCTTTGCATGGTTAAGCAGGGGAACCTTGTCTCCCTAAGCCAAGGCTTGTTGTCTGCACATGGACACAGGTGAGTTGAAGGGCATAGCGCTCTGGGAGCCCCGCCGGCCTCACTTCCTGAGTTGGCACATCTATCCCCTGAGGAGTGGGAGGAAGAGGACAGAAGCAGGGAAGGCCATTTGTAGGAATTGTTTGCTTCCCAACCTCTACCTCTTGCCTGCTGGCCTCAAGGTCATGAAGCTTTGCCAGGTAGAGAGGCAGGGACTGAGGACTCACTTGAGGCTTTCCCACCCTGTCTGAAGCTAGATGACTTCCCACCAGCTGTCCCAGCTGGCTCTCTGCTCTCTTCTCTCTGAGGGATGGGAGTTGAGTAATGGATGTGCCCAGTCCTCCCCCATATACTCACCCCTGGTTGCTCCCAGGGCTTGGCCAGAGGCTATGGGCAGCTCCCCTGAAACCTGTGACCTATTCCGTGTCTTTGGAGACTCTTGGGGCCCTGGCCCCCTCTGGTGTCTCTTGGTCTTGGGGTAGGGCACGTGCTGATGGTAGCTGCTCTATTTTGAATATGCTGAGTCCCACCCAGGAGAAGAATGCAGTCCTTCAGCCTAGGCCTGGGACAGAGCCCCTAGCCCCCACCTTAGTCCTTTGGCTTCCTCCTGAGTTGGAGCCGGTGGAGGTTGCCGTGTTGTCCAGCGGGGCTCAGGGAGGGGCTCTGGGCTTCGACTGGGAGCAGGTGTCCTGCCCTCCCAAGGGCTGGGGGGTCAGCACTGGACAGGTGCCTCTGCGACAGCCTCACCCAGTGTGGCAGGGCGGCTGTTACTGTTCTCTTAGCAAGCCCGCCCGTCCCTGTCAGTGGGTATGTGGGCCAGAGGTGGAGGGGGAGGATTGGGCACAGTGGTAAAGGGCTAAAAAGGGTGGAGGGAGGACCCTCAGCCTCTTCCCCAGCAGGCAGGCGTGGACTCCTGAAGTACCGGTTCTTCTCTTTCCCTGTGAGATGCTGAGTGTGCTCAAGGGAGCAGGGAGAGAGATGCAGGGCCTTTTAGCTTCGAGCTCTGACTGTCTCGCAGCTCTCTGTACAGCCTCAGAGATGAGTATGTGGGGGCATCAGTCTCTGGGTGATGTTTCCCCTACTTAGGAGCAGCCCTACTCACCGGAGCCCAGGGAACTGCTGGCTGCCTGCTGCCTAGGGGAAGGAGCGGGTGGGCCTTTCTCAGATGCCCAGGCTGAGCCAGTGGCCCTGTGACCACTAAGAGATTGTAGGTGGTATGGTGGAGGGAGGGGCACAGACCACGGGCCAGTGCTGCTGTCCACGGGATGTCTCTGGGCCTTTTCTAGGGCAGGATGGATGAGGGGACATTTGTCTGTAAGGCAGTTTTTAGACAAGTGCCGGGCATTGGGCTCAGCGCTTTGCAAGCCGTGACTGAGTGATGTGGGGTGGTCCTTGCTGCTGCTTACTGTTTTCCTTCAGTTTCTCCATGTCTTCTGATGGCCTTTCAGAGGCAAGAGAAGTTGGATGACTGATGAACATAAGGAAGCCGAGGTTTTTGTTCTCCTGGGCTTGAATTCCAAGCTCATCCTCTGCAGGCTGGAGGGCGGATGGGGCTTCCTGCCCTCCCTGGGGCCCGAGTGCTGACAGTGGCTGCAGGCTAGGTGGGACGGGCGTGACCTGGACTTTGAGCCTTGTCAGTGTCCCTGGCCCAGTGTGCCTCGGAGGAGGGGGGCTGGCCTGGGAGAAACCACCTTTGGTGTCTCCTCAGAGGGCTTGGGGCTATTGAGGAGAGAATAAGAGGTGAGCAGGAAGAACTGGTGGCAGGAAGCCATAAGTTGGACACCTAGAATTGGAGTGACTGAGTGTGGCCGCGAGACCCCCAGGAGAGCCTGTCTGCAGACCCAGAGGTTGGGGTGCCTCTACCCCAGGCGACCATTGAGTGTGGGGTGTTCCTCGCCAGGCAGGGCAGCGGCGCCCTCTAGTGCTCCCACTCGGCACTGAGCCCCCGGAGAGGCCGGAGGCAGGATGCGCTGCCTCTGGGTGTCCAGAGAAAAGCTGTTGGAGAAGGAGCCAGAGCATGAGAGGCCAGGAAGGTGGTCCTCCCGCCCCCCTGCCCTGCCCCTCGTCTGCCAGGTCCCGGGACTGTCACACAGCCCCCACCCGCATGTGTGTGTGTGCGTGCGTGTGTCGGGGAGTGAGTGGGTGGTTGAGATCTGGGCCACTGGACTAGGCCCTGCTCACCAGCCCTGCTGTGGGCCATTCACCCTGGGCTGCAGCACAGGCTACTTTAGTGTGTGTTTAGGACCGTCACGACCGTGTGTGTGTGTGTGTAAAACCCACCAGTGCCAAAACAAGTGGTTTCTGTGTCTGTCCCGTTCTCTGTCCCTGATCCTCTTAGGGTGACCTCTTAGGGCACCTCAGGCTCCCGGCCCCTCCCTTCACACTAACCATGGATCTTTGTGTACAGTGGCAGATCAGGTGTTATATAAAAACATTTTTTTTTAAATTAAGGGTACTCATGGTCCCGCCTAGAGGCATATGCATTGTGGTGGTCTTTAGCAGTCTCTGCATCACCCCCAGCCCCTCACCAGGTGTGAACAGCGAGGTCTCTATGAACCTGGAGTGTGAGCTGGCTGCTGAGAGACCCTGGGGTCTCGGGCATTCTCAGTGGCGTAAACGCGTGACTGTGGTGTGTGCCAGTGACCTAGAGGCAGTGTGGCCCTAAGTCCTGTTTGTGCCTGTTTTCCTGGCATTGCCCCTTTACTGTGTTAAAAATATTATGGTTCGGAAGATAACTCTTACGGTCTCCCTGCTTGCAGCATACAGGCCCCCCCGCACCGCCCCCCCACACCAGGTCACCTCACTGCCCAGATGAAGGGAGAGGGTGTCTTGTCACGTCTCCTGGACATCAGGGTACCTATTAGACAGATGCCAGGAGATGGGTCCTGGGGGCGCTGGCTGAAGGCATGTTGGCTGGGATGGGAATGCCTGAAAGGCTGGCTTTGGCCTTTTCCGGGAGTGTCTGGGGGAGAGCCTTTGTGGATCTCCATGCCCCCTGGGACCAGTGCATGGAAATAACAAGGACACACGGCTTGTCTCAGTCTGAGGGAGAGCTGTCCACCGGTGCAGCCTGGCCCCAGTTGCAGAGGCGTCCTCCTCGCGCTGTAGGGAGTCACCCAGCGGCGGCTGTGTAAGAAGAGGGGGCCTGTCAGAGTGAGCAGACGATTGCTTTGTTAAGTGGCGGGTTCATCCAATTGCTGTAAGGTTCCTGAAGCAACACTAAGGCCCTGAAGTTTTATTCTCTCAGGCTGGAGGGGCAGGGACCCTTGGACATCTGATTTCTTTCCCCAGCTTTTGGTCCTGGAGAGGATGAGTCAGGATATGTTGACGCCTCGGTGCTTGGTGGGGGCGGGAGGAGCAGGGCAGCAGTGTGTGGGGCTGGCACGGTGGGCCCTGTCCCCAGAGCATACCCTGCAACCACAGCCCCACACGGCAACGTGTCTGATCTGTGTCAGGTGCAGTGGTAGGGAGGGGCGTTGTTTTTGTTTTTGGCCAGGCTGCACAAATTGGGGGATCTTAGTTCCCTGACTAGACGTTGAACCTGGGCCCTCTGCAGCAAAAGCGTGGAGTCCTAACCACTGGACCGCAAAGGAATTCCGGGGAGGGGATTTTTAGAGTGAGAGCTTTCAGAATGTGCACCTGGTGTGGAGCAGGGGAGGCATGGGGGCAGGGAGGACGTGTGACTGGGTGAGAGGGATGAACTGGTGAAGTGCTGACTCTGGGGAGGCTGCTAGCTCGGCGTTGTACCTGGAGCTCCTTCCTCTAGGGAGAGCCGTTTGCGGGTTCCATACCAACGGGCTCGTGTGCCCCTCTGGGGAGCCAGTGGAGGGAGGGTTTCCAGCCGAGCCTGGGGCTCCCAGCTCCTCCCCTGCCCTCTCCTGCCCTGTGGTTCTGACAGTCCGCCAGATTGCTGCAAGACTGCACGGGTGAGTGCGGCCAGTCCAGGGCCGAGGGGTGTGGAGTGACTCTTGGGGCATTTAATGTTTGATGGAGCTGCTTCCGTCAGACCCCTCTGTCCACTTGTCATCAAGGGCACTGGTAAGAGATGGCTCAGCTTCCCTCAGCCCTGTTCCTGGGGGCCGAGTCCCGCAGCAGGGTTGGTGCTTCGATGGTGGGGGTGGACTGAGGGCAGGGTCTTGACCACATGGTGGTGGTGCTTTGCTCTCTTGGCCCCTAAGGTAGACATTTCTGGAGGAAGGGAGAGGGGAACTCTGGGCCCAGGATCCTCCCTCTTTCAGTGTCTTTACCATGTCTTGACCGTAGAGGCAGAGCTGTTCTGGAAAGCCCAGGTGGGGTGGGAGAAGACAGGACTTTTTACGCCACCCCCAACCCTTTCCTCCCCACCTGCTGGGAGTTATTACAAGGCAAAAACAGGCTCAGGAGAGTCTCTGGAAGCTGGATTCTTAAGAGAAGCCCAGGGCTTGGGGTCTGACTGTGTCCTGCCTTTGAGACTTGGCTGATAGACTCCAGCCTGTCTGGGAGGCCCTCCTGTGCTGCTGGCTGAACTGGCCTCCTTCCCATCACCTGCCCCTGTGTCTGCAGATGAGCTGGCCCAGCCTCTGCCCAGCTCCACGGGACTGCCTCCGACTGGGCCCTGGCTCCCCGGAAGAGTCCTGGCTCCAGACTTCTGGGCCTCTTTCTGTAGGTGCCTCTCCTACCCCCGCCCTCCTTCCTCATGGCCTGACTATTGAAGCCTGGCCTCTGCGACCTCAGAGTTCGCCCCCAGCATTTCCCCGTGGGAAGGAGCTGCTTGAATGGAGAAGACAGATATATAGGAGTTCTTCAGGATGTTTCCATCTGGGCTGGCAGGGATCGTGGAATGGGCATCTTAGGGCTTGGGGGGATGGAAGATGGCGCTCAAAATAGCAGGCAAGGCCACTGAGGTCTGGGTCTGACAGGTGGGCTGAGCTGCAAGGCATTGTCAGACTGCTGAAAATGGGGGTGTCAGGCCCCCCTTTCCCTGTGCTGTCGTTCTGGCCTTCTGTCTGTGTCCCGGAGAAGCCAAGAGCTCTCATTTTAGAGTCTGTCCCTTCCCATTCCCCTCAAGTCAGTTGCGTGCTGTAGATAAGGCATAAGTGCTCCCCCCAAGGAGACCCCAGAGTGGGCACCTGAAGGCCAGCAAGTGTCTTGGTTAATGTAAGTGTATCATCAGGGAGTGGATTTCCCAGGGGAGCCAGGGGTCTGTGTGGGGGACCCCAGGAGGCCCCTGGTGACATCTATGGTTGCTGTTGCTGCCACCTCCCAGCCTTGGTCTCCCCCGTGGGGTCACTTCCAAGTCTGGCCCGCCAGTGTCCTTGGTGAGAGGCTGCCTGCCGAGTGCCGGGCCAGGTGGATGCCTGGCAGCAGACATCCTCAGCAGTGTCTCATCCTTTTTGGCTGGTTATGGTACCCCTCCCAGAAGCGAGAAGGCCACAGCAGAAGGTTCTGTCTGGTTGGTACCGTGTCGCGTCTGATAACAGCCCCATCGTCACCTTTCATTTCCGCCAGGGCTCAGGAGGACCCAGGCTGTTTCATGGGCGGAAGATCAGGCACCGGCTGGGTGCTGTTAGTCCCCACTTCATCCAGCCACGTACCTGCGCCTGGGTTTTCTCTGGTCTGTCTATCCTGTCCCAACCAGCCAGTGTTTTCTTTTCTCAGTCCCATAAAGAGATGTAAAGTGCTCTCTAGTTGGTTCTTCAGATGGCAGTCTGGCATTGAGTAGTTGTCAGCGTGGGCTCATAGCTGGCATCCCACCTGTAAAATGGGAGTACCGCTCCTCGGGGTTGCTTTGAGGATCAGAGGAGCTCTGTCCAGCATCTTCATCCTGGGGGGCTGCCTCATCATGTACGTGCCGGGGGCTTCCGTCTGTCCCCGGGCCCGCATCCCCGAGCCCAGCCCGCGTAGCGCTGTAGCCCCTCGTCCCCAGGCAGGTGGGGGGCAGGCAGTGGGGCTCAGCAGGGGCCTCTGCAGTCTTGGCATTAACCAGGAGGCTCACGGTTTTGTCTCCCTCCACAGCCTGGACGTGTCTCCTCAGGTAGAATCTGACCTGGCTGCTCTTCCTCACCACCACCCCTGCTCCCCCTGTGCTCCGGCCCCCCCCACTGCCCCCCTGCTAAGCACTAACCTTTGTGCAGTCGCCTCCCCTGCTGCCGCCGCTGCTGCCGCTGCCGCCGCCCCCGAGACCACCCCGTCTGGACTCTCGGGTCTCACCAACCCGTTCCTCACCTCCCTGCAGAGCAACCCTTTCTTCGAGGAACTCATAGCCGACATAGCACTAAACTCTCCTTCACCTGCTCCCTCTCTCCCCAGTGCCTCGAGGGCCAACCCCACCCCCCTGGCCTCCCCTGGGAAAGCCCAGCCTGAGTGGGACGACACCTTCAACATCTTTGCTGCCAGCAGGCTGCGTCCAGAGGCCAGGAGTGAGATCCTGGCCCCACCAGGAGTGGGGCTGGAGGCGATTGGGCTGCAAGACCCAGGCCCTGGGGCCATGACAATGAAGGCAGCTGAGCCCCAGGGGGACCCTGGGGGAGGAGAGAGAGGTGGGAGCAGCATGTGGCCGGAGCCCAGAGTTCCTCTGGACTTGGGACTGGACTGTCCAAGCACGAGTGTGGCTGACCCAGGGCCCCTCGGGTCAGAAGGGGCCTGTCTGCCCCCCGCGTCAGCCCAGCTGCACCCGGGAGCCTCAGCCTCTGGAGCAGACAGGGAGTTGCCGGCCCCAGGAGGGGAAGCAGGGCAGAGTCCGGCAGACAGTGCGACATCTCTCTTTAGCTCCCCAGAAGTGATCAGCGTGTGGGAGAGGCTGCCTGGCCCAGACGGCGCCCCTGAGGCCCACCAGGACAAGGAGACCTGCCGAGGTGGAAGCCAGCTCTCCCACGAGCTCGATACAGTGGACGATTCCTGGCCGTGGGATGTGGTCACCGTTTCTCCTGCGGTGGAGACTACCTCACCGGTCCTGCAGGGAGGGTCGTCTGATGAGCTGCCTCCTCCTCCCCAGATGCAGCCACGGTCACCAGAACCTGTGAGCCCCCAGAGGAGCGGGGGGCTGCCCCCCCTGGAGCCAGACTCAGAGCCCAAGCCCAAGTGGGAGTTAGACCAGGGGCTGCAGCCCCAGACACCACCTCCCAAGCCACCGCGTCTCTTCACCCCCTCAGATTCCCAGGAGAAGGAGGCGGCGGCAGCGGAGGAAGAGAAGAAGGCAGAGGCGGTGGAGGAGGAGGAGGAGGAGGAGGAGGAGGCGGTAGAGGGGCTGAGTCGCAGGGGGTCAGAGACGGGAGAAGAAGATGTCGTCCCAAGTGCACCCATCGCTGGTCCCCAGGCGGCCGAGCAGGGGGAGGAGGCCCAGAAGCCCGAGCTGGAGTCTGACAGCCATTCCTCTGGAGCCGCGCAGGGTGGGCCAGGCCCAGAAGATCTAGCAGAGGATGCCAGCCCTCCCGTGGTGTCCGGGCCCTGCCTCTCTGTGCCCGCCAGCTGCCCTCAGGGCCCTGCCCCCAAACCCCATTACTCAGAGAGCTTGGCTCTTCAGAGTCAGCAGATGTGGGCGACTCCAAAGAGAGAAGACCCTGAGGCCCAGAGCCAGGATCCAGGAGGAGAGGGGCCTGGGCTCCCGTCAGGCAGCCGCCGACAGGCTGACTTACGGCTCTCAGAGGAGGATGCCTTGAACCCCTTCACGTCTCAGGGGAGCCAGGATCCCCCCAGCCTCCCATCCACATCCCCTCCAGGGTCCAGGGAATCTTCCATCCGCTCTGGTCCAGAAGAGCTGCCCACCCCCCCAGAACCTGCCTTGCCACCACCCCCTCTCCCGCCCGGGGCCAGCCACCGCCACGGGGGCCCCAGCCCTCCGTGCTCGCCCCTGCCTGGAGCCTGGACCTTGACCTCTTCCCTACCCCATGGGGAGCCAGCCTCCCCCACTGGGAGCTCCCCCACCCCACTTGGGGAGGACCACGCTGCAGGCACCCCAGCCTCCCCGCTTGCGCTTCTGCCCTTGGAGACACGACCAGCTGAGGAGACACGACCAGCTGAGGAGCCACAGCCCAGTGCCAGGTGAGCGGCCACCGGAAAACACTCCCCAGGAGGAAAGGGGTAGGGGTGGGGTAGGGCAGAGCGGCCCAAGGACTGAGGTGGTCACATTCCTAGCCCCTTCGGGGCTAGGTGAGGGCTTCCTTCACCCCAGAGCTCTGGAGACACGAGCCTTCCATGGTGCTGGCTCGGAGGCTGCTTCCTCTTGGCACCTTGGGCCAGCAGGTGTCCCCCATAGGTCAGGAGTTGGGGGATGATGACGATAAGGTGAAGAGGGGAGGCATGGAATGGGGAGAATGATACGGGCCAGCAGGGGAGCTGAGATGAGAGCTTAGGTTCTCAGCCCAAGGGAAGCTGGGGCAGTTCAGCTTGTCAGATGGGGGCTGTGTCCTCCAAGGCAGGCCTGGGGGAGTAGGTTGTGAAGGCAGACTAGAGGGGAGGGGCTGGTACTGGGGTCAGACAGGAGAGCCAAAATACCTTTAGAGGACAAAAGAAAATCGAAGATGCTCCCTGTGTATGACCCCCAGAAAAAAGATTTGCTTTTTTCTGACTCCCCAGGTGCCTCATTGGTTTGCATTTGTGCCTGTCACGGGGTGGTCCCAGTGTGCTTAGGACTGGGCTGAGAGGCAGGGGATGCCTGTGAGGCTGTGGTCACTGTGGCATTGGTCTGTCTGGGAGACTTAGGAGGTCAGGACCTCACCCGGTGCCTGCAGAGGGGTGACCAGAGCTGAGTCCTGCAGAGATAGGTCACTGTGGGGAATGGTGCAGCAAAGTTCAGAGGGAGTCTAGGACTCTGGGAGAGTGGAGTGAAGAGGTAGGGGCAGGTAGCAGGGGCACAGACTCTAGCACTGGCCTCTGGGAGGCCCCCAGCCCACCAGCTCATACCTTTGGTCATCCACATTCACTGAGTGTCCACCACTGAACAGAGATGAGAGACACTACTCCTGCTGTATTCCCCAGGAGTTCCCAATCCAGACCGAAGACAGAAGTGAGCCAGGGAGGGCAGGCCCCAGAGGGCCAGTGTCGACTTCTGAGAGGTGGGTGGGAAGGAGTCTGGGCTGCTCCCGACTGTGTTCCGGTGAGAGGTGGTGATGCTGGTCCCAGAGGTGGGAGAGAGGAGGTGATTACAGCTTCCTTGCTCTGATGACAGCATCCTCAGCTGGCGCTGCCACATTCCAGTACCACTTCTAATTATACTCACCACTTTCTGGAACTTTTATTCTCTTCAGAGTTGGCATCATGTCTGTACTTGGCATGTTCCTTACATCATGATGTGGACGGGCCAAGTAAAACTGTCCCATTTCTCAGATTAGGAAATGAAGTCTGTGAAAGCAGGGTTGCTCAGACGTAGTGGACAAGCAGACCGAGGGCTCAGGACTCCAAGCCCCCATTCAGGGTGTTTCTCTGCCCCACTGTATTCCTCCCCTCCCTTGGCACAGCCCCTTGCTGGCCTGAGGGCTGCCTTTACATCCTCCTCCTCATGTGAACGCCTACATGGGCAGGATGGGCTGGATGTGTTCTTTTCCCTACTGTCTGCCCCCGCCTGGGCTCTCTGCCTCTCCTGCTGGGTTGATACCGAATCTGCAGCCCTGTCCTGAGTGCCAGAGCTGGCTTCTCTGGGGTTGGGTGGGCCTCCCTTCAGTGTAGTCAGGGCCTTGGACTAAGCCATTTTGCTTCCTCCCACTGAATAGTCCAAATCCTCTGTGAAGTAAGTGAAAAGTTTGAGATGCTCTAGAGGCAGGTGAGTCGATTTGGAGGCTAGTGCCTGCAGTTTGGGTACCTGTGACAGGTACCGGGAGCTGGGGGATCTCCGAGGAGGGTCACCCCAGTAAGCATGGAGGGGATCAGGAAGGTTTCCTGGAAGAAATGGACTTGCACAGCCTTGAAATATGAACAGGCGTTAGCAGGCCATCAGGCAGAGGGACAGTGTTCCAGACAGAGGAACAGCTTTTGTAAGAACCTGAAGGGGAAGGAGAGCATGTTTTCCTCAGGCTGGAGTGACAGGGCGAGCAGGGGCAGGAGGACACCTGGGGCCCGTTTGTGGTGGAGAGTGTGTTTTCTTACTTCGATAGGGGCTTCCCTGGTGGCTCAGTGGTAAAGAATCGGCCTGCAGTGCAGGACTGCAGGAGACCAGGGTTCAATCCCTGGGTTGGGAAGATCCCTTGGAGAAGGCCATGGAAACCCACTCCAGTGTTCTTGCCCAGAGAATCCCGTGGACACAGGAGCCTGGTGGGCTACAGCCCATGGGGTCACAAAGAATCAGACTGAAGTGACTTGGCACACACACACTTTGATAGGGAGCTGCTGGGGAGGGGAGACCGTCATCCACAGCGGATGGGGGAGTGGTTGGAGGTGGGCACTTGGGTGTGGCTGGAAAAAGGCTTACCCAGTGCTGGCTTGGAGGGGAGGGGATAGTGTAGGAGAAGGCAGCAGAGCCTGATGTTTGTCAAGGCTGAAGCGGAAGGAGGGCGTTCAGAGGGCTTCCTAGGTTTCTGATTGGAGCCATAAGAAGCTAATGGTGCCTGACACTCTCTGCTGGGGAGCACAGGAAAGGGCAGCCAGGCTGGAGGCGAGTGTGGACCCTGAAGGAGCCAGTCTGCAATGTCTACAGAGGTCTAGAGCTCAGGGCTGAAGTCTGGGCTGGAGATGGAGAGCAGGGGTTGGGGACAGAGCTGAGAGGCAGACCCTCAGCTGAGACTGCAAAGGTGTCAGGTGTCTGGAAACCAGACAGAGGTTTTGGGTTTCCAACCAGGGAGAAGGAGCAGCCCAAAGGAAGAGTAAGTGAGCGGTGCGAGGGGAGGGCCACAGAGAGGTCAGTGAGTGAGAGCCGAGGGCTCGGCGGCCTCAGCAGGGACGCTTGTGACAGGCCAGTGGGGGCCACTGTCCTCACGGGTTGAGGAGTTGACGAAAGGTGGGAACTTAGAATGCAGTCCGCATGCTCTGGAGAGGCAAGGAAGAGGAGGTGGAGATGACTGAGGCGGGTGGCTAGACAAGACAAGCTCAGACAAGCTCGAGGGGGTGTTTCTCAGGCCTGTGGAAATGCTGGTAGCAAGCAACGGGTAGAGTGAGGTAGGCCAGTGACCCGGCACCACAGGTTTGCCTGGCCTTTCCGGTTCTAGCACTAAAAGAGCTACATGCTGGGAATCCCCTTTCCTGGGAAAAAGTTACAATGGAGAAGAGGAAGGAGCGAGGGAGTTGGGTGGGTGGGGGTTCTGGGGTTAAAGACTAAAGACTGGGATTAGGTCCACAGAAGTCTGTAGGACCGCCTGGGCCGTCTCTGTGAAGAGGGGCGGGTCTGAGGGAGGGGGTGGGGAGGGGCGGGTGTGGGAGGCGGAGCGCGGTGCGGGCGAGGGCCGCCTGTGGTGAGCCCTGCAGGCCCCACACAGGCGGTGGCCCCTTCTTCCTTGTGCCGTGCGTGCTCCCCGTAACGCGACTGCCGCCTGTCTTCACAGTCCCCACCCTGTGAAGCCCCTCAGCACCGCCCCCGCGGAGGGGAGCCCTGACCGGAAGCAGTCCCGCTCCAGTCTGAGCACGGCCCTGAGCAGCGGGCTGGAGAAGCTCAAGACGGTCACCTCCGGCAGCATTCAGCCTGTGGCGCCAGCCCCCCAGGTTGGCCAGACTGCGGACGCCAAGAGGCTGAAGGTGAGGTCCGGCAGGGTGCCTGGGGTTTCAGACCAGACGTGTGGCGCTCTGAAGAGATGCCAGGCGTCTCGAGGTTCGGGGGCGGGGGAGGCGTGCCAGGCAGGCTGGAGCAAGAAGCAGGCCTGGCCCCTGGCCCCACTTGGCCAGAGCCTTGAAGCCAGTTAGGCTGTCCCTGGCGTCGGGGACAGAGGCAGCTCCGAGGGCCGGGGTTGGGCAACGGGGCTGTGGGTGGGGAGGCGGGTGGCCCCGAGGCTGTTCTGCCCACACTCCCTCCGTCTGGCCTCAGGACTCGGGTGTGCTGGACCAGTCGGCCAGATACTACCACCTGACCCACGACGAGCTCATCGGCCTGCTCCTGCAGCGGGAGCGGGAGCTGAGCCAGCGGGACGAGCATGTGCAGGAGCTGGAGAGCTACATCGACCGGCTGCTGGTGCGGATCATGGAGAGCTCGCCCACGCTGCTGCAGATCCCCCCCGCCCCCCCCAAGTAGCCCCTTCACCCCCATTCCCGGAGGGTTGGCACAGACCTGCAGTCCCACAGGGCTACTCCCTCCCTCCCTCCCGCTGAACTAAGTCCCACCCTGTTCCCCCTGTCTCCTCCCTCAGCTGGGGCTGCTGGAAAGGGGGCCGTGTGGACTCCCATTGGCACCGTCAAGTACTGTGGACAACCTGTGTGTCTTTGGGAGCTCTGGGTTTTTCCCACCTGCCTGTTTTCATACCCCTTAGCTATGGGGGCTCCAGGGAATCAGCAAAGAATTTAGCCTCAAGATGAAACCAGGGTGAGCTCCACTTTGATGTGGTACCTGGGACATGCTTTATTACCCCCATTTCTTCCACAGCTAAACCCTTGTCCTCTCCACCTCCCTCCAGCCTATGGAGGGCTCCTAGTATTATTGGGGCTGTGGCAGGGACCAAGCTGCCCAGTTGTTTGTGAGTTGTGGGCAACCAGGGTACCTACTCTATAGCCTCACATCCATTCCCCAGGGAGCAGGGAGCCTCATGGTCTAGTCTTTCTCTGCCATATCCAAGTCTGCTTGTTTCATGAGCGAGTGCAGCATGGATGGAGGGAGAAGACAGAGGCCACTCCCCGCCCTTCTCTTCTGACTTTTGCATCGAGTGAATGTCACGTGTGAATGTGTGGAGAGCTGGGGCCAGAGTTGGGAAAGAGCCTCCTCACTCACCTCCGGGCTTTGGGTTGCTTATGTTTGGGGATCAAGCCTCCAGCTCTATTCTCGTTGCCTGTCTTGATACCAAAACCCTGCTAGTGCAGGGTTTGAACTTTTGGAAACCAATTAAAATGTGCCTTTTGTGGATGGGGTCAAAAGCCTCTGGATGTAGACCTCTCCCCCTAATTGGTGTTCCCCTTTCCTCCTGTTGAGCACATGGGGTTGGATCTCTTGGGAGCCTGGGAGTGGGAAAGGAGGGTAGGGCCGTGCTGCTGCATGCTCTGCCCCTTGCCATAGAATTAATTCCAAGTTAGGGTCTGGCCAAGCTGCTGCTGCTCCCTCAACCCCCTTGCCATCTCCTCCACCTCCCCAGTTGAGGAGGGTCTTAGGATAAAAACCACATTCTGGAAGTGGGAGGTCCCACCCTGCCTATACTTAGGAAAAAGCCTTTCCTGCCCTCCCATTCATCCACTAGCTGCTGACCAGCCTGTCCCTTCTGCCCCATGTCCTTGCCTGGCTTCACTGCAGTGCACTTTGAAACAAAGTGTCTACCCTTTGACACAGCCTCTGGTTTGCTTGCAGAAGACATGACAGACTTCCCCATGGCATCTGCAGGGAAATCTTTGGTGGCTGGGGGCACTCTGCCTTAGCAAACACTGTGGGGTGAGGAGGTGCTGAAGGGCGATACTTCTGGCCCACTGAAAATGTGAGAGCTCCTCTGTGGCCACCTCTTCATGAGACAGCCTGTGGGGTCACTTGGAAAGCCACGGGAAGGGATGTGCTGTCTGGGCGATGTCTTCCGCTAGGATGAAGCAGAGGCGCCCCACACACGGGGGAAAGCCCCTGTCATGTCATCTACCTTAAGAATCACTCGCCAAAGCCCCTGTCATGTCATCGACCCTAAGAATCACACACATGAGGCGTGTCCATGGGTGCTCAAGACTTTGGTCATGTTTAGGGGGTCACTGAGGGTGTCACGTCAGGAGGAGGGGGATTACTTCTTCACTCGATGTTCCTCTGGGCTCTGTTCAGTCCCAGTCCTGACCCTGGTCTTCCGCTCAGCCTTGGTTGTGGGCTTCCAAAATGCCCAGGGCAGAGGTCTCTTTAAAAGAGTTTTGGGCTGAAGCCCAGGGTTCTTGTGGCTGTTTCTGCTCCTTGGCGCAACTTGGAGGAGAGCTGCAGGTGAAGTGGGCAGGGAGCAGGCACAGTACTGCTTTAGCTGTTTGTCTTCCTAGTTGTAACGCCTGTTTATAAAGAGCTTGTTCTTCATGTTTTGAGCACTTTATGATGAATAAAAAATTAACATACTGTAGGTGGCTCTGTTGTGTTACTGTTGATAGGCATACGAAGAGGCTTCTTCAGGAAGAAAGCAGCCTTTAATCAAGATGATGGGGTTCTCAGATGATAGTGCCCCTGGCCTCAGGGGCAGCAGCACAGTGTTGCCCAATGGGCTGGGCTGGGTATTTTCTCATCCCCAGGTTACCCATACTTGTTGAGTAATGTGGGAAATACAGAGAGTTTTCAAGACTTGATTCCTACTCTCAAGCCACTTAGTCTAGTAGGGAAGGGTGAGATACAGATCCAAGATACAAATGGTTCTTCATGGCCAGCTAGACTCTCCACAGCTAGGAAAAGTCTGTTTCTTGTGGTTTAACATGGATGAGGAACTGACTGCTACAGATCATGCAGTGTCCAGAAGGCATGAGCCAACCCTGCACTTCACCATAAGCCTGAGGAGACTCAAATTGGTCAGCGGGGAGGGAAGTTCCCAAGGTCAAAAACCAAACATTTCTACTGCCCTCTTGGGCAAAGCAGGCAGCTCTCCCTCTGTCCTTCCCATAGTCCTCCCCTGGTCTGGCTCACTGACCAGATAATTCAGCTGGGAATCTGCTAGTCTGTTCTGCACGAGTGTGTTTATTATCCCCGCTGGTGCCTTGCTCTACAGTTGGTGGTACTCTTGCTTTAGGGAAAGTCCTTGTACCTGCTGGTTGTTAAGCATTTCTGAAACCCCTTCCTCATCCCAGTTCTCTTCCTGCCCTGGAATTGGACCCAGAAGAGCTCTTCTGTTGGCCAGAGGAAGAGAAGGCCGCCAGGCTCTTAAGCCCCTGCTGTTTTAACTTACAACAACAGGATATTTGAGTCTCTGCTTGAGCCCTCTCAGCACTGAGGACTTAGCAATGAGTCCCAAAGTCACAACTCCTGCCCTGTGGACCTCACAGAAGAAAAGGCAGATGCCCCAAACCATAAATAATTATAAATGCAAGGGCTGCAAGGAAAGTGCCGGCTGATAGGAACATGTAAGATTTTGCCCAAGCAGGTCGAGGATCGGGAAACGCAATATTTAGGCTGAAGCCAGAAAGAGCCTGTGTTAGGCGAAGGCCAAAAGTTAATATCTTTTGCGTCAATGGTGACGAGCGCCCAGAATGCTCCAGGAGCTGAATCAGGGTGACTGGAGAGCAAGAGTCAAGGGACAGCGTGGCGACAGAAGGACCTGCATGAAGATTCTGCAGTGCGATTCTTCGTAAAAACTTTCCAAGATTTCCCTACTACGTCTGGAGTCCTTGACCATCTGGTCCAAGGGTCGGACCCATATCAGTAGTGTCCTTCTGGGCTGCAGCTCCAGGGGCGACGCCCACTGCTTCAGCTCAAAATTCTAGGGGCAGTACGAGCGAGGGGTCGCCCGACTGACCCCTATTGAGACCTTAAGAGACGTACACGCGCCCTCTTCTCGGACTGCCGACGCCTGCAAAATTAGCGGCGGGAACCCAGACCCAGTCTGAGTCATTGGAACTCTCCGCAGTCTAGGGTTGTCAAGCTCCGAGACAAGAAAAACTACACTCCCCACAACCCTTTGCGCCTTCGGCTTGCTGCGGTAGCTTATGGCCAATAGGGACAGGCAGCTGTGGCGGGGGCCGAGGAGGGACATTTTAAAAGGGCCGGAGATTGCAGGCGTCAGTGGCCATGGCGGATACAGCGACTACAGCATCGGCGGCGGCGGCTAGTGCCGCTAATGCCTCGACCGATGCACCGCCTTTCCAGCTGGGCAAACCCCGCTTCCAGCAGGTGAGGACCGGGCTGTGGCTTGAGGGTCGGTGGGTGGCACAGGCAGGGCGAGCAAACTCCTCTCCAAAAGCTTCTTTAGCCCTAGGGTCTCCGACCCGCGGCCACCAGGGAGCCTGCAGCTACTGCCTGGTGGACCTTGGCCACAGTCACCTTTTTCCCATTGGTCAGTGGGGTGGGCGAGGGCTGATATCTTGGCTCCCTATTGGCCATCGGCGCCGTCATTCCCTAGCCGCCCGCGCCCTCCAGCGCTTCCTGCCAGAGTCGCTCTGTGATTGGACACTGCCCGCCGCGGCCGGGGATCCTAGCCCCGGGATCCAAGCTGCTTCTTCAGGGTCGCTTGGGCAGTGCAGCCGCCCACTGCAGGCGGAAAGTTCGAATCCGACCCTGGGTGAAAAGTTGGAGTGGTCGAGATGCCTTCTAACTTTCCCCCCAGTTGGTGACCCACATTCTTTCCGAGCTGCCCAGCTCCCAGCTCTCCACCCCAAGCTAGGTCCGAGGTGGGGATGGGTTAGGACCGCCTGCCGAGGGGTGCCAGCCGCCTGGCGACCCCTGTCCTCTCCGCTGATGCAGCGAGTCGGCCGGCAGGTGCCCTGTCGGGGATGGAGTGAGGATGTGCGGGGAGAGCCGGGGTGCAGAGGAAACGCTGTGTCATCCCCGGAGCTCGGAGGGTCCGCGTCCCCGGGAGCTTACCCCAGCCCCCTAACCCGCTGCGACCTCCACGAAGCGCTCGTCTCTGTCCGACCCTATATGGCTCTTCGGAGCACGGTGACAGTCGTCTTTTTCCTTCGGACCCTCCTGTCCGCCCGATAGGGTCTCTCTTCCTGTCCCTCGGCCCAGGAGAGAGAGTCCGCAGTTCAGACTTATTGCCCGGGCAAGAGCCTGGGAGGGACCGTTCCTACACCGCATACCCGGGTCTCTGCTGCCTCCAGCGCTGAGGAAATGGACTTTGTTAAGAAAAGGGGCAAAGAGACTTGGCTAGAGTGAATCAGGCTTGCCTGGGGTTGTGGGGCGGGGGGAGCGCCACGGAGGTGGATAGAAAGAAGTTTGCAGGAAGAAAGAAAGTTGTACCAATGTCGGTGCGATGGTTGATTGGTTGGTTATTATCATGTTGGTGGGAGAGGGACTGGTTCCAGCAAAGCGATGCACTGAGCTTTGCTAATTAAGGAGCTGCGCTTTTGAGCCTTCTGAGAAAATATCCTCACTGTTTTTAAACAAGACTTTAATTCCTTTAAAAAACAAACCATCTCAGCATGTAAGTATCTAAGGCGAGACTGATGTCATCCTGCCAGTGCAAGGTGCTGCCTGGAATGGCCTGTCGGGGTGCTTGTGCTTGGACTTGAGTGACCCTTCACTAGCTGACCCCTTCCCCACTCCCAACCCCACATTCTACTAGTTCTTCAAGACTCAGGCCCACCTCCTTTTAAACACTTCCTCCCTTCTTTCCCTTATCTCCTGATGGGACCCCTCCTGCCCAGCTCTTTGGCTACCCCAAGTGGGATCCTCATAAGTCAGCCTTTACTGCAGTCTGCCCTGTGGTCCTCTAATCTCCCCACTCTGTGTGATTACTGGGCCCCCTCAACACTGGTGAACACACTCTGGGAGGAGGGGCCGCTCTTGCAGTTCCGCTTGTCTCCATCCTACCCTGAGCTGGGGCTCAGCACATAGTAATGTGCTGAATTAATTTATGGGTTCATTTTTGCCCAGCAACTGTCCTGGGACAGTCGCACACAGATATTTGAGAACCTCCTAGTGGCTCCAAATGACGGAGCCCATCGCTGTTACCATTGCTGGAGACGTAAACGCATACTTGAGGCTACTCTGTCGAGGCAGCCATTGCTGGTACCTCTTTTTGGCACCACTCCCGAGGGCAGCAAGTGTTGGCTGTATTTGCTTTTGAAGCAGCTCTCCTCCAGCCTAGTGACCTATGTAAAGCACAGTGCATGTGATATTAATTCATGTTAAGGAACCTGTCTTTCCTCCAGTTCTGCCCCCCCCCCCCCCCCCCCCCAGGACTCCCTGGTTGTGCAAGCAGCCCAAACTGCCACCAAGTTGACTGCAAGAAACCCGGAGTCCCCTGTGTACTTGCCTTCCTCTCCTTCACCCTCTAAATACAAACAGGATTTTCATCTCATATAGCTCTTAGATCCACTTGTCTCCACTGCTGGAATCCTAGACTGAGCTCCCATTCACTGATCTCTTGAGCCACTGCAGAAGCTTCCTGCCAAGTCTCCCTGCTTGCACTCTGGCCCCCTTCCAATCCCTTCCTCTTCGCATGGCAGAGCCCCAGCAGTGCAGGTCTGCTCAGGCGATGCTGCACCCTCCCCCAACACACATGTTCTTAAACACCTTCCAGTGGCTTCCCCTGCTTCTGAGGTAAAGACCTGTATTTTGAAGACCCCAAAGGCCTGCATGGCCCACCCCTGCTGCCCTCCAGTCAAACCCCCATCCATTCCCTGGACTTCTGCTTCCAACCACACTGGCTGCGTTCAGCCCCTTGAACCCTGAGTGGTTCATAATCTAGGGTTCAGTCCCAGAGCCCACACCAGGGACACTGCTCTCAATCCACTAACCAATAACACCACTTTCTGCAAGACTGAACAGTCTTTCCTTACTCCCTAGAGTCCCCCAGAACCCTCCTTCCTTTCATTTCTCAAGGATCTCTCTGTGCAGGGGGCAGGGGAAGGAGGAGCTCTGAGCAGTGTCAGAGGGTGGAGAAAGCTTGCTTTGGTGGGCTTTGGTCTGTGAATATCTTTCTCCGCATAAGATGATGATGCTAGCCAAGCATTGTTCTAACCTTTTCATGTATTGACCAATTTAATTTTCATGACAACCATGTGAGACAAGTTGAGACAATTATCCTATATATTCTAGGTGATAAAACTGGCACACAAAGAAACAGATTCAGTAGGCAGTCTGGCTCCAGAGTCTATGTTTTTCTGTCAACTTTTTTCTTATGGAGATTTTTAAACATACAAAATTGAGGACAATTGTCAGTGAACTCCTGCGTACCCATCACTCAGCTTCAGCAATTACCAGGGTTAGGCCAGCATCATTTCTATGCCTCCCACCCCCAATCAGTGAATTATTTTAATGCATAGCCCATTAGTTCACTCTACCTGCTATGCTGCTGCTGCTGCTGCTAAGTCGCTTCAGCTGTGTCCGACTCTGTGTGACCCCATAGACGGCAGCCCACCAGGCTCCCCCATCCCTGGGATTCTCCAGGCAAGAACACTGGAGTGGGTTGCCATTTCCTTCTCCAATGCATGAAAGTGAAAAGTGAAAGTGAAGTCGCTCAGTCGTGTCCGACTCTTCATGACCCCATGGACTGCAGCCTACCAGGCTCCTCTGTCCAAGGAGTTTTCCAGGCAAGAGTACTGGAGTGGGGTGCCATTGCCTTCTCCGATACCTGCTATAGGTAACTCTAAAAAAGAAAGGCTTTTTAAGTTAGCTTTTCTAAATACACTTGTTAAAATTGGAAATCATTTTATGTGTGCAGAATTCAAGTAGCAGGATTCCTGTATAACCCTCACCTGGTTTCCCCTAAAGTCATCATCTCTGATTACCATGGTACATTTGTTGGAATACAAAACCAGCATTACTATTAACTATACTCCAGACAGTTCGATTTTACTATTTTTTACACTAATGTTATTCTTCTGTGCTAGGATCCCACAGTGCATTTAGTTGTCATGTCTGCCCTCTGTTTTATGACAGTTTTTCAGTCTTACCTTCTATTCGATGACCTTGACAGTTTTGAGAATACCGGTCCAGTATTTTCTAGAAGGTCCCTCAGTTTGGGTTTGTCTAGTGGTTTTCTCATGGTTAGACAGTTATGGGTTTTAGGGAGAGAATATCACAGAGGTGAAATGCCTTCTTTTTCATATGATATCAGAGGATTTTTAAATTAGTTTTAACATAACCACTATACCATTAACACACCTAAAATAATTGCTTCTTAATATCATCAAACCAGTCATTATTTGTCTTAGTCTGTTGGGACTGCAGTAACAAAATACTGTATATTAGGTAGCTTATAAACAACAGAAATTTATTTTTCACAGTTCTCAAAGCTGGAAGTCCAAGGTCAAGACACCAGCAGATTCATTGTCTGATGAGAGCCAACTTTCTTGTTCATAGATAGCATCTTCTAGCTGAAACCTCCCATGGCAGAAGGGAGGAGGAATCTTTCTGGGGTTACTTTTATAAGGACATTAATACTTCCCCAAAGACACCACTTCCTAAAACAATCACCTTGAGGTGGTGGTAGGGACGTTAGGATTTCAACATAACTTTGGGGGTGTGGGGACAGGCATTCAGTCCATTGCACTATTCACATTTCCCTTACTGTGTTTTAAAAATAATTGGTTTGTTTCAATCAGACTCCCACAAAGCCCACACATTATATTTGACTGATATGTTAATCTACTGGTTCATCCCTCTTTCTTTCTATTGGGTTGACCAAAATGTTCGTTCAAGTTTTTCAGGCAAATCTTTTGGCCAACCCAATATTTGTTGGAGAAACTGGGTTGTTTGTCCTGTACAATTTTCTTATTCTGCATGTGGCTGAAGGCTTAGTTAAGATGCTCCTCTGTCCCCTGCTGTTTGTGTAAACTTCAAGTCCATGCTTTTAACTGTGGCCCCATGTTACCTGGTGAGATGGCCAGAGTGCATGGGGAGCTCTGTGCTCTGACCAATCTCTTTACTTTTTTTCTACTCATTTCCTTTCCTGAACCCACTCTTTTCTTCCTTTAGGGCTGACACCATTTTTGGCAAGTTGGGGCCCCAGGACAGGAAGAGCACATACATGATTCTTTCCATTTGTGATTTAATCTATCCAGAAATGTTTGCTTTCTTCTTCTTATTATTAAACTTCCTTGTTCCTTCAGAAATCTCACTTATCTGCTAAGATGACTGGGGGTATGAGTCTTCTATGTGTGTGCTGGGCCCCAAATCCACCAAGGAACAGAGTAGGTAGCTTGTTGAGGGTTCCCTCCGGGGTCTGGGCAGCTTGTGGGCCCAGAAATGCACTCTTCACTTCAGGGAGGAGAGGTTTGTGCGGGATGAGAGTCAGGAGGCAATGGGGAAGTCTCTCCTTTAGTTTGCTGAAATAAGTTCTGAAGTGACAGTGCCTTGTAGGTAGTTATGTTTTTAGATCATTGACATCCTAGAGGCTAGAGAGTGACTGTTCTGCAGGGCTGGTCCCAGGGCTGGTTTGTGCCTTGGAGGCAGTCAGCACCTTCCAGTTCAGTGGTTCTCATCCCCGCTGCACAGTAATCACCTGGGCAGGCTTTTAAGCAGACTCTCACGCCTGGCGCCCACCCCAGGCCAATAGAGTTCGAATCCCTGGGTGTGCAGCCTGGATTTCAGAAAACCCAGGGGGTTCAGTGTGCGACCAGCTGAGGACTACGGAGCTGGTCCCGCCTTTCTGCTGGTGGGCTACAGCGAGTGAGTGAGTATTTATAAATACAGTGAGTGTTTATTCCTCATCCAGATGAGCAGTCTTGTAGAGGTCTGGGTACAGGCCCGCTGTCAGTTTCTCTCAGGCCTTTGCCCTGGGCTGCTGCTCCCGAGGCAGCTCTCTGACTCTGCTCTCCTGGGCCAGGCCTGGGAGTTAGGAAGCAGCAGGCCGCGAGCCCCTGCTGAGAAGTAGCTGACTCACCTTTCTTGTGAGGGGACAGGGAATAAATTACTTGACTGACTCACTCTTCTGGTGAAGAAAAAGGGAAGGAAAAAAAAAATCCACTGATTATCTGATGGGGTAAAAAGTGGATTTTGGAGGGCAAAAAAAAAAAGACCCTGTATACTAAACTGTTGAGAAAATAAAAACTGATCAGGTTGCCATGTTATGCATCAGGCTGGGAGGACAGACACATAATGGCAGCTACAAAGAAGAGTGTTTCTCTGTAGGCCTACTCAGCTCTGAGGTGCCCCCGCCGCCGCCCTCACTGAGTAGCCGTTCTTTTGTACTCAGTGAGAAATCACATTCTCCAAGGCTGTGGATTGCCAGGAACTTTGCTGCTTAAATGGAGAAGAAAATGGCACCCCACTCCAGGACTGTTGCTTAGAGAATTCCGTGGGCAGAGGAGCCTCTCAGGCTGCAGCCCCTGGGATTGCAAAGACTTGGACACAACTGAGGGACTGTCACTCACTCACGTGGTGTTTATATCAGCAGGGTCAACATTGAGGAAAACAAACAAACACAAAAATGCAGACTGTAAGAACTGTGAGTTGAGTTTATTTAGCATCTATTGAGGACTATAGTCTGGGAGGCAGCCTCTCAGAGAGCTCTGAAGAGATAAGGGGGGAGGTCGGCATGTGTGTGATTTTGGCAGAGGGGTTACGTGTAATCAAGCACACATCTCAGAAGGTTGCCGCTATATGTGAGGAACAGATATCTTAATTAATGGGTTTAGTGCTTTTCTAAGTATGGGAAGATGTAAGAATCCAGGTTCATAAAAAGTTTCTCCTGAAAAAAATACTTAACTCTCTGCAGGCCTGTTCTACCAGTGTTCCCAGAACACAGAGGGCTCTGCCCTGAACTCCTTTCAGGGTGTGTTGAAAGTCAGCAACTGCAGTGGCTAATGGCTCAATCCTTCTATTAATAGAACCAGGTGTTGAATGACCTCCTCTACTTGGCAGTAGGAATGAAACATCCTGCTTTTGATTGGTGGGTCTTTGGTACTTTGACTCAGAGAATCAATACAAGGGCAGGGCTTCAAATAAGGAGTTTCTGGATCCCATGCCTTGGTTAACTGAATTTTATAGTTTTCAAGAAACAGAACCCTCTGCTTACTTCTCAGTCCAGACCTGTGTAGCCCTCTTCCCCACAGCCCTGCTTTGCCTTGAGCCTGTTAATGTACTGTTTCGTTTAAATTTTGCTCTACCTTTCCCCAGGATTCTGCACTAACTCAGTTTTTCTCCCCTGTTTGACAAAATGCCTTATGGTTCCTCTTGTGTGGCCTCCATCATTGCAGTGAGTCAGGAAGCCTAACTTTGTCTATCCCTGGTGGGTTGGGGGGAGGTTCTTTGGCTGATTGGGTTAGGACATTGTCATGTGTGCACATAAAGGGAATCTCAGAACTTTATGTGTAAGTGTTTATTGAAAAGTTACATCTGGAAGGCTCTTAAGCGTCCCAAGTGTACATGACCAATCCAGAACTGTTATCCTCCTCTCCACTGAATCAATGCGTGTCTTGCTTTCCTCATCCTGGTTAGTAAGCATTAGTGTCTGGCTAGAAATCTGGGCCTCATTCCCCCAGCCAGTCAACTTTGCTCTATTCTCAGGACCTAGCACAGCCTTGGGCACACAGTAGGTCTTCAGTAGCTTTCTGGTGAATGACTGAATAAACTGCAGGAGCCAGGTGCAGTTTCTGACCAGAACCTGCATGCCTTTGAGCTCTTGCTGATACCCTTCTCTCCTCGGTAAATTCATCCATCCACCCATCCCAGCTCTTCTGGGAAGCTTCCTGACTCACTAGGGAGAAATAAGCTGTGTGCCCAGGGCCCATTATGATGCCTCACTTAGTTTTATAGTTATCTCTTTACTTGTTTGTCTCTCTTGATGGTCTCAGCTCCTTGTGGGCTTGTTCGCTGTGGTGTTCCCTCAGCTAGTCCAGTAGGGGTTGGTAGGCATCTACGCAGTGGCAGTGGTGGAGAGATACTGCAGGGTCAGCAGGCCGGGACAGAATGAAAACAGTGAGGGACCACAGGGCAAGTCAGAGGCTGGATGTTTGCCTGGATCATCTGCAAGAAGCCGCTTCCCTTAGGCCGTTCTCCTCTGGGCCCTCCCCTCTGCTGATCCTCTTCCCTCCTTGGGCTGCTAACTGCTAATACTCTTGTCACTTTCACATCCTACCCTCCCTTCAAGGTCCAGCCCAGGCTGCATCACTCCAGGAAGCCTCCAGGGCATTGACTGCTCACCAGCCCACTCATTCATGTTGTGGCTGAGGTATTTATGGAACTTCTTCTAGGTGTGTGACATGCGGCTAGGAGCCAAGGCACATACAGAAAGAACATCCAATAGCCCACATCCTTCAGCAGTTTATAATCGAGTAATATATCAGTCTGTATTTTAATTTAAATACATATTTTAAAAATAGAATTACTTCTTTATGTTATATATAACATAAATTATATATAATAATTGTATATAAATATATAGAATATATAAATAAATATATAAATATATATAAATAAATGTATAAATATATATAATATAAATAATTACTTCTTTATATTATACATAATATAATACTGATTTTTTAAAATTTAACAAGCAATGTAAAAGATATGGAAATAAAAATCTACCATATTCTTATTACCCAGAGGCTCTCTCTCTTAACATTTTAATATATTTTCATGTAGCTTTTTAAATAGTGTAATTTTGAACTTTTAATTTTGAAACAGTTTCAGTCTTACAGAAAAGTTGCAAGAAGAATTCAATTCCATATACCCTTTGCTTAGATCCACCAGCTTTTAACATTTTGTCACATTTCCTTTATTATGCTCTTTGTCTACAGGTGGTCATAAAGCCAGGAAAGATAGCAAATGCACATGATACTAAGAACATCTTCAATCTGTAAATAGAATAATAGTACCTGCATTTCCAGGTTTTATTGCTGCCCTGTATATCCACACATCATTTTTTTCTCAACCTTTTGAGAGTAGGTTATATTCAGCTATCCCTTAATACTACATTGTAACCTTAACAACAAGGACATTCTGTTATATCTCTGTCTTAGTCTGTTTGGGCTGTTATAATAAAAATAGCAGAGATGGGGTGCTTTATAAACAACAGAAATTAATTTCTCCCAGTTCTGAAGTCTGGGAAGTCCAGGACTAGGGCACTGGTAGATACAGTGTCTGGGGAGGGGCTGATTCCCAGTCATAGACAGCTCACTGTGTTCTTACGTGGTGGAACAGGGCGAGGGGTTTCTCTGGCGTCTCTACAAGATTGTTAATGCCGTTCATGAGGGCTCTGCCCTCATATAATCAGCTCTCAAAGGCCTCACCTCCAAATATCATCACCTAGGGGTTTAGGATTTAACACATGAATTTTGAGGGGACACTAATATTCAGTCTGTAAGCAATAACCAGAGTGTGGTTATTCAGGAAATTTAGCATGGATATAATCCTTTTATTAATCTGTGATCCTGTTCCAATTTTATGCTTTGTCCCAGCAAGGTCCTTGAACGCGTTTCCCCCTCTATCCAGGATTCAGTCAAGAATCACGCGTTATGTTCAGCTGCCTTATCTCTTCAGGGTCCTTTAATGTGGGGCAGTTTTTCAGTCTTTCTTTGTCTTTACAGCATTGGCATATTTGGTGAACAAGGCCATTTATTTTACAGAATGCTCCTCAGTTTGGGTTTGTCTGATGTTTCCGCATGGTTAGACTCAGTCCCTTCAGAACACCCTGTGAACCCTATTGGGAACTTCTCAGAGGCACACAGAGTCCATTTGCACCTTACTGGTCCTTCTGACATGCCCCCATCATTTTGGGGAGGGGCGCTTCGTTTCTTTCTAGCACAACAAAATGTGCCAGTCGCATCGTATTCTTTCCCTTGGAATCAGCCACTTCTCTAAGTCAGGGGTCCCCAACCTCTGGGATCTAATGCCTGATGATCTGATGTCATAATATTAGAAATAAAGTGCCCAATAAAGGTAACGTGCTTGAATCATCCCGAACCCTCCCCGGCCCCCGCCACCCCCAGTCTGTGAAAAAATTTCTTCCACAAGAAACCAGGTCCCTGGCACCAAAAAGGTTGGGGTCCGCTGCTCTAAGGAATCCTGGTTTGTTTTAGTGGGTGTCATCCTGTCTCTTTGCTACCCGTTTAGTATCCATCTCGCTCTGTTTATCTCCTATTAAGTTGGAATCATGCATTTTACATGCATTTCACAAATCACAGGCTTTTTGCATGTCATAAACATTGTCCGAAACATGATGTGCCATGTTCTATCATGTGAATGGATTGTCATTTTAACAATTCACCTTTATAAATAATGAAGCAGTGAGTGTTCTCAGCACACGCCTCTGCCCACACTTCTGAACATCTCTGATTGAGCATTGTGTGTAAGTTGGGGGATGGTTTAGGCCTTTGATGTATAAGAAGTCACCCTCACACAGGGTGATGTATAAGAAGTTTTAGTTAGCAATGCTGTGGAAGCTTGATAGATCTGTGAAAGGCTGGGGCTAGAAGTGGGGTGGAGAAGGTGCTCCAGGCAGAGAGGGTGCCATGGTGTGTCAGGAGACCTTGTGGTGACCCAGGTCTGTTTTCGGTCTTTTCTGAGGAGGGGAAGGAGCAGAAATTGGCTGCAGGGTCTGATGTCCTAGTGAGAAGGGAAAAGAGTGGGAGTGTTCTGTCTCCTCCCCTGAGTGGAGGCTGGGCTCGGAGAGCTGTGGGGCTCCAGGGAGGATTTGGGAGGAGCCTGAGAATAGGGAGGCATGAACCCCCAGCGTTTGCAGACTTCCCCTTTGTCCCCTCGCTGGGTGGAGCTTGGCTTTGCCAAACTGGCTCTGTCCTGAGGGCAGACGCCCAGCAGCAGCGTTGCTTGGTTTCCTTTCACTGCTCTAATGCCTGTGGCCTGTTTAGCACAATGCCCTCCTTTTCCAAGGCCCCTGCTCAGGGGTAAGGCCGGGAGCTGGCCCTCTGCCCTGGGGCTGTGGGTGAAGGAAGGCCTGAGGGCTGCAAGCTGGGCAGCCATACCTGAGCTCTGCTGTGGGGAGCTTTCTCTGGAGGCAAGCCTGTGCTGGACTTTGGGAAGAGACCCTCTCTCCGAGAGTCCTAAGTAAAGCAGAAAGGCCGCTGTGGGCAGGGCAGACTGGGAGAGGGCTGGGCACCAGACCTCCCCTCTAGCCTTCATGCTTTGTGGTTCTTGGAGCTGCTGAAAGGCTTGGAGTTGATCTCAGGGCACTGGGAGAAGAGGGAGGAAAATGGGAGGCACATGGAAGAGACACTGGGTCAGACATGTCTTAATGGTCGTTCTGAGTTGACCTTAGAAAGCGCTAGACCTGGGAGAACTGCCGTCGGGTCACCGAGAAGCGAGAGGCCTCGTTGGCGTTCGTCACCCGTGTGAGCAGTCCTGGTGACTGTGGGACCCTCACACAGGGTGAGCCGTGGGTGGGTTCCCCGTTGTCCAGAGAAAGGGGCACAGCGACTGACCCACTCTCCTCTCCCACCCCTTCTCCAGACATCCTTCTTTGGTCGCTTCAGGCACTTCTTGGACATCATCGACCCTCGCACACTCTTTGTCACTGAGGTGAGTCGTGGCCGTCACTCTCAACGGCGGCCCCTTGGCCTTTATACCTTGTGACTTTGGAAGAGCCGCAGGTCATCATTATCTCATTTCATCTGGATCTCACAACATCCCTTCAAGGTAGATATGTCATTATTATTCTTTCAAACTTCAATAAAATGACTACCAAGTACATGGATTATGTGCTCATTACAAAAATTCAAACGGTACAGAATAAAAAGGATCCTCATGTTCTCTCCCTCTCAGTCCCCTGCTCTGATAGGTAAGATTGCGATTAAGGTGTACTTTATATTTTATATGTGAACAACCCTATGAGTTTTGGCAGACCTATGAAGTGTCCACAATGAAGTATTCATAATGAAGATGGAGAACATTTCTGTCATCCTACAGTACTCCTCATGACCATTTATAATCCATCTCCCCAAGCCCCTGCTGAGCCCCTGGCAACCATTCATCTGTTTTCTGTTCTTGTTGTTTTGCTCTTTCTATAATGTCATATAAGTGAAGTCCTACAGTACGTAGCCTTGTGTGTCTGCTTTCTTTCCCTTAACATGGTGCTTTTGAGGTCCATCTATGTTGTTGCATGTATCAGTACTTCATCCCTTCTTACTGCTGAGCAGCAGTCCATTGAAAGGATGTTCCAGAACTTGTTTCTATCCACTTGCTGATGAACACATGGGCTGTTTCCATTTTCTGATTATTATGAATAAAATTGCTCTGAGCATTCTTTGTGTGGATGTATGCTTTCATTTCTCTTGAGTGAACAACTAGGACTGGGGTTGCTGGCTCATATGGTAAGTATATGTTTAACTTCATAGGAAACTGCCGAACTGTTGTTTAAGGCTTACTATCCATTTTACATTCTCATCCATAATGTTCCAGTTGCTGCACATGCTAACTAGTCCTTGATATTGTCTAATTTAAATGTACTGTCAGATTTCTTCGAGCCATTCCAAGAAGTGTGTCTTTATATCCTTTGTGTTGTATTTACAAACGTTTATAGGAATGCATGCACATATAATGTAGTGAATATTTATTAAGCACTTTCTGTGAGCAAAGCAGTGTCATAAACATTTTACATGTATAATCTTGTCGGATTAACTCAAAACAATCCTTTGAGGTAGATTCTATTTTAAGTTCCATTTTCCAGATGAGGAAACAGACAGACAGAAGTTAAGTCTCAGGCACATGGTGCTGGCCAGTGATGGAGCCAGGGTATGAACCCAGGTAAGCTTGTCTCCAGAACACTTATTTTTGGCCACTTTGCATTCTTGTTCAGGTAACTCAAGTTTAGGGAGCTCTCCCAAGATGGAAGAAGGCCTGAACTCCCCACCCCCGGGTCCCCACATACCCTGACAGAAGTCACTGGGCCTCTGAGTCAGCCCCCTGAGTAGGCAGCCCTTCTCTGCTCACTTTTGTGCTGAGCATTGGCTTGCTTCAGCTCTGGGAAGAAAAAGAAGCACAAGGCCTGCTAGGCACCTGGCCCTAGAACCATCTCCATCTCTCCATCCCCATTGTGCCTGGGGGAGCAGCCCAGTTACAGGAAATGTGGGGATTACCCTGATATGTGATTTCCTGTTGCAGCTCAGGAAGGATGAAGGACTCTAGTATTTAACTGGCTGACCTTATTTCTGGGTGTAGTGCCTCTGAAGGGCAAGGCTATTGTATTTCCGGGCCCTGTCAGGACTCTCCTAAGGGGTAATCAATGGGATTACATAAAAATTCGGAGGGGCACCAAACTAGAGAAACCTAGCCTAGGTTATGTGTCTTTCTTGAAAGCTCTGGAATGGTGCCCAACTAGATAGAATTGTGAAAAAAATCCCAACATAAATTCCTCCTGCTTGATGGAGGAGGCAGCAGAGACGAATGTTTATTTCAAAAGACGGAGGTGCTAATGGTGGCCTTGAAGGCAGCACATTGAGAGATGGTGGAGGGAGTCTTGGGCCGTCTGGACATATATCACTGCTCCCTGCCCCCAGTTACCATGAGCAGGCAGGGGCTTTGGGGGCAGCTGGGCAGCATGCCGCTTGTGCTGGGGGCTCACAGCTCCTCCTCTCCAGTCCACACTCCTCTCATCCCCAGACCATTTCATGTTACTGCTGTCTCCCTGTACCACATTTTTTCTTCTACTCTTGCATTTTGAAAGACCCCAGCATCTTTGTACATTACTAAGCCATCTTTTGCCTATTTCCCCATGAGTAATTTAAAAGCCTCATACTTTTTTTTTTTTTTTACTATTAATTGAAATGTCAAAGACTCTTAACTATTTAATGACCAGAAAATAACCAATGCAGCAATCAGTTAAAAATATTTTTCAAATTTCTGTTTCTTCTCCTTGTCAAGGGTGCCAATAGGCTTCCTGGAAAGATCTACACCTTTTCCTACTGCATCCCAGTTGGGGACTGTTTCCAGTACTACTTGCCTTTTGGAAATTTTCTGCCCATAGAAGATCTTCTAGGCCCTAAAAAATCTGAAAGGGCCATGAGTGGGCCCTTTCATCCCTCCCCAGTTCCAATCCAGGCAGGTAGCTTGGCAAGGCCATCTGCCTGGAAGCGATGGAAATTAGGAGCAGCAAGAGGAAAGAATCTCTTACCTGAGCCCCTCCCCGACAACTGTGGTACTATCAGGAGGGCCAGGTTTCCCCCGCTGCTGGGCTCAGCCCAAGACCGTGGCTTATGCCCACAAAGCACTGTCTCTCTCCCAGAGTGTCCTGGGAGGGAGCATGAGGTGATGGCTGCCCAGGTGGAGGCGATCTGGACAGGCCGGTTCACCTGTGTGAGAGGAGAGTGGAGGACATGAGAGGTGGCTCTGGAAGCCAGAGTTTCCTGAGGTGGAAAGATGCTGTGCCGCTGGAGCCTCCTGGTGACCCAGTTCTGAGGGGCAGTAGCTGAGTCAACGGATAGACTCATCCTGAGAGAGTTTTGCAGCTATTGTTTGTAATTTCTAACTGGCGAAGCTTTAAAAAGATTCCAGCCCTTGTGTGTGTAATGAGGTGGAGCAAATTTTATTCACCATAATTTCTCTTAGGAAGAAGGCTGTCTTTGTTCTAAGAATGTCTTGAGCAAGGCTTCAGAGAGGAAGGAGGTTGCCTGCTTGACAGAAGAGGAATAACTGTGCTTTTCTGATCCTCCTAAGAGGGAGGAGAGAGAAGGAACATGAGGGGAAAACAGTGGGAAGGAGAGCAAGTAACCATGATGAACGGAAAGGCCTGTGTCTGGGGGCTCTTTAGAGGTTGGTCATGCATGCTGTGAAAGTTGCTGTCCCTTCCCCCATCATTCCTGTTATACTGTCGTAAAATCTGCCTGGTTCCTGGAGTCTCTGCAAGAGTTCATTCTTTAGGGATCTTGCGGGGCCGGGAGTCTGCTCTTGGTGCTATATGTGCACAGTTGGGCCTGAGGAAGGAAGTCACCGGACCTGGCAGAAGCCCTAGCCTCATCCTTTCATGTAGGTCGTGGAATTAGATCTAGATCTCTAAGGAAAAGGCTGCACCAGCTGACATCTAAGTTACTTTAAATCATGAACTGAATATGAAAGGGGTTTGCTATTCTGAATTCAATAATTATTTAAGAGGATGAATGTTTGGCAGATCGTCATTCTGAAGGATGTGGAAAACCCACTGAAGCAGTGCAGATAGCACAAACTCATTACTAGTATTTGTGAAGTAATCTGAAACTGTTTTGGGTGTATTGTAGGACAGAATAAATCATTACACTGATATTGGGAACCAGGGTTCTCACCGCAGGACTAGGGAGATGCAAATATGAAGTAGGGAAAAAGACAAAAACTACATTATGTTGTATATGAATTGGTGGAATCAATGTGAACTCATGATTTATGCACATATACATTCATATACTTACATTTATATTTCTCAGTTTTCTGACTCTGCTCACTGAAAGGGCCTAGAAGCAATGACACCCCAGTAACAATGGACACACTTAGCACTCAGATCTTCGTTTCTGAATGCCATTACTTACTAAAAGCACCCAGGGCTTCTTGGAGAGTTTGCCAAACCCACACCTGAGGCAATGAGCATTGCTACAGAAAATAAGAAAATGTTTCTAGAGTGATGATGGAGACACAGGAACAGGAAGTGGCTGAGTCCCACTAGCCACATTTGGGACAATTTGAACATTAAGAAGAAAAATAATGGATTTTAATACATTGAATAATAAAAAGAATCCATGAGTCCATAGTAAAACTAAAAATATGAGAGAGGGAAACTCTTATTCTCAGAAGAGTATCAGCTAATAAACATTGAAGGAAAGAAACATTACGTAGTCCTCAGTGAAATAACTGACTTCAACCAGGATCATTAATAGATGCTATTTTCATAGAATAAAATGTTGTTGTAAAACAGGATATTCTTTGTCTTTCAGGTAAGTATCGCCTCCAAAAGTTGCTTCGCAATTACTGAGGGAAAAAGGTACTTTTACAGTGGTGAGCTTGGAGAACACTCCTTTAACCAAGTGACCAGTGAAAACAATTGACATTATGTGCCTCTTGATGTGATGTGATTCTGGTAGTAATCTCTAGATACTGGAACATATGAAAGTCTAAAAAAGAAAATAAAAACTGCTCATTATCTCTGCTGCAAGAAATAATCACAATTATCATTCTAGTGTATATATCTGTACAAAATTAGGATGGTTTATATAATGTGTACATATATATATGTATCTATATCTCACTTTCTGTCTATATCGACGGTCCCTGACTTCAGTCTACAATTTGTGGTCTTTATGATGGTGTGAAAGCAGTATGCATTCAGTAGAAATCATGGTTCCAATTGTGACTTTTGACTATATCCTGGGCTAGTGATATACAGTACAATACTCTCTTGTGATGCTGGGCCATGACGGCCACAGGTCTCAGTCAGCCACGTGATCACTCGTGGGAATCACTGATACACTTAGAACCATTCTACACCCACACAACTATTCAGTTTTTCACTTTCAGTATAGCATTCAGCGAATTACATGAGATAGTCAACATTTTATTATAAAATAGCCTCTGCATTAGATGATTTTGCCCAACTGTAGGCTAATGTTAGTGTTCTGAGCAAGTGTAAGGAAGGCCAGTCTAAGCCATGATATTTGGTAGGTTAGGTGTGTTAAATGTATTTTCAACTTAAGATGTGATATTTTCACTTACAGGGAAATTTTGTGATGGGATGAACCCCATCATAAGTCAAGGAAGATCTCTCTCTGTATGTAATGTCTCTCTCACAATACATACAGATATATATATATATATATATATCTAGATATATATGTAAATATATATTTAAAATCTAGATATATATGTAAATATATATTTAAAAATATATCTAGATATATATGTAAATATATATTTAAAATCATATGTAACATGTGTATACATGATATATATTGTTTTTTCCATATAGCATATCTTGAGCATTTTTTCTTGTCATTAAATGTTATTTCAAAGTGTGTTTAATAACTACATAGTAATCCATCAGGTGATTATTCTAAAACTTAATCATCTTCTCTATTGACCATTTGGGTGGTTTCAAGTCTTTTACCATTATAGATAATTTGGCAATAAATATCCTTGTACATATATCTCCCCATATTTCTCTTTATTTCCTTGGGGTAAACTCCTAGAAGTGGAATTTCTGAATGAAAGGCATTTGAGGGCTTTTGATATATATGGCCAAATTGCCCTGCAAATTGTACCAACCTGTACCAGGACTATCAGTTTATGCTCCCAATAGTAGTAAGAATATCCATTTAAATACATTCTAGACAGCATCAGGTAGTCTAATTTTAAATTTAAAAATTTCCGAATTTCAGTACCCTTATACACTTCAGGTTTTTGCCCATCTGTATACATTTTTGGCATACTTATTACATTGAACATAGACTTTTTATTTGCTTTTTTCATATATTTCCTTCTTTATAATTTTAGGAAGTCAAGTCTCTTAGTATAAATATGCATCTCTGTTAGGCTTTTAGGCCTAACAGATAGGTTGTTTCCTACCTTTTTGTTTCCTGCCAAAAATAGTCAGGCAAATTATTTTTCATTTCTGACAAATTTATTTTTTAGGAAAGAATTCCCAAAAGTAGGGTGTCCAGGATATAGACCATGATTGTTTTTATAGTTCTTAGACGTAGCTGGACAGATGTACTTTCTAAAGGGCTATACCACCTGAGATGCTGCCAGAATTAACTCATATTCCGTGTCCTGAAGGTGACCAGCGGTTGGCCACAGGGAAACGTGTGTGTCTGGTTTCCCCTTCTCTTGGGCCTCCCAGAGGTAGCTTGTGGTTGAGCTAGGAAACAATTTCAGCGCAGATGACCCTGTGTCCCAGGATTGCTGGGAAGGAACAAGAAGGGCTTAGGAAGGCCAAGGGAGGATGAGAGAAGGGCTTGAGACTCTGCCTGCACAAAGCTTTGGCCCCCAAAATCCCACCGTCTGGGAGCCAGAAAGGAATGGTTGAAGATGTTGCAGACAAGGTAAGAATGCACAGCGCTGCCCTTGGCCGATTCAGGACTGGCCCAGGTGAGAGCAATCAGATACTGAGTGATCAAGGCAGGCCCTGCTCCCTGCCCCTATCACCGGCTCCGTTCCCTCATGACTCCAACCCCACTCCCCACACTCATTCTCCCCCATCACTGACACTTCTTTTTCCTTTCTCTTTCTTTTCCTTCCTTCCTTTCTCCCTCTTCCTCTCTCTCTCCTCTCCTTCCCTCCCTCCCTTCTCCCCGCCCCCCCATTTTAAGTGGGACTCCCAAATTTTGATTGCCTGAAATGCCCATGTTTCAGTTGTACCCACTTTTGCTAAACATGCTTTGCAATTTTCTCTGTGTCAACCAGGCTTGCCTTTGAATGAGAATAAAGAAGGCCCCTCCCTTTCTTATGTGGGGTACCTGGCCCCTGTTGACATCGGCTTTTCAGGATGCAAGCATTGCTATGGTTTCTCTGGGAGACCACTCCTCTTTCAATGACTGACCATCCTGAGGACAGGAGGCTCTTCCATGCTCGTGTCTCATGGAAATGTCCCAAAGCTGGGAATGAGGGGACTTGGGATTCCTAGATGACACCCACCTGCTCTGTGACCCTGGGTACCGAAACGCCCTTCCTGCTTGGACTCCGGCTGTCTCAGAGAAAGGATTGCCCATATGGTTCAGCAGACGTTCACAGAGGGGTACTGCCATCCACATCCTGTGTGAACAGGGCACGGTCTCTTGGTATCCCAGGATTCCATAAAACCAGCATCACTGTCAAGGGCCTCTGGCCTGCTGCTTTGGAACCTGGTTCCTAACCCTGATTATACCCTTCACCTCTCCTCCCAGCAGCCTCAGCCCCTCATTTTTATCAAATGCTCATTATGTGTGGCCCTGTGTTGGTGACGGACTGGGGTAGGTGTGCCCTGCATTTCAGCCAACAACCTACAACCAGTCTTCCTGCTCCCTGCACAGTGCAGTCTCTGACAGGTACCATGGGCTTGTGGTGGTAAGTGATCACGGACCTCAAAGAGGTGCAAACCAAATGCTCTCTGACTGTTCAGAGGGCAGAGGGAACATTTCTGGAAGATTCCTGAAGATGGCCCTGAGCCTTGAAGGATGGACAGGGGTGGGGACAGACAGCTGGGGAGGTAGGATGTCCTCCTCTTCCCCCAAGGTGGTGGGGTGGTATAGGAAAGATCAGGGGTGAGGACCTGCTGGTAAAGTGGGTGGCCTTTATTACAAGTGGGGGTGAAATGTTTCTGGGTAATCCTCACCTCCTGGCCTGGTGCTGTCACTCCCAACATATATTTTAACACATTAAACATTATAATAAATAAAATATTCAAATCATTTAGACATACTCCCTAGCCAAGCATGGATTATACTGTCTGCATTTAGTTTGGGGGTGGGCTAAGGTATACCCCTTCCCTCTAAAATGATTAGCTTTGCTTTTGATGACTTTTCTCATCTTCCTATTTTGTGCCTTTCCAACCTGTGTTCCAACATCCCCATTCCTGTCTGTCAGGGTCTCCTGCCCTCTCTGCCACCATGCTAACACTGCAGGACTGCCCTTTGGCTTCCTTCTTCCCCTCAGGGCCTTGGGGCGGGATGTCTGTTCAAATTCTCTGCCCTGGAGCATACCTCCCAGGTACCTGTCTCCAGAGAGACTTTATGGAGACCATGCCCCATCAGATACAAGAAGAAAGTTGCTGTGACAGTTTCTGGCAGGCAGGTGATGGAGTCCGGGAAACAGCAACCTGGGCTATCCCTCCCCAAGCCCAGGGCTCCAGAAAAGGGCCTGCAGCCTTGTCTCCAGGCCATCTGGGCCGCTCACCATCTTAGCATTCAGGGCCTATGTGCCTGTTTGTTCCTGACTGAAAAGACTTCCTGCAAAGTTCACCCTGCCACTGACCTCCTGCTTTCCCCATCCATTGAGCGCCCAGGGCTTTTCTGTCAAGCGTGTCAATGCATCAGGGTGAAAGGAGAACTTCAAGCAAAGAGACCCTCCTCCTATCCCTCAAGTCTCCCTGAAAATGGCTCCCTTCTCTGCTGGGAGAAGTCCAGTTCCCAGAACAGCCAGCCCTCAGGGACCTCTCAAGACAAGGCCTGAGGCCTTGCCTGTCTCACAGAGGCACTGGGAGCCCTATCCCTCAGTCTCTGAGCTAGGGGGCCAAGCTGAGGCTAAGCAAGGCCCATAAGCAGACAAGCACATGCTAGCTTATCCCAGTCCTGCATTAGCAGGCCTATCTCGGGAAGCTTTGGATTTGGTTCTTTCTCAATGAGTGCCAAGATCAGGGCTCTTTGGAACTTAATCCTGTGGCAAGAGGCCTCCCTTTGATGACTGTGTGGAATGAGATGGAATCTGGCCAGGTTGTTAGAGGAACTGAATCCCTGGAGTGGGAACATAATGAGAACGCGGGGCCATTCACCATTCAGGGTGGAAAGTAGAGCACTTATTGTGGGGCCAAGGCTGAGGCTGGCAGGAAGCAGCCTTGGAGCTGTATCACCAGGAGGATTTGGGGGGCGGTTGCAGAGACAGCAAGGGTCTAACTAAACTCTGGCCTCAAATACTAAACTGCTCACTTTCTGTTGAACTTAGGCAAGTTAAAACAATCAACCAACATGAAAAGCAAATGTATTAAGTCTAGAAGGAAAATAATAACTTTTGCAGTGGTTATCTCTGTGGTATGTTTACAGGTGATTACAACTTTTTTGTGTGTCCTTTCAATTTTTCTGACATTTTTTCTAAACAGAGTGGATTACACCTGGAAAAAACACAAACTCAAAGTTATCTCTACTTTGAAAGCAAACAGATTCTGGGGAAGGACTCTGGAATTCAGAAATTGATAGACATATATTTGAGAGGGAAGAGGCAGTACTTTATAGCAAATTGAGAAGTTCTCCTGGCCTCCTGACAGCCCGATTGACTTGTCTGGGCTGGCAGTTAGTCCTGCTGTTTTAGTGTGGAAGGTGGCTGTTCCTTTCCCATCCTATGTGACCACTGTCAGCCTGCTCAGAAGATGCCCCATGGGGCAGCCTGCCCTGGAGCTGCATCCTGCCTTTGGACCAGGGGCTTCTGTTGCGGTCTCTCTGCACCCCCATCCTTAGCCAACTTTGTCCCTTGGTCAAAGCAGATCAGGGTGGCTTCCCTGGGTTTCTTCCCTCATCATGAGCATCCCTGATGACCGTTCCTCATCTGACCTGGACATAGGTTGCCTTCTCTCACTGTTGTCTGTTTATTATTGATTTTTTTTTAAATGATATACAATACATACAGCAAAATACATAAATCTGAAGTGTATGGCCTAATGGATTTTGACACACGTTTATACTGTGTAACTACCAGTCAGATCAAGACATTGAGCATTTCCATTATTCCAGAGAGTTCCCTCATGCCATCTCCAAGTCAACACCCCGACCCACCTCCACAAATGTAATACCATAATGACATCTACCACCATAGGTGCGTTTGACCTGTTTTTTAATTTTACATATACTTTTTGCATCTGCCTTCTTTTGCTCATCATTATGTGAATTGGCCTTCTATTATCATGTAACAAATCACCCCAAAATTTAGTGACTTGAAATAACAACAAGCAATTCTTTCGCTCACTGATTGACAGGACTTAGAGAGGATGGTTTGTCTTTTAGCCTCAGCTAGGGCAGCTTGACCGGGGGAAGGTCCGTTTCAAGATGGTTCACTTCCATGGTGGGCCAATTGTTGCTGACCATTAGCTGGTGACTTAGCTGGAGCTGTGGGCCAGGCCCTCAGTTCTTATCCACATGGGTCTCTTCATAGGCTACTTGGGCTTCCTTACAATGTGATGGCTAAGTTTCAAGAAAGCAACCATCCCAAGAAAGCCAGGTGGAAATGTAAGGCATTTTCATGACCTAGCCTCAGAGGTCACATAGCCTCACCTTGGCAACACTCTATTGTTAAGGCAGTCACAAAGGCCTGCCCAGGATCAAGTGCAGGGACGTAGACTCTACCTCTGGATGGGGGATGTGGGAAAGTTCTAGAAGAGCATGGGGTGAGAGATATTAGGGTGCCATTCTTGAGAAGATTCATCCGATTGTAACATATTTGTAGTCTGTGTTTTAAATGCTGTGTAATATTTCATTGTGTGCATGTACTTACCCAGTCTGTTAACTGACATTTGAGTTGTTTGCAGTCTGGGCCTATTTGAAGAGTGCCATTATGAATATCCTTATACAAGTCTTTCAGGGGACAAAGACTGCCTTCTCTCAGTGTTGCTGTCTTTAGTTTTTAAGATTTTAAAAATCATACAATTTTATTCTCTTTTATTTTTTCCCCATCAGTTACTGTAGCCATATGTATTTTAGTATGTAAATCTCTGCTAGTGTTTTTTAAATGTTGAGAAGAAATTATATAAGTATTACATAAATATGTTCTCTTTATAAAAACTTTCAATATTACAATTAAGACTAAAACTTCTTCCAATACCACTTGCCAAATCTGAACTCTTTCCTCCTACCTCATGGTAACCTCTGTCACTAGTTTGGTGGGTCTGCTTCTTAGAGCTTTTTGATACATTTACTCACATAAATATTCTCATAGGAAATACTGTTTTCTTTGTGTGCGTGTGTGTTGTTTGGTACAACGACTGGCATCATATGGCTCTGTACTTTGCTTTCACACTTAAAAAAATACCTTGGAGATATGGCCATGGACATCTACTTAACTTTGCAAACCACCAAATAACGTGCATAGTATCATTACACTGGATAAACGGCAAACATTTATCCATTTATCCACTTCCCTGTGAAAGGATGTTTAGGTGATAGCCTTCTTTATTGTTTTGTGTGTGTCCCATAAACTGAAGGGCAGGTCTTGCCCACTATGAAGTTTGTCAGTGCTTGGCCAATACTGACGCACCCCTGCAAGGGAGTGTTGTTGGAACCCTGGATCTCTGCCCCTCAGTGTCCCTTTTCTTTGCCTGCAGAGACGTCTCAGAGAGGCTGTGCAACTGCTGGAAGATTATAAGCGTGGGACCCTGCGCCCGGGGGTTACCAATGAGCAGGTAACTCTGCTGGAGGTGGGGTGGGGAATGGTGGGGGGGAAGGAAGGTGGCAAACTCACTATCCCTCCCCCGCAGCCAGAACCACTTCTCTTCCCCTGCGAATCCACTTCTACTGCTGCTCCATCTCCTTGGACTTCTGGATTTTGGAGGGGATACTCAGGGCTCTCCTGTAAGCTGGTCTGGTGGGAAGTATGGAGGCTGCTAAGACTAGAGAAACCTAAGGCAATAGTTTAGTGGAGTTGACATGTGCATCTTTCCCCAGTTCCACATTCAGTGACATCACAGTGATGACTTGAAATCAGCCACAATGTGAGAATTTACACCATGGAAATTGGCAGATACTATAAATCAGGACTTTTTTTCTCAAAAATATTCACAAACATACCACTATCCAGAAGTTTAGACAGAGGATGAGAAAGATGGAGGAGACAGTGTGGAATTAGGCTAAGACACTGTAATTTCTGTTTTGTTAATATCATGTAGAAACTTGAACTAGAGCTAATTGAAAAGTTTGGTTTTGTTTGGTTTGGGGGAAAGGTAGGGAGATGTAGTATAGGGCAGCTCTGGTGATTGTAGAGACAGATGGCTAATGTGCTGAAGTTTTTCTTTTTGTTCATAAAGCTTTATTTTAAAAGCTATTAAAAATTAATCTCACACTTTTTTTTCAAAGCAATTTATGTACAAAGTTCAAAAAGTCAAATAGTATGAAAACCCTTGGAAGGAAAAATCGTGTATTGCCCCATCCCTCCCTAATTCCCATTTCTCTTCCCCAGAAGCAAATGCTGTTAGCTGTTTCTTCAGATAGAAGCCTGTGTTTCAAACTAAGCTTATCTATACTGCTATTCCTCAACTAGTTCTTTTGTGTGGTAGTTGAGGATCAATCTCTCTTATTATTTACCTCCATAAACACATTTCTCTCTCCTATCCTCATCAGTTCAGTTCAGTCGCTCAGTCGTGTCTGACTCTTTGCGATCCCATGAACCGCAGCACACCAGGCCTCCCTGTCCATCACCAACTCCCAGAGTTTACCCAAACCCATGTCCATTGTGTCGGTGATGCCATCCAACCATCTCATCCTCTGTCGTCCCCTTCTCCTCCTGCCCTCAATCTTTCCCAGCATCAGGGTTTTTTCCAATAAGTCAGCTCTTCACATCAGGTGGCCAAAGTATTGGAGTTTCAGTTTCAACACCAGTCCCTCCAATGACCACCCAGGACTGATCTCCTTTAGGATGGACTGGTTGGATCACCTCATCACCTTCATCACCCTCCCAAAATAGTTATCATAGATTTGGGGTCTATGGATATTTGATATTCACTTTATGACAATTATATGAATAATACTACAACTTTGTTGTATATTATTATGTTTCCTGTCCTTTTTGACTTTATGTTTTATCTGGATTTAATAATTGTCTCATTTTCCTCACTGACAGAGTTTTCTTTGTACCATCTCTAATTCTTACTGTATCTTCTAGCAGCTTTTTGATATTTTTTAATGGTGGTGGTGGTTTAGTTGCTCAGTCGTATCCAGCTCTGTGACCCCATGGACTGTAGCCAGCCAGGCTCCTCTGTCCATGGGGCTTCCCAGGCAAGAATATTGGAGTGGGTTGCCATTTCCTTCTCCAGGGAATCTCCCAACCCAGGAATTGAACCCAGGTCTCCTGCATGGCAGGCAGATTCTTTACCAGCTGAACTACAAGGGAATCCATTTTCACTTCCATATTTTTCCCTGAAATTTTCTGGGGCCCAGTTCCCTCCAGCTCCTCGTGGTATACACCTTCATTTTAGTGGAAGTCCTCTTCTGGTAGCTCCCTGAAAAAGGGTAAATGGAAAGAAAATTTGGAGTCCTTTTATATCTGAAAAAAATGTAATTTGTAATTGTAATTCTGTACTCAGCTTTAACTGACAGTTTGGCTGAGGAGAAAATTCCAATTTTTAGGTTGACAACATTTTTCCTTTAGAATTTTGAAGACATTGCTCTTCTGGCTTCTAGTCTAGCTTTTGAAAAATCCAATGTTGTTTTATTCCTGATTTTTTGCAAGTGACCTGTTTTCTCTCTTTGGGAATGTTTAGGATCTCCTCTTTATGTATACGGTTTATTTCTGAAATTCCACAATGCCATGCCTTTTAAAACTTATTATTTTGGGTTTCTGGTGACCTCTTTCAATCTGAAGACTCCTGTCTCTCAGTTCTGGCAATTTTTCTTATACTGTTTCTTTGATAATTTCTTCTCGTTCTGGAATTCCTATTAGTCAAATATTCAACATCTTAGATTGATACTCATATTTTCATATCCTTTTTTTCTCTTCTATCCTTTCACTTTTTCCTTCTGTCTGGCTTTACAGGAAATTTCCTTGAGTTTATTTTCAACATGTCTATCGGATTTTTAACTTCAGCTAGTACAAATTTTAATTTCTAAGAGCTATTTGGTTGTTACTTTTCTTTATTCCTTTTAACAGGATCGTCTTCCTGTTTTGTAAATACAGTATCTTCTCACCTCTGCATTCTGGAAGCCAAGCAGAGGAGCAAGGCTGAAGCCCCAATATTCACTTTGCAGAGTTTCATTGATTTCTCTGCTTTTAGCCTCACCTGCTCCCTCTTTCCACTGGGCTAGTGTTCCCAAGTCTGGACTCACTTGGATTCAGTTTCTCCAGAAGGTTGATAAACCTCTGGTGTTTGGGGGATACAGGTGAGGGTGGTGAGAGCCATCTTGCTGTGTGGGGAAGGCCGAGGGGTTCTACTGCTTTGAATTCAGGTTTTCAGCCAAGTCCCTGTGTTTAGCCCTTTGTTCCTGGGGTGCCTGGGCCCTCCAAGTCCTGAGCTTCGCTGGCTTCCTGGGGGTGATGGCCTGGCTTCTCAAGTGTGCCTTCTGCAGGCATTGAGGGACGGCTTCCTCCTCTCTGCTGGATCAGTTCCTAAAACTGCTCATTTTCCACCCAGAAACGCGCTGTCCTTCCTGTGCGTTGTCTCTTCTGTTCTGTTGGTGACTCTGAGGCGCCGCCTGCCTCTCGCGCCTTTAGGCTCGAAGTCCACAGACACACTGGGCCCGGCTGGGTGTTCCCTGGGCGGGTGCTAAGCCAGCAGCCCTCCCCAGTCCGGTTTGTTTCGCTTTGCATTTATGGAGCACCTCCAGGCCAGTGTTGGTGCTAGGACCTGGGGGACAGCAGGGGAGAGGCTGGAAGAGGGTCCTGCCCCCAGGATTCCCCAGAATCCAGGCCAGGACAGTGAAAATACGTGATGCTGTGGGAGAGCAGAGGGAGGAGTCACCTGACCAGAAGCGGGGAGTCTGGAAGAGGTTTCTCACCTGAGACTGAGGGGGGAGCAAGGATTGGTGAGGAGGGGGCGCTGGGAAGGGGCAGAGGAAGAACATCCTGAGCACAGAGGATGGCCCCTAGAGGAAGGGACAGGCCGATGTGCTGGACAGCAGCCCGCCACATGGAGAGGGGGCAGAGGTGCCCAGAGAGGCAGCCCCTTGGCCAGATGTCCTTGTGTGGGGGCCCTGAAGTGACGCAAGATGTTGCAGTGCTGGCTAGGCTAGGTCTGTCTTCAGGAGTCTGTGTTGCCTGCGGAGTTCGCTGGGAGCAGCCATCAGCAGACAGGGCAGGGCCACATCTCCTTATTCCTGAGCGAAGTGCTGCCCTCTGGCTGTGGCACCAGGGAGCCCGCTGCTGTGACCTGACATGCTCCTCTCTACGGTCGGGGGTGGGGGATGGGGGGCGGTCCTCGGACCCTGGCAGCTCCTCATGGACCAGTCAGAGGAGTCCAGCCTCCAGGCCCTTCCTGACCCCGCGTCTGCTCCCAGCCCATGCTCCTCTCCAGCCTGGCTTTTCCTCTTGGGACTCTTTCCAGTTTTCAAGAGTTGGGAAATGAGGCCATGTTTCCTTTCTTTGTTCCCTTCGGAAGCTTAAAGCTGCCTGTCCTGTTTTCTAGGCCCCCTTTGTTTTCTATCCCAAAAGCTCCCATGTGCCTCCAGGCAGCTGGGAGGCCAGGAGGGTGGGGGACCCTGCACTAGCTGGGGGAGGGTGGGGGACCCTGCACTAGCTGGGGGAGGGTGGGGGACCCTGCACTAGCAGGGGAAGGTGGGGGTCCCTGCACTAGCTGGGGGAGGGTGGGGGTCCCTGCACTAGCTGGGGGAGGGTGGGGGTCCTGTACTAGCTGGGGGAGGGTGGGGGTCCTGCAGTAGCTGGGGGAGGGTGGGGGTCCTGTACTAGCTGGGGGAGGGTGGGGGTCCTGCAGTAGCTGGGGGAGGGTGGGGGTCCTGCACTAGCTGGGGGAGGGTGGGGGTCCTGCACTAGCTGGGGGAGGGTGGGGGCCCTGTACTAGCTGGGGGAGGGTGGGGGTCCCTGCACTAGGTGGAGGAGGGTGGGGGACCCTGCACTAGCTGGGAGAGGGTGGGGGTCCTGCACCAGCTGCTCCTTCCTGTTCTGGCTCCAGTTGGTGGTGCCTGCAGCGGCCCTCTGGAGGCTGGTAGCACGGTGCTCTAGGTGTGAGTCTGAGGCCCAGCCCCCCTCCCGTCACCCTCCCGGCTCCCCAGCCAGCAGAACTGGGCTCTGCTGCAGCTCTCACAGGACCTCCTGGACCTTGTCTACAGAGCCCTGGCCCCCACCAGCCTCCACGGCCACAGCAAGAGGCGGTGGGTGGTGACGTACCAGCTCGGGATCTGGGGAGCTTCAGGGATCAGAAATTCACAAAGTCCCCATCCCTGGTTCAGGCTGGCCCTGCTCAAGGGTCATGCCGGTGCTGCCTGAAGAGGCTGAGGATGGTTCCTGACCTCGGTCTAGACGGCGGCCTGTGTGCCTTGGGCTCTGTGCCTGCCCTGACGTCCTTGTGCAGGCGTGTGAGTCAGAAGCCTGTGGCTGTGTGCTGACGCCTGTGGGCCTGACGCAATGTCCAGGCCCGCTGGGTATCTTAGGCACTGATTTGTTGTTACCTAATCTGCCCTCTAGTCACAATACCCCACCAGGGGGCTACAGCGGATTGAGAGTTTGTTCACACCTGATGGCCTTGGTTAGTGGGTGGCTGATATCTCCTCCAGAGACTGTTAACTTGTTGAAAGGTTGCTGTACCAGTGGAAAGTTAGTCCTAAGGATAAAATAAAAATAAGTACAATTTACTCTTTGGGCTTGACAGGTATATATTTGATGTGCTAGGAACCCTAATAAAGACTGCAACTATCAGTTAAACAACAAAGCCATAGATGAGAGCAAAAACGTAAGCCCTGGCAGCTAAGTTTCTGAGTGTTTGCTGTGCTGCGTCTTTTTATATGCCGGGGCTTTGCTGGGATGGTTTGGTATGGGTGAAGATGGGTGGGGCTCAATATGGAAGACTCCCCCATGGCAATGAGTCGCCACTCACTGTGAGCTCACCAAGGGCCAGGAGCCATGCTAAATATTTGCACTTTATATGTATTCTCTCAATTAATCTTCACAGAAGCCTTGTTTGGTTGATGCCTATATTGATCCCATTTTACAGGCAAGAAAACTGAGGCTCAGAGAGATTACAAAATTTATCTCAGGTTACATAACTAAGGTGTGGTGGGACAGGGACACTGGACCTGGAAGATCCAATGCCCATTTTTCACTCACTGTCTGAAGATAGATTTGGGAGGGAAGCTGATGCTCTGGAGTGGAATGTGTGTGCTCACAGGCAGGCAGAGTGAGCGGGTGGGGTAGAAGTCCATCAGAGGGGCTTGGCGTGTATGCAGATCCCATAGCCCCAGTCACACTGGGCGGTTAACCCTGCCAGGCCAGGCCGGGGGCATCCGTGGGGCACCAGTACATGAAAGGTGCAGTGGCAGGTGGGCACCGGGAGGTTCCTGCCCTCACGTAGCCAGCTCCCACGCAGGCCCACATGTAAGGGGGTGGCTGGAGGCAGGTTAGGCTACGGTAGTAGGAATTCATGGAGAAGGCAATGGCACTCCACTCCAGTACTCTTGCCTGGAAAATCCCATGGATGGAGGAGCCTGGTGGGCTGCAGTCTATGGGGTCGCACAGAGTCGGACACGACTGAAGTGACTTAGCAGCAGCAGCAGTAGGAATTCAGCGGTGAAAGACTCCTGAGAACACAGGTGCTGAGGAAAGGCTTCGTGGAGGACACAAGTGGTTGGATGTAGAATGTAGAGAGACCCAAGGATGAGAAGGACGTCCCTGTAAGTCGCAGACGAAGGCTGAGAAGTAGAGTGGAGAGAGAGGGAGAGAAAGTGCATGATGAGAGAGGGACAGAAGATGAGAGAGGAAGCTAGAGAGGAAGTTGGGAAGTTTCAGGCCAGACTGTGAAGGTTTCTGGAACCCAGAAGAGATGCTGGTTCTGTGGTACTGGAGCAAGGGGGCAGCAGGACAGTGGAACTGTGGTTGGATCCTTCTGTACCAGGTATATGGGCAGGGATAAACGCTGAAGGGAAACCAGCTTGGGAGCGACTGGGGTGGTTGGAAGTGAGGGGGCAGGGAGCCACTGTCGGCTTCTGAGTGGTGGTTCTGGTCCGTCATTCCACATCCCCAGAGGCTGGGAACCAGGCCGCTTTCCTGGGTGCCTGCTCAGCACCTAGCATAGTGTATTGGTTGCCCAGGGGTCCCGTGAAGGATGGGTTCTGCCTGCAACCTGCCAAGGAGAAAGGGCAGCTGAGATGTGAGAGATCCTGCCAGTCTCCTCCTCTGGCAGAGCAGAAATGGGGTCAGCTGTGTTTGGCTTTTGCTGAAAATAGCAGAGAAGATACCAGAGAGTTAAAAACACTTGCACTCTGAATCTTCTCTGGGCATCAGCAGGGTCGTCTATCAGAAGCTTGACTGACATTCCCCTCCACCACTTGCCCTGACCCCTGGCCTCTGGGATCCTGATCAGCACCCAGCACCTCTGGGGCAGCTACAAGCTGACCCTTATTATTAGCACAAAACAGGCAAGTGATCAGTATTAGCTGAAGTATTTGTATGATGTGCTGGAAGTGATACTGGGTGCGGTATAGCATCTCCGGGCTGGGTCTTGCAGTGGCCTCCTGGGTGGTCTTCCTGTTCTACCTGGGCTCCCTCTGCCCATTCCCAGTATAGCACTCAGAGTGACCTGTGAAACTGCTCCAGGGTTTGTTCCTCTGCCCCAGGGTTTCTCAGACTCAGCACGATTGGCATTTGGGGCTGGGCAATTCTTTCTTGTGGGGGCTGTCCTGTGCACTGTAGGATGTTTAGCAACACCCCTGGTCTACCCACTGGGTGCTAATGGCACCCCTTCCCAGTTCATGATGACCAGACATTTCCAAATGGCCCCTGGGTGGAAAACTGCCCTCCTGTTAAGGACCACTCTATAGTAAAAGCTCAGAGTAAAAGCCACAGTCCTCAGCACAAACTGCAAAGCCCCAGTTTCTCTCTGATCTTATTTCCTACTGCTCTTTCCCTCATTCAGCCCACTTCAGTCACACAGTCCCTCAGATAGGCTGGGGAGGCCCCCACTCTGCCTCAGGGCCTTTGCACTGGCTGTTCTGCCGGACAGAAAAATCTCCTACCAGGTATCTGCATGGCTCACTCCCTCCTTCAGGTATTTTCTCCAAAGCCATCTCAATGAGAGCTACCCTGACCACCTTACTAAACATCATCCTACTTGAGAATCTGTCCAGGGAAAGGAAAGTTGGGGGAGCAAAAGAAGGAGCCACTAGAACCAGAGGCAGGACAAGAGATGGAATTTTAGGGAGCCACGGCCAGCAAAGGGATCTGAGGACTAGAGGTGCTTCTGGGGGTGGAGGGTACAGCCCCAGTGTCTCTCCCTGCCCTCTTCCAGCCCAACTCCAGCCTAGCCTTTTCTTTTCTGTCTCCCCTGTGACAGAAGCTGTGACCCTGGTCATGTTATCAGGTTCCTGAATGTTCCCCATCCTTCACCCCTTCCTTTTGTGAGGACCCCAGTACAATAAATTCTAAAATATCCGTCCTTGCTGCCAGCACACTCTCCTTATCTTTACTCTGTTCTACTTTCTCGTGTTTCTTGAAGCACTCATCCTTCTCACATGTGAGCAAATTTACTTTTTATTACTTTTTGTTTATTGTTTGTCTCCACAATCATGTGAGCTCCACAAAACCAGAGATTTCGTGTTTGTTTGTTTGTTTTAACTGATATATTCTTAGTGCCTAGAGCGGTGCCCAGCACATAATATGTGCTCAATAAATATTTGTTGGCTAAATGAATTGCTTTTAATTATCACAATTAGCTTGAAAGTAAATATTCCTATATTACAAATGAGGAAATGGAGGCTCAAAAAATTAAGTTGTTGTTGTTTAGTCGCTAAGTTGTGTCCAACTCTTTTGCGACTCCATGGACTGTAGCGCACCAGGCTCCTCTGTTTATGGGATTTCCCAGGCAAGAATATTGGAGTGGATTGCCATTTCCTTTTCCAGGGGATCTTCCTGACTCAGGGCTTGAACCCACGTCTCCAAGTAAATTGCCTCCAGTCACATGGCTAGCAAGTGGGAGATCTGTAATTCCAATTCACAATAGAGGGTTTGACTAGAGGCTCCAGCCTCTTAATAGAGAGAAGCCGTGTGTACATGGAAGTCGCGACTGCGCATGTGGGTTGTGCAGCAGAGTGAGGGGGGATATTTGTCTCCTTTCATCTGTAGAATTGGCCCATCTTTTGCCCCACGTAGATTTGCATTTGTACATATTACCTGGGAGTAACCATGGCAACAAAATTAATGGTGAGAAATAATAGGATTGACCCAAATGATGAATTAAGATTTCTTATTGTTTCATGAAGGCATCCTCTGCCTTAGAGAAGGATCCCCTTCAGCTCTGTTTAATTACCTTCTAGAGGTTGTTTTAAATAGTCTCTGTTGTTGCTGCTTCAGAGGTTTGGAGAAACAGCTTGGAAAGAGGAGAGGGGAATGGGAAGGAGTCAGACTGGGGTCAAGGCCTGGGAGTAACTTCTCCATCTGAGGTCTGAGCTCAGGAGGTCTCTGCCCTGAGAAGGAGGGGCTTCTCCCCCTGAAGTTTGTTTGGGGCCCACCCTCTGCCCCTCCCCTGGCCTCTGCATTGGGTTCCTAATAGGTTCAAATGGCAACTCAGCTGAGACTTAGGCCATTTCTGAAATCAGCCAACGTTTGCATTTTTCCAGCAACCTTTCTCCCAGGCTGTTTCCCCACATCCTCTGTGTCCTCATTTTCCAAGCTGAGAAATCAGGAAAGGTCAAAAGTCTCACATCCACACTGGATGTTGCTGCACCAGTAAGTTCCAAGGAATCGGGGCTGTGCATTTTAATGTTCAGCCAGAAGCACAGAGGGGGATGACTGAGCCAGAGGAGACCAGGTCACACTGAGTAATTGTAGTTTAAGTGGAGCTGCTGTGGTGGGCCGACAAGAAGACACAGGGGGCTCCCTGTCAGTGTGGGTGGACTGTCCGCTATGTCTCCTCGGCCTCCATCAAATGCTTTACATTCCAGGGTGATCCTTGCTTGTGACCTGTTTGCAGAGTTGGCTCATTAAACTTCAAATTAGCATCCAGCTCTTGGCTTGTGTGTGATATCTGCTGCCATTTCTGCATTCAGCATTCAACTCATGGGTCCAGTGTGTCCCAGGGAAAACCCAGACTCAAGAAATCAGGCCCGAGTCCTTGTCCTGGACTCTCTGAAAGCCAAAATTGGCATCATCAGATGGGAAGGGACCTTGGAGAGACTAGCTTCCATCTCCTGACTCATTAATTAAAAAAACAAAGCAATGTAATTCTAAGGAGTGAGGTGACTTGCACAGGAAGACCTGGCAAGTTGGTGGCTGAGCCAGGCCCCAAATCTGTGACCCTGACTGTTGTTGGTGCAGCCTGGAGATGAGATGAACCCAAATGAGGTCAGGTCATGACTAGGAAGTTTAGTTTAAGATGGAGCTGTCCCTCCCTTCTCACCCCCAAACCTCCTGAGGTGGGAGCACTTCCAGATGCCATGAGAAGACCCTCAACATTGACTTAGTGCTCATTCCTTCCTCTCTCCTGTGGAGAGGCTTCCCTGACATCGTGGGAAGCACTTTCCCCAAACCCCACATGGGTTACTTTGGTTAAGGTTATACTAACTGCTGTAATGAAATGACCTCAAAACACACCAGCTCAAATAAGATAGATGTTTATCTCTTGCCCATGTCATAGTTCAAGCTCCAGGTGGGCAGGTGGCTCTGCTCCACAGGGTCAGTCAGGAACCCAGGCTCCTTCCATCGTGTTTCTCCACCATCTCCTTGGGTTCTTCCCTCTGCCTGGCTCAGGCTGGGCTGAAGCCACATTGCTGTTCTGGCTCACAGGCAGGTGATAGAAAGTATAGGTTGGGAGGCGCTAGCTAGGGAAAGGCACATCTCACCTCTCCTCAGATGCCACTGAGGGACTCAGTCACATGGATAAGCCTAATTGCAAAGGAGGCTGGGAAATGTAGTACAGCAGGCCAACCACCTGCCCTGCAAAGGAGGCTGGGAAATGTGGTACAGCAGGGAAACCACCTGCTCTGCAAAGGAGGCTGGGAAATGTAGTACAGCAGGTCAGTCACCTGCCCTGCAAAGGAGGCTGGGAAATGTAGTACAGCAGGTCAGTCACCTGCCCGCTACCTTTCTATTACTATGGCAGAAAAGGACATAGGATTTGTTGGACCATTAACAGTCTATGCCATAGAGGACTATAAAGAGCTGAAAAGTGCAGGCTATTTCTATTTTTCTAATGGTTACTCTTAAGTTTTTAAGAATTATTTCTGGGTAGGTAACACATTCACTTTCACTTTTCACTTTCATGCATTGGAGAAGGAAATGGCAACCCACTCCAGTGTTCTTGCCTGGAGAATCCCAGGAACGGCGGAGCCTGGTGGGCTGCTGTCTATGGGGTCGCACAGAGTTGGACACGACTGAAGCAGCTTAGCATCAGCAACACATGAACAAGGGCTTCCCTGGTAGCTCAATCAATAAAGAATCTGCCTGCAATGCAGGAGACCTAGATTTGATCCCTGGGTTGGGAAGATCTCCTGGAGGAGGAAATGGCAACCCACCCCAGTATTCTTGCCCAGAGAATCCCATGGACAGAGAGAGGAGCCTGGCAGGCTGCAGTTCAGGGGGTCACAAGAGTTCATGGGGTCGCAAAAGTTGACTACAACTTAGTGACTAAACCACCAACACCTGAACAATCTACTGAATACTAAAGGTATCAAAAGAAAATAGAATATACAATGTTTCCCTTTCCCTGTCTGCCAATTTCCCACTTCTCCCTAGAGTAAGGATCAGTTTCTTCTGTATCCTGCCAGAGATATCTGCATACATTCATCCTTTTCCTTTAAATGTTATTGATATAATAGTGGTAACTCCAGGGACATTTACTGGAGTAGGGTCATAATAGCAAAAGATGAGACAGTCACAAAAAGACAAGTGTTATATGATTCTACTTGAATGAAATATCTAGAGTGGTTAAATTCAAAGAGACAAGCTGGACCTGAGGGGAGGAGGATTTGGGAGTTAGTACTTACTGAGTACAGAGTTTCAGTTGAGTAAGGTGAAAAAATTCTGGAGATGGATGGTGGTGATGGCTGTAAAACAATGTGAATGAACTTAATGCCACTGAACTTCCACTTAAAAATGGTTAAATGGTACATTTTATTATTTATATTTTACCACAATAAAAGATTGGAAATAGTTTAAAAGTCCAGTATGCAGGTCAAGAAGCAACAGCTAGAACCAGACATGGAACAATGGACTAGTTCAAAATTGGGAAAGGAGTACATCAAGGCTGTATATTGTCACCCTGCTTATTTAACTTATGTGCAGAATACATCATGAGAAATGCTGAGCTGGATGAAGCACAAGCTGGAATCAAGATTGCTGGGAGAAATATCAATAACCTCAGATATACAGATGACACCAACCTTACGGCAGAAAGCCAAGAGGAACTGAAGAACCTTTGATGAAAGTGAAAGAGGAGATTGAAAAAGCTGGCTTAAAATTCAGCTTTCAAAAAACTAAGATCATGGTATCCAGTCCCGTCACTTCGTGGCAAATAGATGGGCAACAATGGAAACAGTGACAGACTTTATTTTCTTGGGCTCCAAAATCACTGCAGATGGTGACTGCAGCCATGAAATTAAAAGATGCTTGCTCCTTGGAAGAAAAGCTATGACCAACCTAGACAGCATATTAAAAAGCAGAGACATTACTTTGCTGACAAAAGTCCATATCGTCAAACTATGGTTTTTCCAGTAGTCATGTATGAATGTGAGAGTTGGACCATAAAGAAAGCTGAGCACAGAGAATTGATGTTTTTGAACTGTGGTGTTGGAGAAGACTCTGGAAAGTCCTTTGGATGCAAGGAAATCAAACCAGTCAGTCCTAAAGGAAATCAGCCCTGAATATTCATTGGAAGGACTGATGCTGAAGCTGAAGCTCCAATACTTTGGCCACCTGATGCAAAGAGCTGACTCATTGGAAAAGACCCTGCTGCTGGAAAAGATTGAAGGCACGAGGAGAAGGGGACAACAGAGGATGATATGGTTGGATGGCATCATTGACTCAATGGACATGAGTTTCAGCAAGGTCTGGGAGTTGGTGATGGACAGGGAGGCCTGACGTGCTGCAGTCCATTGGGTTGCAAAGAGTCAAACATGACTGAGTGACTGAACTGAACTGAACTGAATAGGGTGAAGTTTATATGTTCATTCAATGTTTCTGCTAGGAAGAGTAAGACTGCTCTCCATGCTCTGATGTGGAAAGATCTCCAGATAATACTAGATGCCTTAAGGGACAGAACAGTGTGAACTGGTGTGCCAGCATCTAGAGATGCATGCATAGGGATTTGGGTGGGGATCATGCAACCAGACGGCTTGGGTTCAAATCCCAGTGCTACTGTGGGACTTTGGGCAAATCACTGAACCTCTCAGTGCCTCAGTTTCCACATCTATAAAATGGGAGATACACTATTCCCTGCCGCATAGGGTTGTTGAGAAGATTAATAAGTTAATATGTACAAAGCCCTCAGAAATATGTTTGACACATAGCACCTGTTCACTATATGTGAATGGATGAATGAAGATGAATGAATGAATCTAAGTCACAGATCATAACCTGAAGTTCTGGCTCCACCTGTGAGAACTTGGGTGTGGCTGAGCTTTGCTCTTCTCATCTGTCTTATGGAAACAGTTTTCTGAGTGTGAGACTCAAATAGTTAACGGGGCCATTGCCTCTTATCTGTGGCACCAACCTGCCCACACCGTGTGTGTGGGTATCATTGTGGGGAGGGAATATGTCTGTGAGCTCTGGGCTCCTGGCCTTACCTGCTGACATCCCTGCTGAACTTCTGCCTTTGCTGCCGAGCCAGCACCTGCCTGAGTCTCCCATTGCTGCGTGGGGGTGGAGAAGGCAGCCTTGAACTTGAGGGGCACAGATGCAGCCATGGGTTGCCAGTGTTCCTTGGCTAGTCTTCCCGGGGAGGGGGAGAAGGAGCAGGTGCCAGGGAAGCGCATCTGCTGCCCAGTGGCGAAGGGAGGTTCTGGGACCTCAGGTGTGTGAAAGTAGTCTACTCACCACACAGGCATGTTGTAGGAATGAAACAACAGAGATGAATTTATTTTGAGAAATAATTAAGTTCTTTGAAAAATACTGCTCATTTGACTGACTCCCCCTTTATGTTAGGCATTTATGGAGCATGATCTATGGGCCAAGTATTCAGGTATACATACGTGTCTCAGCGAACTTCCGTGTTGGTCAGTGTAAGCCAAGTGCTGTAACAAACCCCCCTGGATTTGGGGGCCTTAGACAGTAAGGTCTGTTTCTCACTCATGTCAGAGTCCAGTGCCACCCAGGGCCTCAGCACGTGCCATTGTCCAGGAGCCAGGCTCCTTTCCCCTTGTAGCTTTCCTGTCTTCTAGGGCCTCACTGTCCCCCGGTGGCTCCTCTGTGGGAGGCTTTGGGGCCAAGCCTGGAAATGGTGAACTCCATTTCTACCCATAGCCCATCAGTTGGCACCTGGTCATGTGAGCCCACCTGACCGTCTAGGCTGGAAAGCATAGACTTAGCTGTGTACCCAAAGGGAAACGCCAGCTGCTGGGAGCATCAAGCATAGCCCTTACAACAACTTATTGTATTGATGGAGAAACTGAAGCATGGAGGCAAAGTAATTAGCCCAGGGTCACACATCCAGTATGTGATAGGAATGTAGACTGCTGGTTCTAATGCCTGCTCTTTACACTGTCCTTTAATGTCTTAGATCAGTGTTTTCAGCCCAGGCTGTTCATCAGGTGGGGGATGTTTTTCTTTATTTATAAGAATTGTATGAAGACACCTTAGTTTTTTTTTTTTTTTTAAAACAAATAGTCTTAGGTTTGCTGTGTGCACGGCTCTGGGAGATGCTGTGGCCGGCACTCAAAGGCGAGACCCTGCTCCAAGAATCTGCGCTATGACCCCACAGGGTGAGGGGACACGGACGTAGGAGATTCAGACTTGGGGTGGAGAGCCTGGGGTGTCAGGAGTTTGTGCCCAGGGCCTGGGGTCACACCTGGGATGGTGCTGGGACTTGGTGGGTTGCACTTCAGCAAGGCACTCTTTGAGCAACGAAAGATCAACCTTTTATCATTTTTTTACTTCTCTACTGTTATGCTCTCACATACTGTCTTTGGCTAACAGTGATTCTACATTTGGTTTTTCTTTCTTTAGTCCCCTCTGTTCCTCAATTATAATTTAAAAAAAAAATCTACTGCCTCTAATCTTTCTGGATATGGAATAGCAGACAATCAATTATGTTTGAAATGTATCTAAAATCAGAGTGATTAGACTGTGAATTAGACTTAAGGACTCGACTGTTAGTAAAAGCATAAACTTTAATACAGATGGTCCTTGACTTGCGATGGCTCAACACACAGTTTATGGACTTGATGGTATGAAAATGATATGCATCCAGTAGAAACTGTACTTTGAATTGTGAATATTGATCTTTTCCTAGCTAGCAATGCGTGGTCTGATACCCTCTTGTGATGCTGGACAGACAGTGAGCCACAGTTCCCAGTCAGCCATGAGATCAAGGGGGGAACCACTTAGAACCGTTCTGTACCCACACTTTCAGTACAGTATGCAATGAATTACATGAGATATTCAGTACTATTTTATAAAATAGCCTCTGTGTTAGATGATTTTGCTCAACTGTAGGCTAATGTAAGTGTTCTGTGCCCTTTTAAGATGGGCCAAGCTAAGCTATGATGTTCTGTAGGTTTGATGTATTAATATTAAATGCATTTTTGACAATGATAATTTCAATTTACAATGGGTTTATTGGCACATAATCTCATTGTGAGTAAAAGACAATCTGTATGTCAATTTTATAACTCTATTATTGCTACCTAGTAGCATTCTGCAGCTTAATTTATATCCCCGATGACATTGCCATATAAATGAAGCTTAACTATTCCATTATATAACTTTAAACATCAATGCTTATGCGGTTGCCCCTCTTACGTCTTACCCTTCTTGATCCACTAAAGATGCACTGGCCTTTCATTTGCCCACAGTGTACATTTTTACTTGTCAAATTTTCTCGATTCCAAAAGGTTATTTTATCACATATTATCATCTCTTAAATGGGGTGAAATTTTTACTGATGGACATCACGGTATTATGCCATAGTTTTCTTTCTTAGTGGCACAATTAGTATATCTTAGGATAAATGATGTCTTAGAGTCAATGAAATACAGTAGTTTTTATCATTTGAAGAAATAGACAAATTGTTCTGTTCCTGTAGCCTGCCCCCACACTGTGCTGGAAGAGACAACCTCCTCATTCATGTGGAAGTGCACAACCTTCTTATAACAATAACAAAAATAAGAATAATATCTATAACATCGAGCACTTGTAAAGCACCTACTGTGTGTCCAGCACTGCTCTGGGCACTTTTCATATGCCTCTTCAACAATGTTAGAGCCCAGCTATTATCCCCATTTTACAGACGAGGAAATTGAGGCTCAGAGGTAGAAGTGTCAAATCCAGGGATCCAGGCAGTCTGTCTAGCTCTGAAAAATTATGCTGTGTGGTCTCTTGTGATTCTAGGAGACAGTTGAAGTATCTACCTAATGAAACGAAATGAAGGTACTTAAATGAAAAGTATCTTCATTTAAATCAGGGCTTCTTACCTTTTTATCTATACCTTAAAATGAACTAGGGAGTTTTAGGAACATGTTGGAAGAATTCTTCAAGTAATTCTACAGCGCAGTCAGAGTTGAGATCCCTTGGTTTAAATAGTCTGGGTGAGTCCCCCCAGCTCTGCTCTTCTGGGATCCCTGGCCTTCCTTCCTGGTGATGCCACCCGCCCCCAGTCCAGGGAAACTGGGGCATCCGGGGCAGCTAGTTGCCTCTAAACAGCCTGAGCCTCTAAAGCCCTTTGAGATGGAGCCCCTGGTTAGAAAATGGGGCTTTGGGACCTTAAACTAATATGTGCTTTTAATCTTTGTTCTTTCTTTTCTTTCCCTTTCTTCTTCTCCCTTCCTCCTTTCCAGCTGTGGAGTGCACAGAAAATCAAGCAGGTAAGTCCATTTTGGATTCCTTTCCTTTGCTCCCTTCTGCTGACCTCTGAAACCCTGCCCTGCCCCCACCCCACCCCACTCCTCTCCACCCGCTTCCTTCTTCCTCTGCACCCAGGCCTGAATCTCTGAAGACTAGAGCTCAGGTCAGCCTGCCTTTCCCGGGCCCCTGAGCTCCTTCCCGGTGGGTTCTTTTCATGAATCCTTGTTGTGTTTCTTGTGTGCATGGCATGGGGGACAGAGGGCCTGCAAGGCAGACATGGTCTGCTGTGCCTGCATTCAGTTGGAGCATCTGTCAGGAGGGGAAGCTCCGCCTGTGGCCCATGTTGGCTTTCTTCTTGCCCCAAATGGTAGGGAGGACTGACCAGCCACCAGGCAAGGTGGGATATAGCTACAGGCCACTGGAGTCTCCCCTGGGGGGGCTCCCTCACCTCCTTCCCCTCCCTCCTCCCATGTCCCTTCTCTCTCCTCAGCTCTCACCCTATGCTCTGCTCCCTGCTCTTGCCAGGCTATTCTACACCCGGACACCAATGAGAAGATCTTCATGCCTTTTAGAATGTCAGGTAAGCCCTTGGGACCCTCTGGTTCTTCTCAATTTGGGCCACTTATGAGGGTCACAGCTCCAAGGACATCCAGATGAGGGGCGTACAAAACCTGTTACACACATGGCCACACCTGCACCTGCATGGTCATGTTGGCTCAACTGTTCAAGACTGGTCAGTCTATGGAGCTTTTGAAATGTGTCTGTCTGTCTTTTCTGCCTGAGCAATTGGGATGAGTCGAGGCATCCACAGGTAAGTCTGGTGCCCCCACCCCAGGGTGATACCCGGCTCGCTTAGTGGCAGCTTCGGGGTGACGTTTGTTAGGGCGGGCCCTGCCTTCCCTGAGTCACTCTTGTCTCACCTGTGCACACAGTGTGCCTTCCTTCCAAGCCCTGCTCCCTGCTCAGCCCTTTCATGCAGTTAATCCCCAGTCTAACTCCCTCATCTCTGATCCTACTTTTAAGCTGCCCTCTGCATGTACACACTTGAGTTTGCACCACTGCACACACAGGGAGGCAGATTCCCATGCCACGGAGAGCAGAGGGCAGAGGGGGCAATGGGAGAATGTGTCCCCAGGAAGTCCCCACCCTGTGGCCACTCGAGGGACTGCTCTATGTACAGCTTGAAAGTGAAAGTGAAAGTTGCTGGGTCGTGTCCAACTCTTTGCGACCCCATGGACTATACAGTCCATGGAATTCTCCAGGCCAGAAAACTGCAGTGGGGAGCCTTTCCCTTCTCTGGGGATCTTCCCAACCCAGGGATCAAACCTAGGTACCAGCTGAGTCACAAGGGAAGCCCAAGAATACTGGAGTGGGTAGCCATTCCCTTCTCCAGGGGATCTTCCTGACCCAGGAATTGAAGCAGGGTCTCTTGCATTGCAGGCAGATTCTTTACCAACTGAGCAACGCGCAGCTTATGTACAGCGTAGTGGCTCAGAAAGCCCTTGCCTGTACACTGGCTGGGGCCAGTGTGGTTACCCTGCCTCCAGTTTCTGAGAGGCTAAGGGCCTTGTCCAGACTCACAAAGCAGAGGCCAGTCTCACACCAGTGTGCTGATGCCTCCTCCACGCCATTTCCCGGTGTGATTGAGTGTGCCCCCCACCCCTGACTTGCAGGGTGGGTGGCGGGGGGCTGACTGCTGCCTTGGGAAGCCCCACCAGTGGATGTTCTCAGTCCAGGGGGTGAGTCAGTGTCCCCACCCTCAGAGGGCCTGGCCTCGTGAGGGTGGGAGAATATAGCCAGCCATGTGATGTCATTGTGTAAACCAGGGCAATTAGTGCCCGGTGACCCTGGCTTGGCCGTGAGGAATTAAAAGGCACAAAGATTCTTGTAGCCGTGGCTATAGGTGCTCCCCAGGACCTACATGGGGCCATGGCAGGCTCTCCCCTTGAGACAAACTTATCCTGCAATTCTCTCATCAGTCTTTGGGTCTCTCCCCAGAGGGTGTGGGTAGGAGAGTGGTGGCTCATGTGTATGCATATGTAGGAGACCAACGTTTGCTCTAGAAGTAACCCATACAAGTGTGCTTCCCTGCTGCTCGGCCAGCAGCTGACTGGCTGCTGGCAGCTGGCAGCTAGAGGCTGGGACAGGAGGATGCCCACCTACAGCAGCGAGGGTGAAGGAGGGGGCCTTGTCATAGTCGGGGGGCTGTGAGCAGCGATGAGATGGTGTCCAGGGCCCAGCTGCACTGAACACAAGCCCCTTCCTGATCTATCAAGGATGTCCAGCCAGGGCCCGAGAGATTCAAAGAGCTCTGGCAAAAAGTCTCGCTGGCATCTCCCTACCCACACATCTCAGGTGGGTAGGGGATGCCCTTTCCAGTAATGGTCATAATGCCAAGAAAGTAAGGGTATGTTTTAGAAAGACAAGATGAGGGAAGATGGAGGACATCCCAGGGCCTTCAGAGACACTGTGGTGAGTGTGGGCAGGGGCGTGGTGCCTCATGGAGGAAGTCATGGGAGGCCCGCCAAGTGCGGAGTGCCAGTGGCCCAGCCGTGGATGGCCCCCTTCAGGAGGCGGGGCCCTGTTTTGGAGCAGAATGAGAACTGAGGGGATCAGAGACAAAGAGGTTGGGGGACACAGGGGAGCCCTCGTCCTGGGGAGGGCTGAGCTGGGAGAAGGTCTGGGGGCTGGAGATGCCTCCTGCTTAACTGACCCGAGCCCTTTCCTTGGGGCCACTGCTAAGATCAAGGTCAGAAGTCTCCTGGCATCTCGGTTGAAAGGCAGGTGGGGCAGAGGATTATACAGCTTGACTCTTCTCTGTCCTCTCACAGGTTACATTCCTTTTGGGACGCCAATTGTGAGTATTACCTTCAAAGGGTTTTCTTTTCTAAAATATTTTTTAATGTATAGCTTTATATCACCATTCATAAATATTTGAGTGAGTTGCTGATTTAGGATAAATTCCTGGAGGGGAATTATTATAGAAAGCATCATGTATTTCTTTTTAATTCTCTTGATGTGTGTTATCAAACCTCTTCCCATAGAAGGTGTGCCAGTATACACCCTACAGAGCCTCAAAGAGCCTTCATCTCTGCATATTTCCCATTCCGAGTATTGTCAGTAATTAGGACTTGCTGGTTTGATTACAGGGAAGTTTTTCCAGGGATCTTGGGAAGTCAGAAAGTAAGGATGCCTTCTGAAAGCTGAAGAACTCAGCATTAATTTTGTTCAGTTTTGAAATTGAGATTAAGTTTATTCAATTTTTTTTTATATTGGAGTAAAACGAATGTACAGAAAGGTTGCATTTGTCACAAATGTACAGCTTGATAAATTTTCACAAAGTGAGATCAACAAAGTAAACATCACTTAGATAAACATATAGAACGTTATGAGCATCTCAGAAAGCTCTCATGAACCCCTCAGTCACTATCCTCACAGGGAACCACTTTTCTGATTTCCTTCATTGTATTCTCATTTTGCCTGTTATCAAACTTTATATAAATGGAATTACTTATATAAAGTTACTTTTTGGGGGGCTTGGCTTCTTTCATTCAGCTGTTTACGAGCCTTATTGTTATATGTAGTATTAACTTGTTCTAGTTCATTGCTGCATAATATTCCACTACATATCCTCATTTCTCTTACATTTTACCTAGGAGGCCAAAGAGATAACAACTAAGTGCAATATGTGATCCTAGAATCGGGACTGGGTTCAGGGCAGGTGTGTGTGTAAAATGATATTGCAGTTTCTTATAAAATTAAACATATGCTTACAATGTGAGTCAGCAATCCTATATTTAGGTATTTACTTAAGAGAAGTGAATACACATGTCCGTACAAAATCTATACATAAATGTTTATAGTAACTTTTTTTCATATTAGCTTAAACTGATGGCCAAGATGGCCAACAGATGTTAAAACCACTAAGTGAAAAATGATTGGGAACAGGATATTTACCTAGTCTAAAATTTCCTATTTATTTCATAAATATCATTCTATATTTATTAGTTTATAGCCTCCTGTAAATAAGGGTCTTCCCTTCTGCCTCCCACTTTCATGTTTTTAAAAATTATCAGTATGGTCTTGTATATTTTCTGCATTCCATGGATAATAATTTACTTTTGTCATTATTCATTTTTATATAAAAATTGTGCCAAATTTGACCAGTAGAGACCCTTAAAGCAATTTTTCTGTCCATTTGACATGACATGTTTTTTTGTTCTCAGAATGTGTACTTCAATACTTGCTGGCACAATGTATGGATATTCCAAACTCATCTTGTAGTTTCTCTGCTCTAGACCTGGCTCATCCATTTCTCCAAAGAGCCTGATTCCCTTCAGAGGGGACTGGTATTTAGAAACCAAAATCTAGCTATCCAGGTATGCTCACTGTGCTCATTGTCACTGGGGTGTCATTGTTTCCAGGCCCTCTTAGCAGACAGATCTAGGACATACAACTTTTTAAAAATCATGACTTCAGACTAATACGTCTAATTCCAATCCAATATCTCAGAGTCATTCCCCTCCTTCCATTCCATATCTACAATCTTTCTTCTCCCTGAATGAGAATACAACAATGTATTTATTCAGTTACAAAATCTTGTATATACAAATAAAAGAACTTCAGAATTTCTACATTAATGCCACTCCAACATATATTAATCCACCAAAATGTATTAAATAAACCTTAAGATTTCTTTGAAGCTCTTTTTGTCCATTGAATAGATCCTACCTATAGAGCATATAGTTAGAGGACCGTGTTCAAAATTTATTTGAATTATTGTCTTCTGTGTGTATATGTTATTTATTTGAGATACAGTTAGGTTTATTTGTTTCTGTTGCCAGTGAATTTCAGCTGTTTCCCCATTCTTATTGATTTATTTTTGAAACTATATAAAATATCAACATAATTCAAAAGTCAAAGCTATATTGACTATATTGACTCTGTGCTAAGTCGTTTCAGTCGTGTCCAACTTTTTGTGACCCACCAGCTCCTCGGTCCATAGGATTCTCTAGGCAAGAATACTGGAGTGGGTTGTCATTTCCTTCCCTAGGGGATCTTCCCTATCCAGGGATTGAACCTGTGTCTCTTATGCCTCCTGCATTGGGAGGCAGGCTCTTTACCACCTAGCTATGTTAAAAAGGCATAATACAATTCCATTTCCCTCTCTAACCCTTCATGGGCAGTCCTTCCCACTCATCCTCTCTAAGTAAATAATCTTATGCTTCCATTTCTTTTTGTAAAAATTAGCAAATGTAAATATATTTTCCTTTCTTTTTTATAAAAGGTAGCATACTATATAACCCTTTGGTCTAAATTTTTTTCACTTACTGACATACCTTGGAAATCACAGTATATCAGTTTATAGATATCTTCCTTATTCTTTTTTTAAAAAAATAGCTGCATAACAATATACTACGTGGAAGTACCATAATTTATTCAACTATTTTCTTACATGGCTTCCATGGTAGCTCAGACAATAAAGAATCTGCCTGCAGTGTGGGAGACCCCGGATTCGATCCCTGGGTTGGGAAATCCCCTGCAGAAGGGAATGGCTACCCACTCCAGTATTTTCCTACATATGGACATTTAGATTGTTTCCATTATTTTGCTAATATGAATAATGCAAGAATAGATACTCTTGTACATATGTGTTTTGATATTGTTGGAAATATATATTAAGGGTAAATTCGTAGCTTTTCTGTAAGGAGTAATTAAATAGTCATTTCTGGCAATGCTGAGCAAGAAAAAAGAAAGAAGATACAAATGAACAATACTAGGACTAAAAGATAGAATAATTAAAGCTATAATAGAAGTTTAAAAGGTCAGAATGCATTGAGCAACCTGAGGCAGTAAATTTGAAGACTTAGAAAAAATGGATACATTTCTAAAAAAGTATAGATTACCAAAAACGGTGTAACAAGATGAAATACAGGATTTGAAAAGACCTGTAAAGAGAAAGAAATTAGATCAGTAGAAAAAATGGATACATTTCTAAAAAAGTATAGATTACCAAAAACTGTGTAACAAGATGAAATACAGGATTTGAAAAGACCTGTAAAGAGAAAGAAATTAGATCAGTTGCTTAAAATATATGAGCCAAAGAAGTAACAAACAAACCAGAACTTATCACTAGGCTTGTATGATCTTTCAGGTGAATACACTCGAAGGAATAGCCAAATTCCATCTTTACAAAACTCTTTAAAGAGAATAAAAAGAAGGAAATGTTCCCCAATTCATTTATGAGGCACTTTGAGACCGATACCAAATAAGTAGATATAAGAAAGAAAAAATTTAGGCCAATATCACTTATGAAATTATACATAAATAGTCTAAATGAAATAATAACAAGTTGAATCCAGCAATGTATTAAAATATATCATACAATATTTACCAAAAATGGTAACATTAGAGAATGTATTAATGTAGTTCATCACATTAACAAATTGAAGGAGAAATGATAACTTAGTAGATACAGAAAAATCATTTGATACAATATAACTCCATTTATAATTTTAAACAAAAGATTATTTAGATCTGGAAGGGAGGTTCATTAACTTAATAGAATATCTGTCAAAAAAGAGAAAAACAACCAAACCCCATAGCAAGTACTATTCTTTAAAACATTTTTTTATTTGGAGCATAATTGCTTTGCTATGCTGTGCTGGTTTCTGATGTACAACACCATGAGTCAGCTTTAAGCATACATATATCCCCTCCCTCTCGAGCTTCCCGCCCGCCCTACCCCCGTCCCACCCTCTAGGTCGTCACAGCCCTGAGCCGGGTTCCCTGAGCGCTACAGCTGCTTCCTGCAAGCGATCTGTTTTACACGTGGTAGTGTATATGTCAGTGCTGCTGTCTCAGTTCATCTCCTTCCCCACTGTGTCCACAGGTTCATGCCTTATGTCTGTGTCTCTACTCCTGCCCTGGAAATAGGTTCATCAATACCATTTTTCTGGATTCCGTATATATTCACTAATGTACAATATTTGTTTTTCTCTTTCAAACTTACTTCACTCTGTATAACAGGCTGTAGGTTCATCCACCTCACTTTAACTGACTCAAATTCATTCTGTTTTATGACTGAGTAATATTCCATTGTGGGACTTCCCCTGCTGGCTCAATGGTAGAGAATCTACCTGCCAATGAAGGAAATGTGGGTTCAGTCCCTGGGTTGGGAAGAGCCCCTGGAGAAGGAAATGGCAACCCACTCCAGTATTCTTGCCTGGGGAATCCCATGGAGAGAGGAGCCTGGTGGGCCACGGTCCATGGGGTCACAAAAGAGTTGGACATGACTTAGCGACTAAACAACAACAACATTCTATTGTATGTATGTACCACAACTTCTTTATCCATTCATCTATTGATGGACATCCAGGCTGTTCCCATGTCCTAGCTGTCATAAATAGTGCTGCTACGAAAATTAGGGCACAGGTGTCTTTTTGAATTATTGTTTTCTCAGGGTATATGCCCAGTAGTGAGATGGTTGGGTCATGTGGCAGTTTTATTCCTAGTTTTTTAAGGCTCCATACAGTTTTCCATAGTGGCTGTATCAATTTATATTTCCCACCAATAGAGCAAGAAGTTTCCCTTTTTTCCACATCCTCTCCAGCATTTATTATTTGTAGATTTTTTTGATGATGGCCATTCTGACTGGTGTGAGGTAATACCTCACTGTAGTTTTGATTTGCATTTCTTAATAATGAGCAGTGTTGAGCAACTTTTCATGTGTTTGTTGGCCATCTGTTTGTCTTCTTTGGAGAAATATCTGTTTAAGTCTTCCACCCATTAATTTTTTTTTAATTGGAGGATATTGTTTTACAATGTTATGTTGATTTCTACTGTACAACGTGACTCAGTCATAAGTATACATATATTCCCTCCCTCTTGAGTCCCACCAATTATTTGATTGTTGCAAGTACCATTCTTAAAGATGAATCAAATAAAGGTAAAATCTTAATGTCTGGGACAGAGTAAGAATGTTTGACGATAGTGCTTCTATCCGTCATTTTCCTAAGAGACTAACAAGTAGAATAAGACATGAAAAATATTAGGATCGGAAAAGAATAAACACAAGTATTCATGAGAACAGGCAAACTATTGGAACTACTATTTTATAAGATTTCTGGATGTAGGACAAATATATAAAATCATTGCTGTATGCCTATAAGCCTATAGCAAACATTTAGATTTTGATTTAAAAAAAAACAAACATTTAAAATAGCACTTAGAATGATAAGTTACCCAAAATAAATTCAAGAAAGGATGTGCAAGACCTCTATGGAAAAACTTATAGCACTTTATTGAAGGCCATTGTAGGCCTTCAACTAAATAAATGGATAAATATATCGCCTTGGGTAGAAGTATTTGTAATCATGAAGATACTCATTTTCTTCAAATTATAGTCAATGTAATTCCAATCAAAATAACAGGATTTTTCATGGAACTTAACAAATTGATACTAAAATTTAGCGAACAGGCTAAGGACCAAGAACAGCCAAGACAATTTTCAAGAATATGGTAACAGGAGAGTCATCCTAGGAAGTAGTGTAAAAGTGAAAGTGAAAGTCACTCAGTCGTGTCTGGCCCTTTGCAACCCCATGGACTATACAATACAGTCCATGGAATTCTCCAGGCCAGAATATTGCAGTGGGGAGCCTATCCCTTCTCCAGTGGATCTTCCCAACCCAGGAATTGAACCAGGATCTCCTGCATTGCAGGAGGATTGTTTACCAACTGAGTTTTGGTTTGGGTTTGGGGATAAGCAAATAGATCATTGGAGAGGAATAGAAAGTTTGGAAACATGCCCATACCCATATGGAAGCTTGATATTTGACAGTTCAGTGGAGAAGAAAGATGGACCTTCTAACAAATGATGCTAACTATATGGAGAAGAAATAAAGTTAGATTTCACCTCATATACAAAACACTTTATATATGAAAAGAAAATACTTGCAACACTGTTTGTAACAGCAAAATAAAGGAAGCCACTTGTCCATCAACAAGAGAATTGAAAAATAAGTCATGATTTAGTCATACTTCAGAAAACTTAAACAGGAAAGAAAAAAATGAACAGGGCTACATTTGTCCATACTGATAAATCTCAAAAACAGTGATGAATGAAAAAAACAATAGCAGAGTAGTAATACTGTCTGATGTAATTTATATAATGTTTTGATATGTAAAGCAATATTATATATAATATACATTAATATATAACATAATATATAACATATAAGAATATATATTTATGGGTATATTTTTCATGGAGTCATAAAAGCATTCATGGGAACAGTCAGCAACAGATTCATGATACTACTTACCTCTGGAGAGAGAGAGGCAATGGGATCTAGCAGAACAGGAGGAGCTTCATTTATATCTTTGATGTTCCATCTTTTAAAAAGAAAATTTTCACAAAAATTTAACAAAATAATTAGATTCGGCAATATGTGGATGTTCATTATACTATCCTCTAGACTTCTCTGTACACTTGAAATGTTTCATTTTACACAAGTGTTTTAAATATGTATCAACATGTATAGGAATATCATTCTCACCTCTATCCTTTTGTAATTTCCCTGAAACTTCTACATTGTTCTGAAATATTCTGAGAAAGTATTATAAATTTCTCCCACCATAATTGTGTGTGTTTAATTTCCTTACATTTCTCATAGTGCTGTGTATATTTCAGTGCAGTGGAGTTTGGTACGTTCATGACATTTTTATCTTCTAGAGGTTATAATCTCCACCTTCCCACCTCTCTCTTTCTCTCACAGATGCACACATACACACACACACACGAAACATCTGTTTCTTTGAATATCGTTGCTTGAATTCTACTTCATCTCATGTTAATATTTCTATTCCCTTTTTGTTTGTTCCACTTGTAAATTATTGCCTACACATTTTCATTAGAGTGATATTTCTGTGTATATGTCTCTCATGGACAAAACTGAACTGAATTCTACTTTTTTTTTAACCCACTTTGAGAAACTGTCTTTAACTTCAGTAATTAATGGAACTTACTCATATTCATTCTGCCACTGGTTGTTGTGAGCACTTCTCCCAGTCATCCAGCAGTAAGTTTGTTATTGTTTCCATCTATTTTCCTGATTTATACTAGACTGACAATTTTCATTGGTCATTTTTGTTTCTTAAGTAGTTTTGAGGGGAGCCTCTTAATCCTCTCTGGTTACCATTCACCTGTAATGTGTTAGAGAGCGATTTAATTGTATTTACCTTATCAATATCAATAACTGAATAGGAAACAGGACCTCCCCAATCCTACTCATAAAGGAAGAGATTTTTAGCACACCATTTTAGCCTGTTTTCCACCACTTCATTCATATACACTTGCCCAGATTTTGTACATAGTCTGGAATCTCACCAGTTTTTTGAACCCTTGCTTAACACCTATATTAAACTTCACAAGTATATAGGTTGTGTGTGTGTGTGTGTGTCTGTGTGTGTGTTCTCTATGCTTGGCTAGAATACTTTTTTGAATAATATTAAGAGTGTGTGGGCAATACTTTCTGAGTCCTTGCATATCTGAAATGATTTTTTTCCCCTCTTATACATGAACAATAGTTGGCCTGATTCTCTTTTTCTTTATAGGTAAACCTCCCCCATTCCCTTTGGGATCTTTTGGTATTTTCTCTCTTTATCTTTGGAGTGCAGAAATATACTTAGGATTAAAAAAAATCTCCATATATTTTATAAAATTATACAAGTAATACATGAATATGTTCTTTGGAATTCAAAAATATCACTAAGAATTTTTTAAAGAATATTTTTAAAGTTATACAAGTAATACATGAATATATTCTCTCAACTCAGCATTCAAACAATGCAAAAAAATATTAAAGTTCCTCTGACAACCCTGAACTCCAAATCTGCTCCCAGAAGTAACCTCTGTGAGAAGTCTGGTGTGAACTTTCAGGCTTTTTTCCTAGGTATTTGCATAAAAATGAATCATCACTAAAATTTTTGTTTTGTATTTTTTCCATTAAAAATACAAAAGTATACTTATTTATCTACAAATAGCTTAATTACACTTAGCACTTTGCCTACATAAAGATCTCTTTCCTTCCTTCCCGCTTCCTTTCATTTTTCCTGCTGAGTAACAATCTCTCCCGTAGTGATGGATTTAGATTATTTCTGATAACTTTCTATTAGAAATAGCAGTGCTGTGGGAAAATCCTTATAAAGCTTTTTTGGTACAAGTATGAGGATTTCTTAAGGGCCCATTCCAGAAACTGAGCTTGCTGTGTAAAAGGCAATGCACATTTTCCTGAACACCAAAAGATCTCACTTTTTTTTTCATATATTTATTGACTATTTACATTTCCTCTTCTGTGAATTAGCTCTTAATATCCTTTGTCCATTCTTACATTGACTATATTTTTCTAATTAATTTTTAAGTGTTCCTTTTATGTTTGGATGTTAATCCTTTGAATTGTATATATTGCAAATCTCTTCTCCTAGCCATCCTCTCTTTACTCTCTGGTGTCTTTGGTAGAAAAGTTTTAAATATTGATTCTTAAAATATAATGGTCTTTCCTTGGATTGAGCTTTGAGTCTTGTCCCCACTTCTCACCTTCATCTCTTTCATTAAAATAACTGGATTTTTGAGGGTTGTGTCTAGGAATCAGCTCTTAGATGCATCTATCAGTTCTTCTGTTTTCATTTCTAATTTGTTCATTTCTTCTTTTCATAATATCCACTTTTCCTCTTTGTTGTGGCTGACTTTTTTTTAAACTTATTGCTTTGAATTTATTCTTATTTATTCTCATTCTTTCCTTCTAATGAAACTCTTTAGGGCTCTGAATTTGCTTCTGAGTATATCAGATACTTGGCTATGTATATGTTTTCATACAATGATCTATATTTTTATTTTTGAAATAAGTCTGAAATTATAGCTTTGAATCCTCTTTAATCAATTAGTCAGAAGAATACATTTTAAATTCCAAGTGATTGTGTTTTAAAATTATATATTCTTTTATTATTATTTGTAGTTTATCTTATTTTTAGAGAGGGTGACCTCTACAATTTTGCCATTTGAAATCTATTATGGTTTTCTTTGTAGCATAGTATATGATTATATGAAGAGTAGGACCGTTTGTATATAACAAAAAGTTCAAAACAATAGTAGTTTAAACAAAATAATTTATTTCCCTCTCAGATCAAAGAATTTTGGAGATAGGCAGATCCCACAGTCATTGTGAATCCAGACTTCCATTCTTCTACATCATTCTCAGTGCTGGCTTCTAATGTCAGTAACTTCATAGCCCAGGATGGCTGCTGAAGATCCAGTCATCACATCTACATCCCAGGGAGGAGAAAGAAGGGGGAAGTAAAAGGATGTACCTCTTATATGAGTCATTTCCCTTTAAGTAGTCTTCTTCAGAATGTCACACAACAGTTTTGTTTATATTACATTAGAAATTAGCTGGATATATATAATCAATCCCCAATTATAGGGATTCATTAGTGTGAAAGAAGAGAAGAATAGCTATAGGTAGTCAAACAAGGATCTTCCATAATAAATTTTTATAAATATTCCATCAATGCTTAAAAATAAAAAGATATATCATTTGGCAGTATCATCTCTCTCAAACCACAGAAGTTGAGTTTGGGGCTTATTCCTCATAAGAGGTCAACGGGACCCTTTCAAAATTAATGGCTGCCATCAACTGGCATAATCTAGCCAACCCAAGGGATGCCAGCACTCTCTCTAGTTCACAAGTGTTATTGAGAACACCCTGTAGTTTTCCTCTCTCTCCTCTTCCTAAGACAAATCAATCACTCCAGGGCCACTACGGCCTTGTAGGCATTGTAGGAATGTGGGTGCCGATTCCCGTGTTGCTCAGGGCTTTACTGCTGAAGTAGACACTGTGAATGTCCTACCAGGACCAGTCCCTCCCAGCCCAGAGCAAACATCCCTCTGCGAAGAAATGTGTAGGATGTGAGAATAGGAATTCCAGCCTCTGACATCCTGTATGAACACATGATTGGGATTAATGGGCAACATGACCTGGGATGGTCTCAGTAGCAGCCGGAGCAAAATGACAATACTCACCTAGTCTCCCTAGGTGAGACTCACTTCTTAGCCCCAAGTAGCTGTATTCCAGGATTCAGAACAGCTGGGCCAGAGGCCAGGTCCCAGGAGGAGCCACTGGTTGGGGAGAACATGTGGCATTCTATCTGGGCACTTCGATGTGGATAAGAAATGTGAGGACTCATTGGTCCCACTCCCTTCTTGGGGCCACCACCTTGCCCAGTAAGGAGGGAGCACTGTGACTCTCTGGGCACTTCAACCCCGGGCTTGGCTTCCACCAGCACATCACCTCTCCTAAGACCCTGCTGTCTCCTGCTAGCACTGAACATCTCAGTAAAGGCGTGGTCTGAAGGGGAGTGAAGGTTCCAGTCCATGCCTTAGGGAAGCCCCTGATGTGATAGAATGGGTAAGGAATATACACATGCAGAAACCACTAAAATGCTTACCAAAATAGAAATGGGGTGCCAGCGAATGTGCTAGGAACTGGGTCCCTGAGTGATAAAGGGAAGGGGTGAGTCAGGCTGGCAGGTGTCTTGACTAAGATGCTTCTGGAAGTAATATCCAAATTACCTCCTGCCTGGGTGAGCATCCCTGACTTGACCCCACCCCGCCATGCTGCTCCCACCTTGCCTGAGAGTAACTTAACCCTGCCCCCATCCTGCTCACTCCCAGAGCTCAGGAGAAACGAGCTGGTTTTCTCCCAGAAGCTGGTGCCAGTTTAGTCAGCAGATTTCACAGATCTACTGGCACCCATGTAGTGTCTTATTTTAAGCTTAACATTTGAAGATGGAAACTTTTCCCCCCTTGATGTGTGGCAAAGAGATCCCAATTTATACATAAGCATGGCGGCTAAGCCAGTGCACCAAGGCTGTTCCCAGGCGGGTGCAGTTCATGGCTCCCCTTTTTCAGGTACCTTCCCAGAAAGACCCCCACCAACTGTGATCGCTTCTGACAGTTGGCATCTGTGTTCTCAGGTTTCCTTCAAGAGATATGCAGCCCTGTCCTTCCTGGGCACGTGTGGCTAGGGAGAGGCAGGGCCAGGGTGTGGGCCCCCATCCTGTCCTCTCTGCGTTTCTCTAGCTGCCAGCCTGCACCCTTGGCTCCCATAACGTCTCAGGGCAGCGAGCCTGAGGTTCTCCCAGGCGGCCTCTGTGTCTCCCTTCTTGGCCCTGAGCTCCCTGGCATTGCCGTCCTCTCTCCTCTCTCCTGTCATTCTGGGAGTCTCAGAACTCAAGGCTGAACCCCCTCATATCCAGCTGGGAGACTGAGGAGGGCAGACTGGGAGCATCCTGTCAGTGAATTCAGAGGTCTCAGGTCACGTCCAAACCTGATATTTTCTTGGGACATAAGGAGTCCTATCTACACTGAACCCTCTCATTTTAATACTGCAGATGGTCGTGTAGACTTAGAAACCCCATTTCTGCAAAGGTGCTGGTTTAAGTCACATCCTCTCTGTGGGGAGGAGGGGTGGGCCCCGGAGGGTTCGCTTACGTGAGGATTTGGCTGAGTCTCAGGGCCTTTCTCACATCTCCCAACCCTCTTCATCCCAGACTCGACTTTTTCACACATTTCAACCCCAACCCCAATTTTCTTCCTGGCCGTTGTAATCAGACACCAAAATGGCTGGTGTCTGATTTGCTCCTCACTGCAGCTCTGGCTTAGTTTATACAGTCTAAGAGGTGGGGTTCAGTTAAACTGGAATGGACCAGTCAGGGACAAACATTCATTTGACAAAAGATATTTTCTTGAAACGGTTGGGCTGCTTTAAATAGCAGCACCCCTAATGCGCCCAAGTATTACTTTTCAGACCATTAGCTATAGAAATCAGAAGATGGAGACAAAGTCGAAGGAAAAAGCAGGCAAATTGTTGAGTACTGGAACCCATGCAAGGTCTTTTGAAAATGAAGAGGAACATTTTAGGACTGAGTGCATCAGTGTGGAGGAAAAGCGTGTGATGCTAAAGGACTGTTGCTTTGCCGGCGAGGACTCCCAGGTATTTGAGAAGTGAACGTTATGTGGTCTCATCCCTCTGAAGCATCTGGAAGCTCTCGAGGAAGACAGATTTTAAACATTTATTTACTACCAAGATAAATACTGCAAAGAAGGCAGGCAGGGTGCTGAGAGAGCATGTGACGGGAGACCTACGTCATCTTAAGGGCTGGAGGGGGCTTTCTGGAGGAAGTTACAACTAACCTGAAACCCAGAGGATGAGGAGGGATTAGCCAAATGAAGATGGGGTGGAGGGTGGCAGGACTAATATTTCTGCCATTTTCCTGCCAAGCAAGACAGTTTTGTACCCTGTAGTCTTCCCTGGACTTAAATTTCACCACTCAGTTGTTTAGACACTCACCCTGTTTCCCCTTTGAATTTTTTTTATACTTTTAAAGTTTTCTTTTTCTTATCACTTGAATCACTTTCATATGAGTGCCAGCCCAAGGGGTAGGAGGTTGCTCAGTTCTGAGTCCCAATATCATAGTACACAGAATTGCGGCCAGCAGACTTGCTGCCTTGTCCCTGTCTTCAGTTGTTCATGTCTCACTTCTGGCCAAGCAGATGAGATGTTTGGTGCCTCTCTCCCACACTGAGACCTCATCTCTCTGCAGAGGTTAGAACACTCTGAAGGTGGAGGGCTGAAGTGCAGTTGTGGTTTTTCTTGTGAGCCAGTTGCCATAAGGGTATAGTCGGCCCCGTTCCTCATTCTGTCCTGAGATGAGGCTCAGTTACAAACTTCCCTTCTTTCTGGACCAGCCAGGGGTGGCTCCAGAACTGGACCAATGGTCACCAGTTGGAGTAGGTTGGCAAGCTGGGCTGCTGAGGAACCAGCATCACTAGGAAAGACATTAGTAGTGGCATAGGTGCATTAGTAGCGGTACAGAATTTTGCCCAGGAAGGACAGCATATTCACTCTTTATGTGAAGTAACCCCTGTATCAGTCAGCTATTGCTACTCTAGTGCTGTGTAACAAACATCCACAAAATTGCAGCAGCAGCCGTAGCATTCTTTCTTAGGGATCTGCAGTTACCCGGGAGTTTGGCTGGTCTCGGCTGGGCTTGATTGAGGTAGTTTTGCTTCTCACTGCAGGTCTGGGGTCAAATGGGAGTCAACTCAACCAGACTGGACTCTGCTCCTCACATCTCATCCTCCTTGGATGAGAACACCGGTCAGGGCATGTCACCTCGCTGCAATGTTAGGAGCGCAGAGGGCCGGCGTAAATAAATAAGGTCTCTGAGGCCTGGGCTTCGAACTGGCACACTCCCACTTCCTCCCACTTGCCGTTGGCTAAAGCAATACCAAGAGCCTGGAAACAAATTCCTCCCCTGGCACGGGTATGATTCAAGGGCCAAACTCAATCTTCTCCCCTCTCCAACGGCCGACAGCCTCATGCAATCAGACTTTAATCAAAGGAGTAAGAAGGAGAAGGATGATGGTGGTCATTGTCACAATCCATCATGGATCCTTTCCCTGGCCAAGAATCAATTAATGTCTTTAATAATGAGTTAGCAATGTTCTTCCGGTGTGTGCTGTGGGCCCAACTTTGTGCTGAGTGCTTTGGGGGACATCAGAGAGAAAAGCCCTGATTCTACCGTCAGGAGCTCACTACCTTTTTTGGACTAAACGTTGCTCAGTTGTGCAATGTAGACTGTGAAGGTCAGAGACATGAGAGAACAGCAAAGACTAGAAAAGAATGAGATAGAAGGAGAGGAATGATACCAACACCTAACACCTAACACCTGGGCGGGGGGCATGTTCTCCGTTCCAGACACCCTGCCCAATTCTTGCCACGCCTCACTACTTCTCCTGGTCATCCAGAGAGGTACCAGGACCGTCCCCATTTAACAGATGAAAAAACAGAGGCACAAAGGCCTCAAGATACTTGTGCATGGTCACATATAAGCCAGTGCATATAAGCACCAGAATTGGAGTCCAGCTTCTCCCACCACCAGAGCCTGAGGACTGGTCACGAGGGCCTGTGGCCGGCAACCCAAGAGAAGAGGAAGCAAAGGCAGACAGATGTGCAGAGAGGGCAGCTGCCAGGGGGCGGGAGCCGTGGAGGGGACCCCAGTCGTGTTATGAACTATAAATGGGAGCAAAGATAGGATGTGCGATTTGGCCGAGGTCCTGCGACAAGATAGGGTGCAGGCTGGGAATTCTGGCTGTCGGCTCTCCTCTATGTTCCCTGGTCCCAGCCGCTTTCTGGGCTCTCTACCCGCTGAGCGGCCACGCTGAAGCATCTCCGTCTTGGAAGAGGTGCCATCCACTGGCATGGAAGCCGGCGGACTGGCTCCCTCTCTCTATTCATCTCTTTCCTCGTTTCCCCTGCCGTGTTCTGGAAAGGGCAGCGTGAGGGAATGTGGGCAGGTTGCACCAGAGATATACATCTGAGAACTGAAGGAACATTTATTTTTAATTTAGACTTAAAAAGAAAAAAGGAAGTTATAAAATATCTGCTCTTGCTCCTGGGATTGTGCAGATGGTGCTGCGTGTTGCCTAATAGGGAGCGGGGCTGGCACTGCATGCTTGCAGCCCCACCAGCCACTGTAGGAACCTGGAAGGCGGGTCCCGGTTCCTCTTGCCTCAGCCTCAGATGGCTCCCTTGCGTCCCCTTTGGCCAGTGTGGCATTGGTGTTTCGCTGCCTACTCACCTCTCCCTCCCCGGACTCCCATCTGCTGATTGCCTGAACCTCCTCCAATGAAGTTCATCTCTCAGCCATTCCTGCTCCCAGGAGCACACACGTGCACACCTCAGCTCCAGCCTACCACCTCCTTTGGCAGATAACCAGACCTCTCTTTTCCTCAATTCCTGCTTGGATGTGAGAACTTACCAAGTTTACATACACCCAAATACCTGTTTAAACCATCTAGTCATTTCCATGCCCAGAAGTTATGGAAGACATCCCCATACATTTTCCTGTTTGGCCCTTGTGTTCACCGTGGTTCGATATTCAACTCTTCTGGTAGTCTCCTCCAGAAGCTGGTGGAGCTCAGTGCATAGAAGATGCTTGAAAATGGGCATATAATGTGACTTTTCCTTTGTACTCAGGCAGTTGAGCTGGAGAAGGAAGCCCTAGAGAGGTGGGCCTCCCAAGCCAGAAATCAAGAGACCTGACTCTTTCTCTAGCTTGCTTTGAAGCCTTTGGCAGGTCACTGAATTTGTCTAAGCCTCAGTTGCCCCATTTGTAGAATATAGAAAGTAATCTCTCTTTTATTTGGACCCCAAAGTTATAATAAAGATCTTGAAAGTGACATAAGTAAAAATACTTAGTGAAATCAATTGATTAATTCATCTCATTAAGAAAGCGTGCCGAGGCACAGGTGCCCAGCCTGTGCAGGAGTTTGGGACAGGAGTCTGGTCAGATTGGCCAACCAGGTGAAAAACTCACTGGTTACACTGTGTGTGTGTGTGTGTCTGTGTGTGTGTGTGTGTGTGTGTGTATGTGTGTGTGTGTGTGTGTGTATTGCATAGACTGGGTACTAGTTTGCTTTAATTTAGGGCTATAGTTTGTTCTGAAAAATAACTCAATATCACATAAAAAAGGCATGCCATAAGAAAAAGCAAGTAAGTTGAAAATGAGACAAAAGGAAAGTTAGAGAAGAAAAGATAAAATAAAGGTGTAAGTCCAGTTGCACACAAGACACATGCAGTGTGGTCTGTCTCCTTGGCAGATGTAGGTTGTGGAGACCCAGCCTGGACATCTTGACAGTCAATGCAAAGAGGGACACAGTTGGAGGCCCTGTGTCTATAAGATAGATGCAAACCGGATGCTCAGAAGTATAAATTTCTGGTCCTGAAACCAGAAATTTCCTCCAAGAGGATTCATGAAGGGGACCAATGTAATGAACAGTGAGTCCTGGACAACAGCTGTCTGGCAAATACAGTGAGTCCCATGGGCCACATCTTCTGATGGTCCTGGTGACCCAAGTGCAGTTCAGGGGGTGCAAAGGAAACTGAGGGGGAGAATGCAATGTAGTTCATAACACACCTGTATTATATAAACCAGTGGGTTAAGGGAATGTGTTTCACAACAGTGGAAAATAGCTTTTATTTCCTTGGGCTTCAGGAGGCAGGCAGACATACACATATGTGTATGTACATCCCAGTGCAGGAGAACGCACGCCCCCCACCCCCCCTCCACACATACGCATACCACACACTCATGGGCTCACCTGTCTGTGCCCAGCTTTGGCCTCGCTAGGCTGTTTCCTCGCTGTGGTCTGGTCCTGACTAGGGCACTAGGAGGAGATCCTGGGTCCCCTGGAGTTCCTTCTTGGCAGGACTGGTGGGAAAATTCCCTTTTACAGACAATGGAACCATTTGTATTGGCTTCATACCTACTACTTGGACTCGGGGAATAGAATTTAAGCTGAGATAGGAACTCCAAGGTCAACCTCTTCATCCTACAGGGGAGAAAGCTAGAACCCCAAAGGGGCAAGTCTTCTGCTGGAGACCATACAGGAATAGAGCCAAAGCTGAGACCCCAGATCCCTGATTCTCACTCCAACACCGTAAGCTGTCATTGTGAAGAAAAATCGAGTAGGGACCTTATTTGGGGGAAAAAAATATCATAAGATAATCCTTCATCAGTGCTATGGAATGGCTTTACATTATATAATTTTATTCAAACTGATATGGGCCAATAAATATAAATGTGTATGCATGTTCACTGTTTTAAAACATTTTAATGTTTAAAACATGATTTACTAATGCTGCTAAGGATGTCTAGAATTTGATTTACTGCATAGAATTGAATGTTTATACTTGTTCCTTACAGAAATTCTTGCCAAAGAGCCATTTTATCTACAGGAATAATAAATAAGTCAATATGTGGATGGCTGTGCACATTTTTTCCATATGCAGCGGCACTTGGTAGATGTTATTTTGCACACAAGCACTCAAAAGGTAAATCTGACAGACACATATGAATCCTTGAAGTCTAAGATTTGGTCAGTGTCAAGATCAGGCAATTAATCTGGACATAAACCAAAAGAATAAAGTCATTGGGTCTAGGCCTTAGATATTTGGGCTTTGGAAATAATGAGTCCACACCTATGTAACCAGACTTGGTCATATGTGTGTATTTATTCATTCATTCACACATTCAACAAATACTTATTAGACGTCTATGTTTCATTCAATAGCCTAAACATAGTGTAGGTTTTGCTTCATGGGGGCCCAGAGATAATATATAAATTTCCCTACTTGTGTTGGTAAAAAGGCCTTTAAATATGGAGCTTCCCAGGCAGATGAGTGGTAAAGAATCTGCCTGCCAATGCAGGAGATGTGGGTTTGATCCCTTGGTTGGGAAGATCCCTTGTAGGAGGAAATGGCAACCCACTCAAGTATTCTTGCCTAGAAAATTCCATGGACAGAGGAGTTTGGTGGGATACAGTCAATGGGGTTGCAAAGAGTCAGACACGACTGAGCACACACCCTTTAAAGCCTTTGAAATGAGTATTTCTGAGTCCTCACAAAGATCCTGTTGGACGGCTAGGGTGCGAAGAAGCCAGGTTAGCTGGGTGGAAGTAAAGGGGCTCCTTTTGTGTGCTCCTTTGTTTTTATTGTTCCCCTGGACACCAGTTATGAAAATACACATGTCTGCTGCAAAAAAGTACACAGAAATACTCCAGAAGAATGTGAGGAAGTACTGACCTGCAGGGACATCTACGTGCTGTGCTATAGATTTTTTTGATGCCTGGAGATATGTATATGTATGTGTATTTGTGTATATGATATATATGGTGAAGTTTTTTCCCTTTATAAAAATGGACTATGCTGTCATATAATTCTGCAACCATGGTTTCTTCATTGTATGTCATCTCACTTTGGGCAGTGGTTTGTACAGATCATACACATTGGTTTGTACGGATCCAGCTCACTTTTGTTTGTGACTGTGTCATTTTTCTTTGCAAAAGTGTAGGGGTTTTTTTCTGCCTTCTTCAGCCTTTTCTTTCTCTCTCATAGGTTGTTGGTCTTCTCTTGCCCAATCAGACATTGGCGTCCACTGTCTTCTGGCAGGTAACAGTTTCCCTGCGAAGAGAAGGCTCCTGAGAGGGCACCCAACAAGTGCTGGTTAGAGCACCCTGCCCCAGTGTCACCTCTCTATCTAGTCCCCTTGCGGAAAGTCGCCCCCCTTCCGACTCCTCCCCAACCCAGAAGCCACTGGGAGAAACCTTAGGACCTCGGTCCTGCTGAGCAGTCCCAGCCGCCAGCCCTTGGGCCATTATATGTGCCCTAACCTTTGCACAGAGGGGATGAGGGCTGGCTTTACCTGGATGCTTGTTCCATTGCATTGCAGTGACCCTGAGGCCCTCTGCCTCATTTTGACATCAGCCTCATCCAAATCTATGGGGGAGGTAATCCACCCTCAACCCTAGGGTAGTGAGGTGGGTGAAAGAGCATTACGGACCCCAGTCTCTGCCCTTGGAGGCAGTCTGGGTTGTTGGTGTCTCAAAACAGTAGCTCTGTATGTGTCTGTGTAGGGAAAGCAGGACAGGAAGAAAAACCTGTTGGTCTTCAGGAGAAAATGGCAGAGTCTTCCTGAAGGGAAAAAAAAACAATAATGTCCATGTCTAGGCACTGCAGATGGTGCAGGACACTGGGCTGGGGTATTATGAAAGAGGCTCAAGGCTGCCAGCCGTTCCAGGGCCCTTCTGGAATGGCATCCATCTTCCATCCAGTCATTAATATAAAAAGGATGATTTGACAAAGCCTGTGGGCCCATTTGGGGCAGTGGACCCTAGAATTCTGGGAGAGGGGGCCAATGTCTTGGTTTACCAGGAACTGAGGGGTTTCCCAGGATTGGGGTCTTTGGGCGCTGAAACCTGCGTCGTCCTGGCAAATCAGGATGGCTGGTCGCACTAACTTGGGGGGTGGATGGAGCCACCATGGATAGAGACCCATGTCTTTCTGGAGGACTGTGGCCTCCCAGGTTCAGACCTAGCTTCCGGGGAGGTGACCACCTCTCCTGACTTCTCCTCCCTTGCCCCCTCCCCTTGCCTTTCAGTGGCTGAACCAGAGCCACAACGCCTGTGTCAACTATGCAAACCGCAATGCTACCAAGGTGAGCATGGCAGACCCTCGCCTGGTGGTGGGCTGCAGGCAGGGTGACCCTCTCCTCTCTGCCATGTGGCATGCCTCCGTCAGGGCTGCTCCTCCGGGTTTGACTGCCAGCCCTTCAGGAGGGGCCCCACCAGGGAGGGGCTCTTCACATGACATGACAAAGGCCCATCACGTGAGAGTGTGGTAGGGAAGGTGGAAGGGATAAGCCCCGCTGGTTTCTGAACACTTCTGGGGCAGCCCTTGCATCAGGACAGCATCAGGCACGTAAGGATGGAATTCCTCTAAATCTGCCTCCAAGTTTGCCTGGAAGCGGCCCCGGTGCCCCAAGATTGCTGGCTGCAAAGCTAAAGGGCTGCCTGTGAGGGTGAGGGGTCTGAGAGGACCCTTGTCCGCCCAAAGTGCCCTGCACTCCTGGGATGAGCTCACAGCAGAGGCCCAGTCACCCTTCTCCTGTCGAGGAAGGGCTGGCCCCCTGGACTTCGCTGACAAGGCTTTCTCTCCCCGTGTCAGTCCCCCCACACTTCCGTCCAAAGGCAGCAGAGGGGAAGGGAGGTCTAGGTCCCCTTGGGGGCTGCCAGTCTGGGGAGGAGAGGGTCTGGGCACTTGCAACCTTGGTGGGGAGTGACGGGAGTCATGAGCTGGGATGAACTGTACAACTTCTGGGCCTGATACTCCGGGACATCCCCACCTTCTCCCGTCTAAACCTTTGGCCCACGTCTCTCTCAGATGCTTCACACCTGGGCAACTCTGCTTGTCTGGCTCCCATTCACCTTAAACCAAACATCTCCAGAATTGCTGTCGTAGTTCCTCAGCTCTTGCTTAATTTTGTGTGTCACAACTTGGGATCCACTTTCCCATCGACATATTGAGCAACACCCTCCTACTGGCCTGGAAGACCTGCTTGGTTGATGAGGCCTGTGAGAGCCAGTCAGGCTGTGGCCACCTCAACATTGCCATTTCCACTGAGAAGGTACTCTGGGTGCCAAACAGCCCCTTCGCAACATTTAGCTTTCCTAACTGGATCTGCTTGCCCCAGCCATAAGTGACCTCTTTTGGCTCTTGCTATTTTCTACTTCCAGCCAAATGTCTGCCAAGGACTTTTCTAGAATAGGGCAGAAGAGCAGTGGGCCCTTTGGCATCTCCCTGGACATAGCTGCCCCACATTTTCCATGTGCGGAGCGGTGCTGAGGGAGGCATGGATCCCTTTGGCTTCCAGAGGCCTTCCTTTTCTCCTGCCCTTCAGGCTACCGGGCGGGAATGGCTCTTGTGGCTGGGGCCGTTTGCAAGGGTAGGAGCTTTGGGCACCCTGGGGTCCTGAAGTTCTGTATCTTTCAGCCTTCACCTGCATCCAAGTTCATCCAGGGCTACCTGGGAGCTGTCATCAGCGCCGTCTCCATCGCTGTGAGTAACCCCTACCCCCCACCATCCACTCCACCCTGTTGCTCTGTGGCTGTCCCCCCAGCATCTCGGGCCAGACCTTATCTGCGGGTCAGGGCTGGGCAAGCAGTGTGGGAGGCAGAGGTTTCTGTGTGGGGGCTGTCAGGCAGGGAAAAGTAGACCATAGGTAGAGAAGGTGACGCTTTCATAGCGAGAGAGCACAGGCTGGTGCTCCAAGTTTGGGAGAACAGGAAGGGAGGGGAGGCAGGGCCCACAGGCCGTGTGAAGGGCTGACAGTCCAGCCAGGGGCAGGAAGCCTGCTCTAGAGGGATGCGTGTTTACCTGCTACCTTCCTCAGAGGAAGCTCAGTGATGTGGCTGATGCAGCAGTGAAGGGCCTCACAATCCAGCCCCAAGATTGGTCCAGATGCCAGCTCCCCTTTAGTCTTTGCCTGTGTTCCCTGGGTCCCCTCTTGATAGCCTTGGTTATGAGGTCACATGTCCAAACCCTCCTGGAGTTCTGTGAATTTCGCAAGACAGGGGCAATAGACTCATTTTGAATCCCACAGGGCTTTGAGAATACAGCAGCTACTAAGCAGGGGAGGTTTGTAGACTGACTATGTGAGACCACCTATCTGCCCAGTTGAAGGCAGAGGGCAGGTGCCCCAGCGAAGGGCCTGAGCCAGCGCCAGAGTGAAGACCAGGCTCCCAAGACCTTGGCATGTTCATCCCACCCCTGAACCTGTCTTTGGTCCTCTCTCCATCCTGGCTGGGTGGTCTCCCATAGCCCACTCCAGAGGGTAAGAGTCACTTTACAACTTCATTATTTTATTCATTACCCAAGAAGTACAGGTAGTTGGCAAGAAAAATAATCAGGAAATGCAAAATTAAAAATATTTGCACATAATAAAAATTCACATATACTCATCTTTTTGTAAAACCCACCTTCTCATCTTTCCCATTGGTGAAGGCAATGGCAACCCACTTCAGTACTCTTGCCTGGAGAATCCCAGGGACGGGGGAGCCTGGTGGGCTGCTGTCTATGGGATCGCACAGAGTTGGACATGACTGAAGTGACTTAGCAGCAGCAGCAACATCTTTCCCATGTCCTTAAATAAATGTAGTGGTTCACGCCTGTGTACTGACCCACTGGTATGGGTGATACCCATATGGTATGGTGGTGATACCACACACCACCATTCTCCAAAATGGATTTGTGGCTGTACTGAGATGGCCTCATTTACTCTGTTCCCACGTGGACCAGGTTCACTTCCAAATACCTGTTAGGAAGGGGGTGGTCCCCATTTCATGCCCAAGATCCCTCTCCTTTCCTTACGTCTTACCCAGGCACGAGGCCAGAATTGCCAGATCCATTTAGATCACTCATCAAGAGGCTGCTAACCCACCCTGGTGGTCCTGCAACCCAACATGAGACTTCATACCTTTGAGGGTCTTACTAATTGGGATCTCTGATTCTGGGGGTTGCTGGTCAGGGTCAGGGGACCTTGTGAGAGAGGAGAAGGGGCTCTGTCACCGTCCTCCTGCTCCTTATGACACGAGGGGCCCATAGCTGTGCCTGTTTTAGTGGCTTGAAAATCCCAAGTTCCTTCTTTGAGATGTAAGGAGAGGTGGGGAGGAGCCAGGAGGAGGAAGCCACACGGGGAGTGGCCTTGGCTGGGATGGGCTGTAGTGCAAAGGGCTCACTGTTCTGGGGGACATCTCTCTCCAGCAGGCCTGGGGCTGCAGGTGTGGGGACATGGCTTCTTCCCAGGGCTCCAGGCTCTCTGCACTCCAGTCCTCACTGCCCCACCCTTGCAGCCCTCATTCCATCCCAACTTTGTAGGGCCGGATCCAGCCCAGATTGTGGGGTGAAGGTTCTGATGCCCAAGCTGCAGAATTACTGGGGACTTAGGGCTCTCCAGGCTTGCAGAGCCAAGGTCTTACTCACAGGGGATGGGGCCTCATGCTGGGCTGTCACAGCCCCCAGGGGGTGTACCTGTGCTGGGGACACCCTCCTTCCCCTCCCCTCCTAGCTGCAGAGCACCTGGAGGAGGTGTTCCCTGACTCTGCCAGCCCCAAGTCCTAGAAACTTCTGTCTTTCTCATACACTCGCTCAGTTCCGCCCCATGTCCTGTCCTCTCATTGTTCTGCCGGATTTCACATTTACCAGGGACAGGGACAGGCCCCGTGTCTTCTCCCCCACGGAGCGGGGTGCAGAGCAGTGCTCCGTGAACACTTGTTATTAGGTTGCTGATCGATGGTTGGCTTTAGAGGCCCCTCTGCGCTCCACCCGCCAGCGGCTTGTCCCCCCGCCTGACGTCTGCGCACAGTGAGGGTCTAACTCCGGCAGATGGAGTGGAGTTTCTGACTTGGAAAATATGCAGCTTGCTTGCTTTTCTTTTGTGTGTGTAAAGCATGAAACCTCCAAAGAAAGAGGCTTTATTTTATTTTCCTTTTCCCTTGTTCTTTGGAAGCCCAGGCCTCGCGGCCTCATTAACTGATCTCTGCTTCAATTAGTGACAAATCCACCCCTCTCCCTCCTGCCCCAGGGTGAGCCTGTTAGGAGGAGATGACCTGCAAACAAGTGTCACGGCCCCAGTGGTTGGCCCAATTCTGGCATTAATTAAAGTGAGTCCTACAAGCAGGCGGCATGGATGAGGGCTGACAAGCCAAGGGCAGATCCCAGAGACTGAGGACCTGCTGAGTCAAGGCCAGGCCCTGTGAGTCCAGCCCTTTCTCCGGACCTGGGAGAGCCCGTTTCCCCTCTCAGAAGAGCCCCTGACCTTGGGCAGCAGCCCCAAGAATCAGTCCCCACTGTGTACCCCCTAACTGCAGTCTCCTACGGGTGGCAGGACCACCAGTGGGGGGGTTAGCAGCCTTTTGGTGAACCCTCTAAATAGATCTGGCAATGTCTGTCTTCTTACTCGGGAATAAAAAAGAAATTTCGTCTTAAGTTATTTTTGAAATCTAGCAGTTTGCTGTCTTTTAACAAAGGAAGTTCTGTCAGCGTGCGCTGTGCTTCAGTTCGGGCGTTCGTGTTGAGCATTTCTGTGATCACCCCTGCCGAGTCCTGGCTACCGGAGCGAGACCCAGTCATTCCCTTCAGGAGTGCAAGAGTGCCAGGCACTTCGCCAGTGCTGGGGGATGGCACAGACCGGTGTGACCTTCAAGGTTCTGATAGGGGAAGAAGCGGGGAATATGCTGTGGTGTCACCGTGATTATGATAAAAGTGACTTGGTGGGAAAGGACACGGGGGAGCACCCGCTAATTCACAGTCTGTCTTCTAAGACGGACCGGGGAGGTGAGGGCAGGGCTGTGTGTTCCAGAAAGAGGGCACAGCACCCAAAGGGGCGCCAGGAGAAGGAGAGCAGGACAGATTCCAGAAGCTGTCAGAAAACGAGCATGGCTGCCCTGGAAGGGGTGATGGTGATGGGCTGATGATGAAGTGGGCAGGGATGGGTCAGCAGGGGCCGGCAGTGAATCGCCATGAGTGCCTTGTCAGTCATGAGGAGAGCCCTGCCAGGAGCCCCTGCCTGGGCTCAGGGGCCTGGGGCATTGCAGAGGGTGTGGACAGAAGAGGGTCGGAGGGGAAGTTATGGGCGGTTGGCAGGGCCAGTAGATGGACCACCTGACTGGACACGGGGTCCCGGTTAAGAGTGGACTTGGGGCCAGTGAGGAAGGCGCAGGGCTAAAGACTCACATGAACAGTCAGGAGCTGGATGGAAGAGAATGAGCATTGCTTCATGCCTGATCCTCGAAACACTTCACCTTCAGCCAGATCTTCGCTGGCCAAAGGCTTGCCCTGTTGGAGAAATGCTGACCTCTATTCCTAAAGGGCCTGGGTCCTGGAGGGTCCCTTTTGTATAGGATGCAGTGGTTGTCTGTTAACCTAGACAGTGGGCACGAGGAGGTATCTCAGGGGGTGCCTGGGCTGAGCCCCACCCCTCCCAGTTCCCATTGCTTACTGGAGCTCCGTGCCCCCATGATAGTCAGATTGTCAAGTAATCATAGTGGGTAACACTTATGGAGTGCTTTCAACTTGCCAAGCATCTCCTAAGGCACACCCTAAGCTACACCCTGTACCACTGAGGACACTCTGAGCTACAGCTTAAGCACAGAGTGAGCCAGGTGTAGTCTTGCAAAACACCCAGGAACCAAGTATGCAGGTGGGTAGAGTGCAACCCCTTGTTACACTTAAGGAGCCCCTCAAAATTTTTGTTGCAGTCCTCTCTGGTCTCAGAGCACCTGGGAGGGACTTGTTTACTAGGTGGCAGGGTAAGAGTTCCTCCATTGGGGAGCCAACAGCACAACTTGACTTTTCCAACCTCCTTACACCACAGAGAAGCAGGAAGAAAAAAGGGGGTTTTTGTCAGTAAAGTTGTGTCTGTCCTTGACTTTGCTTCTGTACCTCAATCTTCATCAGCATCCTCACCAGGTGCCGTCTGTAGTCCAGGGTATAGATCAGGGTGTCTTCATGGTCCAGGGTGTAGCTCTGGGTGTCCCCATGGTCCAGGGTGTAGCTCCGGGTGTGCTCTGTGGTCCAGGGTATAGCTCCGGGTGTCCTCTGTGGTCTAGGATGTAGCTCCGGGTGTCCTTATGTCCAGGGTGTAGCTCTGGGTGTCCTCTGTGGTCCAGGGTGTAGCTCAGGGTGTGCTCTGTAGTCCAGGGTGTAGCTCTGGGTGTCCTCTGTGGTCCAGGGTGTAGCTCAGGGTGTCCTCATGTCAGGATGTAGCTCTGGGTGTGCTCTGTGGTCTAGGATGTAGCTCCGGGTGTCCTTATGTCCAGGGTGTAGCTCTGGGTGTCCTCTGTGGTCCAGGGTGTAGCTCAGGGTGTCCTCATGTCAGGATGTAGCTCTGGGTGTGCTCTGTGGTCTAGGATGTAGCTCCGGGTGTCCTTATGTCCAGGGTGTAGCTCTGGGTGTCCTCTGTGGTCCAGGGTGTAGCTCAGGGTGTCCTCATGTCAGGATGTAGCTCTGGGTGTGCTCTGTGGTCTAGGATGTAGCTCCGGGTGTCCTTATGTCCAGGGTGTAGCTCTGGGTGTCCTCTGTGGTCCAGGGTGTAGCTCAGGGTGTCCTCATGTCAGGATGTAGCTCTGGGTGTGCTCTGTGGTCTAGGATGTAGCTCTGTGTGTCCTCATGTCAGGGTGTAGCTCTGGGTGTAGCTCAGGGTGTAGCTCTGGGTGTGCTGTGTGGTTCAGGGTGTAGCTCTGGGTGTGCTGTGTGGTCCAGGGTGTAGCTCTGGGTGTCCTCTGTAGTCCAGGGTGTAGCTCCAGTGTCTTCATGTCCAGGGTGTAGCTCTGGTGTCCCCATGGTCCAGGGTGCAGCTCAGGGTGTCCTCTGTGGTCTAGGATGTAGCTCAGGGTGTCCTCATGCCCAGGGGGTAGCTCAGGGTGTCCTCATGTCCAGGGGTAGCTCAGGGTGTCCTCATGTCAGGGTGTAGCTCTGGGTGTCCTCTGTGGTCTAGTGTGTAGTGCAGGGTGTCCCCATGGTTCAGAGTGTAGTCCAGAGTGTCCTCATGGTCCAGGGTGTAGCTCAGGGTGTCCTCATGGTCCAAGGTATAGCTCTGGGTGTCTTCTGTGGTCTAGTGTGTAGCTCAGGGTGTCCTCATGTCCAGGGTGTAGCTCTGGTGTCCTCTGTGGTCCAGTGTGTAGCTCTGGGTGTCCTCTGTGGTCTCAGATGTAGCTCAGGGTGTCCTCATGGTCCAGGGTGTAGCTCAGGGTGTCCTCATGGTCCAGGATGTAGCTCTGGGTGTCCTCTGTGGTCTGGGGTGTAGCTCAGGCCCAGATACTCCTCTCTGAGCCTGATGGAGTTAGGAGACCAACAGCCTGAGAATCCAGAACGTTACCTCTCTACTGTGATTCTCTGTGGCTTCCAGGTTGGAGCCCCATTGTATGGACCCTGTATCAGAATCCGAAGTGTCCCGGAAGCTTGCAGATGGTGATGCTGGCAGTGACAAGTCTGACACAGATATTGGCTCCACATCTATTCTGGGGAGGACAAGTTGTTGCCCCTTCCTAGATAGAAGGGGTCTGATATAACTGGTTTTCCAGCAAGTGGCCAGCAGGTTCCCGTGGGGCATTGTTCAGGTGTCAGTGTTGGTCACTATTGCTGGCAAAGAAGCTACCCAGCTGCAGCTGGAGCTGACTGGTGTTTGAACCTGAGCACAACTTTGTCCTGCCACCTTGGCCCTTTGCTCGTGAACCTGTTGCCAAGCAACAGCCTGATTGGGTTTGCAGGACAATTGACCTCCATAGAGGCTCAGGGCCCACTGGTTGCTATCAAGATTTTATTCTATTGCATCAATGCACGCCCTCTGGTGGGCAATTTTGGTACCTCAGAAACGCCTTGACCTGTTCCAGCCCTTGCTCCACCAGGGCCCACAAAAACCCCTGACCACTTTGTTGTGGTTGTTCAGTTGCTCATTCGTGACCCCATGGACTGCAGCAACCCAGGCTTCCCTGTCCTTCACCGTCTTCCAGAGCTTGCTCAAACTCATATCCATTGAGTCGGTGATCCATCCAACTATCTCATCCTCTGTCGTCCCCTTCTCCTCCTCCCCTCAATCTTTCCCAGCGTCAGGGTCTTTTCCAATGAGTCAGCTCTTCACATCAGGTAGCCAAAATGTTGGAGCTTCAGCTTCAGCATCAGTCCTTCTAATGAATGTTCAGGGTTGATTTGCTTTTGAATTGACTGATTTGATCTTGCAGTCCAAGGGACTCTCAAGAGTCTTCTCCAACACCACAGTTCAAAAGCAACAATTCTTCGGTGCTCAGCCTTCTTTATGGTCCAACTGTCATACTTGGTTATATGACCACTTGATTATATTATTATCCACCACCCAAAAGTACATCCTAAATTCTGACCTGATGTCATCCCTCCTTTCAGACATGCCCTGTCTATTGTCCTCCAGGGTGCCTTGGACCCCTTATGGCGGGTGCCGTTAGTCTGCAGAACTGGTTGCAGACAACCCGGTATTTCATGTTTCTGTAGCCTGCAGAGTCCCCCTCCCTTCTTACCTGGCTGCCTCCCACCCTCCCTCAGGGCTCAGTTGGGCATCCCCTTTCTCAAAAGCCTTCATAGCCCTGGGGGAGGAGGAGTGCCCCCTCAAAGCCTCTCCTCCTGGCAGAGTGGATGTACCATCCACTCAGGTGGTCTTAGACCTGCATGTGCATCTTCCAGCCCCATAGAGCTGTGTTTGTCGAGGTGGACAGCAGTGGCTGCACAAGGCAAGTCTCATTTGCGGCTCTCTCTCTTTTTTTTTTTCTGCTTCAGAAATCAGTCACTTGATTTATCTAGAAACATTTATTAAGCACCTACTCATTTCATCAGGCACCAGAAATTCCATGAAGAATAAGAGTGTACACAGGCCCTGTGCCCAGCACTTATGTGGAGAGACGGATGTTTAGTAAAGTGTCCACAGATAAAAATATTTCCATATAATTCTGTTTTAAATAATACACATGTGTCACTTTGATTTCCAACATTTTAAGAAGTAAATGAATATACTTAGGGACTGTGATAGGTATGTGGAAAGAAGAGCTCCAGGTTTCATGAGAGGCTGTAAAAGGGGAGCCCTGAGTGAAGAGGAGGCCTCTCTGAGGGCCTGACGTTCAAGCTGAAAAGTGAGGAAGCCAAGGGAGGGCAGGGCTTGCGAGAAAAGGTGGGAGAGAAGGAGGGAGGGAACTGGCTCATTGGAGGAGCAGGGCAGTGGTGAGGTGACCGGAGCCTTGCAAGCATGGCCAGGTGGTCAGGTAGGGCCGTGTGGGTCTTAAATGCAGTGAAACCACTGAGAGACTCACACATGTTGGTTCCACTCTGGCTGCTGTGGGTTAGACAGTGGATTAGAAGGGTCAAGGGTGCAAGTAGGGAGCCCAGTTAGGAGGTGGGCAGTTGTCTAGGGAGAAGTGATGGGTGCTTAAGCTAAATAGTGGGAGCAGAGAGAGAGGGAAATAGCTGTACTTAAGACACCCAGCAGACAGAGCTGGGTGTGGGGTGACAGGGGCTCCTGTCCAGGTAGACCCCTAGGGTTCTGGCTTAAAGAGTTGAGCTGGGAATGGGAGAGGCAGACAGGATGTGGGTGAGGAAGATCAAGATGACCCTCATTTGCCGTGTGTGCGGGTGGAGTGCCTGAAGCCCATTGAGACAGAGGCATCCTGCAGGGGACCAGATGTGTGGGCTGGAGTGGAGAACACAGGCATTGTTCCAATCCCATCCTACGTCTCATCTCCGGCCTTGCAGAAGCTAGGCTGGTGTTGGCCTGGAAGGACCCTCCTGCTCAAGGAGACAGTTATCAGCACTGTTCCCCGATGACACTGAAGGTCTTGGGACGCGGGGCTCCCAGCCCTCCCCAGTTCCTGGTGCCAGTCAGCATTTATCTCCACTGTGGGGGTTTGCCAGGGAGCCAGACTTCCCTCCTTCCCCTCTTGTGCTCTGAGCTGCCCGTGGCAAATCCACCCTCCTGGGAGCCAGTGCTTGGAGAGAGGTAGGTCCACTGCTCTCTCAGGCCCAATCTGCTGTCCCAGGATCCTGGGCTCTGGCTTCTCCCAGGACCCCTGCGGCTGGCCCCATGGGGAATTCTTATACAAAATCCCCATCCTGTTTGTACTCCCCTCCACCAAAATGGAGCCCCTGTTTGGTTAATTTCTATTTTGTGGTTTATCTGGAGGCTGTTAAAACAAACCCTGGGGGACCCTCAGCAGTGACTGTTCCATATCTCATTATCTTTCCCGAACCTGATTATTAGCTCAGATTTTTCTGATCGCTAGCTGCTGTTCGTGATGAGTTGTGTGCCATTAATGCCAGCTGGTTCCCTTAAACAGGACCCACCATGCCAGGGAAAGCGAGCTGGCATTCAGAGCCATCAGCCACTTGGCTTTTTAATTTTAATGGGCTCTACCAAATGTTCCAGGCCAAAGGGTCCCTGAGGAACCAGAACAGACGGGCTCCCAACCCCCAGTCTTCAGCCCACCCTGGTTCCTTCCCAGACTGTGGCTATCCTAATTGCTGGGACAATAAGGTCTGGGTCGAGGCCTCACCTGTATTCATGCCTTCTTGCCACCAGGCCCATCCTCGATGAGTGGATAGAGTGACTTCATGGGTTCCTAGCGAGCTTGCAACTACATATACCAAACCTCTCTGGTCCCAGTCCCCTCTCTGGGGGTGACAGTCTGGGTCATCATTCTGGGCGGTGCTAATCCTAGCCACTGTGAAGCACGGTCAGCCAAGTGTGGGGAAGGGTTGAGGGAAGCAGGCAAGTCTGAGTGTTTGCTCCAACCAGTGGCCCCTATTCCTTCCTGCCCTCCCCCACCGCCAGCCCGGCCTGTCCCCAGAAGGCTGCCTGGGGAAGGGCTCCAGCTCCCTGCTGGCTGCTCCCCATTCCTCCAGCACTCCCTGCTTCTTTCCAAACAAATGCAGGGGGTTTTGAACCCAGACCTTCAGTTTCCTAGCTGCCGGGTTTAAAAGGTGCCTCTCCACCTGCAGCTGCCTTCCGCTCACCTGGGCCTCAGCCCCAGGCTGGTCTTTTCAGGGAGGCTTTTGCTCTATAAACAGCTAGTCTGAAACGGCCTGTCGTCATTTTAAAAAATGGCCTGTCGGACATTCCTGACTGAGATAGAAGACAATTGGAAAGGAAATAGCACAGTGGCTAAGAGCAAAGCTTTGGAATTAGCAGACTGTGGGTTTGAATCCTGCCTCATAATAGTGTCTGTCTTTGAGCAAAGTTACTTCACCTCTCCGAATCTGCCTGAACTTCCCTGAATCTGTTAGAAGGGCCAACCCGCCCTGTCTCTAAGGCTGGCAGTGGGGGCTGGATTAAGGTGTTTCATGTGATGCGCTCAGCACTTGGCCTGGTATCTCCGCATGCCCCTTTCCTCCTCCTTCCTCATCGCTTACGCCTGCCTGCGTCCTCCTTCTAGACTGGCATTCTGTAAGGACGTATTCCCCGGTATTTGGTGGGGCTTGGGGGTGACCATTTCTGAGCCACCAAAATAGTCACTTGCTGTTTGAGAGTGGGGAGACCTGGCCTTGGTGAGTTCCATCTGTGTAGCAGGGGCAGCCTTGAAGCAGGGTTGCGGAGCCCAGGGTGGGCTGGCATCCCCTCAGCCTACCCAGCTGCACTGCCCTGCCCCCGAAGTGTGTCCAAGCTGCTGTGCGTCCTCTGCCTCTCCTTGAGCAGGCAGAGAGGACAAGAATTGGACTCTGACCACCAGCTTGAGGCTTCAAATGGAAGCCAGGCCCCCGGAGAGCCCAGGCTGGGTTTGCCTGGCAGCACTCTGGCTCCTGGTGTGGGATCCCGGACTGTGCACGGCTGGTGGGCTGGCACTTGCTCTCTTCCTGGGTCTTACAGTTGCAGCCTGGTCTGGGCCATTTGTGCCAGGCCATGGCCTGATTTGATTGCTGCAGCATCTACCCTGATGCCCTGGAGGCCTTCCCAAGGCTCTGCCTCTTCCCTGACAACCCAGAAGGCTGAGGCCAGAGCCAGGGCTGCGGGTGCAGGGTGGCCTGCTGAGCCGCTGGGTGTCCCAGACTGAGAGCAGGCTCTCCGTGGTCCTGTCAGGCCAGGAGGCCTCCAGGGGAGGGCTGGCTCTGGCCTCAGTTTGGGGGAGCAGAGTCTTCTACACAACCTTCATCTCGGCCACAGGCTCCTCTTTTGTCTCCCTGTGTCTCTGCTCATGCTTGTCTTCCCACCGGAGTCCTCCCCGGCCTAATCCCCCCTTCTCCAAGATGCTCCTCCTCCAGCCTTTGCTGATCTCTCCATCCATCCACTTATTTGTTGTTTTCTTACATTTATTCCTCAGCCACTGCTTTACGGAGCCTGTATTATGTGCCATCCCCTGCCCTAAGGGCCAGACATCCAAAGATGAAGGAGGCACGGTCCCTCCCTCTCCGTCTGGCCGGGGCATCAGCTCACAGACTCACAGGGTAGTGAGTGCTGGGGAGCACGGTGATGTGCGAGGGAGCGATTTTCTGCTGGGAGAGGTGAATCTCCTCTCAGAATCTCCTACATAGATTCATTCACCGAGGCCTCTCATGTGCCAAGCTCATGCCAGGCACTGTGTGTACATTCTCACATCAGCCCTGGGTGCTGTCAGGTCTCATCATCCCTTTTTACAGACAAGGAAACCAAGGCAGAGAAAGGTTAAATGACTACCAGCATTAGTGACGCTGGAGGCAGAGTGCAGAGGTGGGCCTTACAAGACAGACATGGGCTGAGCGGAGGAAGGAAGGAGTTTGGGGCACAGGGACCAGTTCGGGCAAAGGCCCTGAGGTGGGAAACGCACACAGTGTTGGTGAGCAGCTGATTGGATCATGGAGAGAGAGAATGGGGTGCTGGAGGAGTGGGGAAGGGAGGTTCTGAAGGCCACGACTGCTCCATGGAGATGGCAGTTCTTTCGCAGGCCATGGGGAGCTGGATATGATTGAACCTGTGTTCTAGAAAGATGAGGGTCAGTGTAGGGGGTGGACTGGAGTTGGGGGTGCCCATGGAAAAGGCAAGGCAGGCCCAGATGCCCTGGGCTGAGTGACGAGCTACAGTGTGAAGGTGGTCACTGAACCGAGGATGTCCCCCGAGCCCGTCCTGCTCTGGGCGGCTCTGCCCAGCTCTCCAGTCACCTATGGGTCTCCCTCTGTTGAGCCCTGTCAGTCTGGCTGAGCCTATGCCTGGCTCACAGTGGGACCCCAGAAACGTGGTGCTTAAGATGCTGGAAGACAGAAGAGATTCACAGACTTAGAGAATGAACAGACAGTTACCGGGCAGGGAGGGCAAAGGTTGAGGGGCTGGGAGATTGACATGTACCCACTGCTATATTTAAAATGGGTAACCAGTGAGGACGTACCGTATAGCACAGGGAACTCTTCTCAATATTAGGTAACAATCTGAATGGGAAAAGAGTTTGAAAAAGAATAGGTACGTGTATACGTGTGACTGGATCACTTTACTATACACCTGCAGCTGACACAACGTTGTTAATTAACTAGGCCTCCTGGGGGGCTCCAGTGTAAAGAGCCCACCTGCCGATGCAGGAGACAAGAAATGAGAGTTCGATTCCTGGGTCAGGAAGATCCCCTGGAGAAGGAAATGGCAATCCACTCCAGTATGCTTGCCTGGAGAATGCTATAGGCAGAAGAGCCTGGCAGGCTATTCCATTGGGTTGCAAAGAGTCGGGTATGACTGAAGCGATTTAACACACACACCCACACTCCAATATAAAATAAAAAGTTAAAAAAAAGAAGCTGAGTAGGAATGAGGGGCCTCCTATACTTCACCTACTTCCAGATTATATATTCTTCTAACAGCAACCATCCTACGATCCCTTGTCCTGTCCCCAAGGAGGCTGTGTGCCTGCGTGCGTGTGTGTAGCTGTCTCACAGGCCAGTTCACTGGGACGCCTAGGCAGTGATGCTTTAAGGAGCCGCACTGGGGCTTGGCAGCATCAAGTGATGCTGAGGATTTGGGTCTGGGGTGCAGTTGTAGGGCAAGATGGTGGCCCTCGCTCTCCGCTCTTCCCCCTGCCTGCCCCTTCCTCCCCAAGCCACTGCAGCAGCACACACTCTTTCTGTTTTCTCTTTCGAAGGTGGGCCTTAATGTCCTGGTTCAGAAAGCCAACAAGTTCACCCCGGCCACCCGCCTTCTCGTCCAGAGATTTGTGCCATTCCCTGCCGTAGGTAAGCCTTGCACAGGAATGTCTGGGCACATGGGGCTGCTGGGCTCTGGGGAGCTGGGTGGCCCCTCCAAGCCTCTCTTGACACTGCAGTGGGGGAGTTCTGCCTGGGGCAACTGGAGGAACATATGTGCAGGTAGAAGAAAGGGTGATCAGGGTAAAGAACCCACCTGCCAATGCAGGAGATGTGGGTTCTATCCGTGGGTTGGAAAGATCCCCTGGAGAAGGAAATGGCAACCCACTCCAGTGTTCTTGCCTGGGAAATCCCACAGAGGAACCTGGTGGGCTACAGTCCATGGGGTCACAAAAGGGTCGGACATGATTGAGCAACTAAACAACAACAAACTGAAATGTAACATTTCCTTCCATTATGAATATAGGCAGCAAATTGCAGTAGAAAGCAGGACCATGACTCTCACCAGTAGAAATCACAGGTATTTTCATGTCATATTACAGTTGTTACAGAGATCTTAAAAATACCATTTGTGCTTAACGCTAACCCCAAATTATGAGTTAATAGATCCACTTAAAGATTTTTTTTTTAAATTCAGTAGTTTAAAATCACATCTATTTACTATATCAAAATTGACAAAAATATTTTGATAGTTTATTTCAATATAATCTCCTTGTAATCCCACTTGTTTGGCTTGTAAAGTATAAACTTTAGAGACATTATTTGGAGAGGGGTGTATGGGGCTCAGGTTCCTGACACAAAAGAAGGTTCAGGCTCCCACTAAATCTGGTGCTCCAAGCCCTTTATGTTTCAGGGGCCTCTAGTCATAGGGGCGGGTAGGGGTGTGTGTGTGTGTGTGTGTGTGTGTGTGTGTGTGTGTCTGGTGCTCCAAGCCCTTTATGTTTCAGGGGTCTCTAGTCATAGGGGCGGGTAGGGGTGTGTGTGTGTGTGTGTGTGTGTGTGTGTGTGTGTGTGTGTCTGGTGCTCCAAGCCCTTTATGTTTCAGGGGCCTCTAGTCATAGGGGCGGGTAGGGGTGTGTGTGTGTGTGTGTGTGTGTGTGTGTGTGTGTGTAGGTGCTTTCACTTGCTTTCAGCAGAGCCTTTGCTGGCCTTGGAGCCATGAATTCACAATAGATGCGCCAGGTCTGGGCCTAAAGTCCAGCCAGGCTCTTAAGAAGCCTACACCTTATTTGGGGAGGAGGTACAAAAGAGGAGAAACACGTGCTTGAACCACAACATCGAGTCCCCCATCTGATGCCAGAACCAAAGCTGGGGCAGGCCCAGAAAGGGCAAGAGGTTCCGTGAGCTCCCTGGTGCCAAGACTCAGTCTGAAGAGCTGGGCGTGAGACCCAAGCTCATGCTCCCAATCCTGTTCTTCACCTCCAGGGTTCAGCTTCCCCATCTGTAAGACATGGGCACCAGTATCTACCTTTCCAAAGCCTTGAGCTGAGTGAGGAGCAGATGAGACCGCAGGCTAGTTCTGTTCATCAGAAAGGGCTTTGAAGCACCTGAAAAGCCCCCGTGAGTAGGTGAGAGATCTCTGTTGAGCAGCCCCACCTCCTCATGGGCCCGGAGGCTAACGAACTCCCAGGACCAGCCACCCGGCTGATCCTCAGCCGACCCAGATAATTGCTATAGCAACTCCACACTTTTAATGAACTCTCAGCTATTTCTGGTGTGGGCCATTAATGGAATAACTCTTTAGATCTGACTTTGTTAAGGGGCCTAATTGAGTGAGCACAGCTGCCGATCTGGTGTTCCTCGCCGTCCTGAGCTGGGGGGTCAGATGCAGCCTGAGGAGGGGGCAGCTCTCAGCTGCACTGGACTGGATCTTGGTCTCAGCCGAGATGTAATCTGTCCTTGAGCCAGACTTCAGATAAGGACTCTACTGGGACCTATTGCAGCCTTGCTCGGCCAGTCATCTTGCTGTGTGACCTTGGAAGTGGTCTTAACCTCTCCGGGGACTCCCTCAGGACGAGGGCCCCTGCTTTCGGGTTTGACCCTTTCCGAGGCTTTCTGACCTGTCCCTCTTTGGGCTCCAGCCGACTCCTCTCCTGTCTTATTGGCGGGGAGGAGCCTGGTCCAGCTGTCACAGAGGGTCTTGCAGTCCTGCGTGTCCCTAGCACAGGGTGCTCATGGTGAGCTCTGCAGCCCTGATGGTCCTGGCTCGCCAGGATCCTAACAGCAATGGGCCCTTTCTGCCTGCTTCCTCAGACTGCTGTCCAAGTCCTGGCCGTGTGCCTGCCTTCCACACGCTGCCCCTTCTCTCCTCCCCGACCTGGGGACTTCTGTCTCTCTGGTCTCCAGTGCTCATCCTAAGCCCACCTACAAGGGCATTTGCTGACTCCCCCAGCCGAGACGGACACTGTGGTGTTCAGGGTAAACAGGCGTGCACCTCACCCTCAGGGGCTTAAAAGCCCCCTGGTCCCTTCAGGCCACTGAATAGTTCCTGCACTTGGCCTCCTGCACCTTATCCCCTGGGGCCCCCAGCCAGCCAGAGTACCTGTCTGCCCCACTGCACACTGGCGGGGCCTAGGGCCCTCCAGGCGTCCGCCTCTCGGCTGGCCACCATCAAGGCCCCTGAGAAGTCTGCTCAGGACTTGTTGGCCCTCTGGACCCCTGGACTAATGGAGACAGAACTCATGGAGCCCTAAGTGCACATGGGGAGCAGGTTGAGGCAAGTGAAAGTGATCAAATGAAGCTCTGATTGTCAGGGTGGGGGCAGGAGGGTGGAGCAGAAGAGGGTCTTCCATTCAGGGTGAGAGAGGGTCCTGAAAGGCCCACGTGCGCTGTGTGCAGTGGCCACACCCCTCCTCCCTCTCCCCTGGGTGGGGCTGGGGACTCAGGCTCTGGGGAGCAAGGAAGCTCTTGGAGTCAGCTGCTTCTTCCCGCTGCTCTTCCCTGTCATGATCCAGCTTGACGTCTGGGAGGTGCCCCACTGCTGCCCAGGAGAGAGGTTCGAGACTCTGGGCAGGGGACGCCTGATTCCTGCTGCTCCCACCCATATCTGGCATCAGCCCAGACCCTGCTTCAGCCCCTTCCCATGGGGGCCTCTGTGACAGTCACTGGAGGCCTTCCCTGGGTGTGCCAAGCCCCAGACTCCACCACACCAGGAGCACTCCGCCACCTGGAGCAATCCACCAGTTCTCCTTGATTTTCAGCTAGGGTTGTGCACACGGGTGTGCAACTGATGTGTGTGCGACTGATGTGTGTGCGTGAGTGTGTGCTGAGTACGTGGGAAGCCCCAAGGATGCTCACTACAGCCAATTCCTCCCTCAAGGTGGTTTCAGAGCCTAGCAGTGCCCTGGTCTAGAACAGCAATCATGTGGGAGATCTGTTTCTATTTATATGTGGAGATGTTAGGAAAGCCGGTGAGCCCAGGAGCATGTGTGCTGGCATTGGAATTGATTGGGGACTGGTAATTAATTTGTTTAGACCTTAATTAATTCCTCAGTTCTTTCTTATTTGTGGACTGTCACGCTTAATTGTGTTGAGGAGCTTGAGCTCAGAGCAGGCCTTCCATTAATTGATGTGCGATTGCTGTGAGGTGGAAGTTAATGGTTTGGGGAGCTGGGCAAACAGTGTAATTAAAGGTCAATCGAGGAGGCGTCGGAAAAATACCCCCGCCCCCAGGTCCAGCCACCAGTCTCCATGAGCAGAGTCCATTCCAGGGGAGGCAGGCTCCACAAACAGCCTTCTTGTGAGTCCTTGGGGTGGGAGCCTGGAGGAGAGGCAGGCGGGGTCAGAGGCAGGTGCCAGTTCCATGATGGGGCACCAGGGAAGAGGCATAGACCCCCCTGGTGAGAAATGGGCACGGCAGGGACTCTGACCTGGGGCTGGGAGGTGGAGACCCAGGTGTCAGCTGGCAGCCCACCTGTGTAACCAGCTCTGTGTATGTGGTGGGGGGCAGGGTAGGAAGCTCTGAAGGTCACCCTCAGGCTGCCCGGCTGCATCTGCGTGGAGCAGGGGACAGGTCGTGCCGTGTGCTAAGAGCCCCATCTGGGCCTGAGCCTCAGTCCTAGCCGGTCAGCTCCTTGCACAGGGAGTAACCCTCCTGCATGGAGCCTCAATTATCCCTTTGTGGAAAGTGACTTCGTCTTGTGCTGTTGGCAGCAGTCCCTTACATTAAATGTCACAGCTTATTTCACTGCCATGAAGAAGTCTCTGTGTTCAGCAGGGAGTCTGTTCCTTGGGGTGTCTGGGCAGCCTTTGGAGGAGGTCTTCTGTTGGTTCATATTCATACCCAGAGTGCCCCACCTCCGCCCCCGTCCCTATGCTTCCCTTCGCCCCAGACCATGAGTCTTCCTGTCATTGATTCCCCCTTCATTTTACTGCTCTTCTCCCGGTGCTCAATCCGCCCTCTTCCTTCACCTGGGAGGTGGCCCTGGCAGTGTGCCCGAGCCCCTACGGCCCGTCCCTAGGTGTCACCTCCTCCATCCCTGTGGTTGGAAGACAGCAGGGTGCACCTGTGTCTGCAGTGTCCTGGGCCTTGTGACTTATCCTCCCTCTGTCTGGATCAGTGATACTTAATGTGGCATCCACAGACCTTAGGCTATCCTCAAGGCCCTTGAGTCACCTTTTGGACATGGCCCTTGGCCTGGCTCGAACCCTATCACACTGTGGTGGATCTTGTGACTTCCCTTCTGTCTGGGCCCCAGGCCTTTGCACAAGGCCCTGTTTGACTGGAGTGCTTGCTCTTCCCACTCTCTGCCTTCTCTTGGCTGCCAGGCCTTCATTTCTCACTTCAGACACCACCTTTTCCAGGAAGTCCTCCCTGGTAGCCCCAGTCAGGATTATACCACAGCACCCTGTGTGTGCCTGTTTGTGTCCTGGAACTATTCATTTTGTTTTTGAGTCTGCCTCCCTCATCAGACTGTGAGCTCTCCAAGACAGGGACTGGACCTCATTCATCACCAACCCCCAGATACCCTCTTTGCTTGGCACCCAGTGTTCCATGTGGGTTTGTACAGTGATCAGATGAATGTTTTAGTAAAAATGGTTTGAAATTGGGCACCCAGAAGTGAAACCCCACCCTGATGACATTGGTGACCACATTGTGTGGCTGCTTAGAATTTATTGTGATATTTGTGTGTGTGTGTGTGTGGTATGTTTTTTTAAACTGTGTTTTGAATGTTTTGTTTTCTCATCTAAGTTTTTGTGGTCACTGTCATTCACTCAGTTTGCAGGCCTAGTATGGATGACTCGGTCACCCTGGGCACATTCTTCAGCCTTTCTTGGTTGGATCTGGGTAGGTAGGCGGGCCAGGCTGGGTGCCAGAATCAGGGCCCTAGAACTGGCATGGGACCCTGGTGTGTGTCAGGCCCCAAGAGGACAGGGCCAGTGGGCCCGAGTCAAGCAGAGGGAAGTCTCCCAGTGGTGTGTTCTAGGGCTCTGCCTTCAGTCTTGTCCCCTCACTTATTTTATAACTGCCTTGGTCAGGGGAGGCCAATGGGTCACACACAAGGAGTAGAGATAGCAACTTGGCAATGATTATGAATTTACGGGCAAGGGTGTGTGTGTGCGCTCAGTCACTCAGGCATATTAAACTCTTTTGAGACCCCATGAACTGTAGCCCACCAGGCTCCTCTATCCATGGGATTCTCCAGGCAAGAATACTAGAGTGGGTTGCCATTTCCTCCTCCAGGGGATCTTCTCAACCCAGGGATCAAACCCAGGTCTCCTGCATCTCCTGCATTGGCAGGCAGATTCTTTACCACTGAGCCACCTACCAGGATCCAAAAAGATCTCACAAGGTTTGATGTAGGGCTCGCTATTCAAAAAATGCAGCTGCACATGTGTGGAGGTGCTGAACCTGATTTGATTGGAGTACTTAGGATAATGACTGGGGATTTTGTGGACTGTATGCCTGAAATAGGTCCACCCAGGTGATGTGTTGGGCTTCCCTAATAACTCAGACGGTAAAGCATCTCCCTGCAATGAGGGAGACCTGGGTTCGATCCCTGGGTCGGGAAAGTCCCCTGGAGGAGGAAATGGCAACCCACTCCAGTATGCTTGCTGGGAGAATTCCATGGACAGAGGAGCCTGATGGGCTACAGTCCGTGGGGTCTTAATGGGCCGGACATTACTGAGTGACTAACAGACATGTGGCATGTGGCTCTGATGGGGCTGCCTGGCTTCAGCTACATGTTAGAGGCAGAGTGGCCAGAACAAGGGTGTCTCTTTAGTTCTGGATCCCACATGTGCAGAATAGCACTGGGAGTGGAGACAAAAAGAGTAGCAGGATCTTCTGAAAAACTGACAGTCTACTAGTGAAATGAGCTGCCTGACTCTTGAGATAGTGAGGCACCTGAGTATCAGCCTGGTCCAAACATCTGAGAGAGGCACTTTTGTGTGACCAAGTCACCTGTTGTGGGCAGATTGCCTAGGACCTGGCACATAGTAGGCGCTTAGAGAGTGCTTGTTGGACGAGTGACCTTCCAATTCAGGAATCTTCTAATTCCTGAAATCCAGAAGGCAGAGAAGACCAGATGCAGAAGAGGTGGGGAAGCCCAAGACAGTGAAGGAGGGGTTATGAATGTGAAAGGAGTGGGCCTGGTTGGTGTGGGCCAGGCGGGGAAAGGGCATTTTGGGGCCCTGAAAACTAGCTGAGATTTATGATTTAATAAATCATAAATTTATTAACTTTAGCTTATGATTAATGGGGGATCATTGAAGAATCTTCAGCTAGGGAGGAGCTGTGATAAAAGGGTGCGTTTCAGAAAATGAATGTGTCAGCAGGAATCTTTTATTAGGAGATCCCAAACTTCAGAGTCAGCCTATACCTAAATTTACAGGCTGATTTTTCAACCCAGAAATTCCCAGTCCTGAGTTAGTGACACTTCAATATGGGTTGTGAAATTCTCCCCAAATTCTCAGGCTATTTAAAAGAAAATATGTGCCCTGTAGGGCTTCCCTGGTGGCTCAGTGGTAAAGAATCTACCTGCAATGCAGGAGACAGAAGAAACCCGGGTTTGCTCCCTGGGTCGGGAAGATCCGCTGGAGGAGTTCATGGCAACCCACTCCAGTATTCTTGCCTGGAGAAGCCCATGGACAGAGGAGGCTGGCGGGCTACAGTCCAGGGGGTCACTAAAAGTCAGACATGACTGAAGCAATTGAAGCATGCATGCATGTACACACATGTGCCACACAGCCCAGCCTCCCAGGCAGAATGGTGAGGGGGTATCACGAAATCAAGCAAGTATTAGCGTACACATTCCCATCTGATAACCTCTCCTCCAAAGACAAAGGCTGTGTAGGCTGGTGTGATTCAAGTGTGTGTGTATACATAAGGTAATGATGTAGCAATACATACATGTCTGCTTGTAAATACATAGACCTTGTCTGGCAGGGACATGAGAATCTGGCTACAGTGGCTGCCTAGGGGGAGGGGAGTAAACTAAAGGTCAGGGATTGGACGGAGACTTACTTTTTATTATTTACCCTTTTTCGTGATTTGGATTGCTTACTGTATGTACTTGTTACCTACAAAATAAGACAGAGAGGAAGTGGAGTCTGGGGAACTTTGGGCTCAAGTCTTCTGGTTTCCACTACAGTGTTCTGAGTTTTGTTTTAATAAAAACTGTTCTGTTTTTTTCTGACAATACTTGATTGTTACATAAGTTAAACAATTTCACTTCTCTCCTCAGAGATAAGTTTGGTATATATTCCTCCAAATTCAAATAAATATCTCAAAGTACAGGAATCTCTGCCTGTTTATGGTATTTATATACTATAAACATACCAATATAAATATATATTTAATATAAGTAAGAGCATACCGTGTATACTGTTCATAAATTTCTTTTTAACCTCACAATCAATTTTGGATGTCTTTCCATGACAGTCATAAAATTCCAACTTATCCTTTTAATAGTCATAATAATTCATCTGTGGCTTTTTAAAAGAATTTTTTTTCATCTGTGGCTTTTTTAAAGGTTGTGATATATTATTTCAAATACACGGAATATTATAGGAAATAGAGAATAAAATATTAGATACACCCAAAGCTTTCTCTGCCCTCTGCCTTTTTAATTCTGTTTTCCTTCTTCTCTCTTGAGGAAGGCTACTGACTTACATCTTCCCCATTTGTGTTTTTATACTGTATCTGATGTGTCTATATCATAAACCAGAAATTGTATTGTTTATATGTTAAGTTTACATTATGTTGTGCTGAACATATCCCTTTTAAACTTGCTCTCCATTGTGGTTTTGAGACTTACCCGTGTTAATACATATGCATTCATCTCAGCTTCTAAAGACTAATTGGGAACATCTAGGCTGTTTCCAGTTTCTCACTATTATATGCAGCAATGCATCAGACAGCCTTATACACGTGTCCGTGTGCACACGAGCAGGAGCTTCTGCAGGCCAGAGCTTTTCAAACAACCACCTAGGGAGCTTTAAAAAGAGATGCAGACATCTGGGTCCTACCTCCAATTTGGTTTCAGTTGTGCAGCCATTACTGAGAATCTGCCGTCAAGGGTCAGTACACAGAAGTGGAATGATCATGTCAGAGGTAATGCCCATCTCTCAGTTCAGTTCAATTCAGTCACTCAGTTGTGTCCAACTCTTTGCAACCCTAAGGACTGCAGCTCACCAGTTTTCCCTGTCCATCACCAACTCACGGAGCTTGCTCAAACTCATGTCCATTGAGTCGGTGATGCCATCCAACCATCTCATCCTCTGTCGTCCCCTTCTCCTCCTGCCTTCAATCTTTCCCAGCATCAGGGTCTTTCCCAATGAGTCAGTTCTTCACATCAGATGGCCAAAGTATTGGAGTTTCATCTTTAGCATCAGTCGTCCCAAAGAATATTCAGGACTGATCTTTAGGATTGACTGGTTTGATCTCCTTGCAGTCCAAGGGACTCTCAAGAGTCTTCTCCAGCACCACAGTTCAAAAGCATCAATTCTTTGGCTCTCAGTTTTTTTTATAGTCCAACTCTCAGATCCATACGTGACTACTGGAAAAACCATAGCTTTGACTAGATGGACCTTTGTTGGCAAAGTAATGTCTCTGCTTTTTAATATACTTCTAGGTTGGTCACAGAAAACTAGCCAAGCTGATCACATGGACCACAGCCTTGTCTAACTCAATGAAACTAAGCCATGCTGTATAGGGACACTCATGACGGTCAGGTCATGGTGGAGAGTTCTGACAAAACGTGGTCCACTGGAGAAGGGAATGACAAACCACGTCAGTGTTCTTGTCTTGAGAACCCCATGAACAGTATGAAAAGGCAAAAAGATAGGACAATGAAAGATGAACTCCTCAGGTAGGTAGGTGCCCAATATGCTACTGGAGACCAGCGGAGAAATAACTCCAGAAAGAATAAAGCGATGGAGCTAAAACAAAAACAATGCCCGGTTGTGGATGTGACTGGTGATAGAAGCAAGGTTCGATGCTATAAAGAGCAATATTGCATAGGAACACGGAATGTTAGGTCCATGAATCAAGGCAAATTGGAAGTGGTCAAACAGGAGATGGCAAGAGTGAACATCGACATTCTAGGAATCAGCGAACTAAAATGGACTGGAATGGGTGAATTTAACTCAGATTACCATTATATCTACTATTGTTGGCAGGAATCCCTTAAAAGAAATGGAGTAGCCATCATAGTCAATAAGAGAGTCCAAAATGCAGTACGTGGATGCAATCTCAAAAATGACAGAATGATCTCTGTTCGTTTCCAAGGCAAACCATCCAGTATCACGGTAATCCAAATCAATGCCCTGACCAGTAATGCTGAAGAAGTTGAAGTTGAATGGTTCTGTGAAGACCTACAAGACCTCCTAGAACTAACACCCAATGTCCTTTTCATTATAGGGGACTGGGATGCAAAAGTAGGAAGTCAAGAAATATCTGGAGTAACAGGCAAATTTGGCCTCAGAGTACAGAATGAAGCAGGGCAAAGGCTAATAGAGTTTTGCGAAGAGAACGCACTGGTCATAGCAAACATCCTTTTCCAACAACACTGTGTAGAGAAGACATGTATAGATACATGTGTATCTACATGTGTATGTTGTGTACATACAACAACATGTGTAGAGAAGACTCTACACATGGACATCACCAGATGGTCAACACCAAAATCAGATTGATTATATTCTTTGCAGCCAAAGATAGAGAAGCTCTATATAGTCAGCAGAAATAAGACCGGGAGCTGATTGTGGCTCAGATCATGAACTCCTTACTGCCAAATTCAGACTTAAATTGAAGAAAACAGGGAAAACCACTAGACCATTCAGGTATGACCTAAATAAAATCCCTTATGATTATACAGTGGAAGTGACAAATAGATTTAAGGGACTAGATCTGATAGACAGAGTGCCTGATGAACTATGGACGGAGGTTCGTGACATTGTACAGGAGACAGGGATCAAGACCATCCCCAATAAAAAGAAATGCAAAAAAGCAAATGGCTGTGTGAGGAGGTCCTACAAATAGCTGTGAAAAGAAGAGAAGTGAAAAAGGAGAGAAGGAAAGATATACCCATTTGAATGCAGGGTTCCGAAGAATAGCAAGGAGAGATAAGAAAGCCTTCCTCAGTGATCAGTGCAAAGAAATAGAGGAAAATAATAGAATGGGAAAGACTAGAGATCTCTTCAAGAAAATTAGAGATACCAAGGGAACATTCCATGCAAAGATGGGCACAATAAAGGACAGAAATGGTATGGACCTAAGAGATGCAGAAGATATTAAGAAGAGGTGGCAAGAATACACAGAAGAACTGTACAAAAAAGATTCTTCATGACCCAGATAATCACAATGGTGTGATCACTCACCTAGAGCCAGACATCCTGGAATGTGAAATCAAGTGGGCCTTAGGAAGCACCACTATGAACAAAGCTAGTGGAGGTGATGGAATTCCAGTTGAGCTATTTCAAATCCTAAAAGTTGATGCTGTGAAAGTGCTGCAATCAATATGACAGCAAATTTAGAAAGCTCAGCAGTGGCCACAGGACTGGAAAAGGTCAGTTTTCATTCCAATCCCAAAAAAAGGCAATGCCAAAGAATGCTCAAACTACCGCACAATTGCACTCATCTCACATGCTAGCAAAGTAATGCTCAAGATTCTCCAAGCCAAGCTTAAGCAATACATGAACCGTGAACTTCCAGATGTTCAAGCTGGTTTTAGAAAAGGCAGAGGAAAGAGAGATCAAATTGCCAACATCCGTTGGATCATTGAAAAGCAAGAGAGTTTCAGAAAAATACCTATTTCTGCTTTATTGACTATGCCAAAGCCTTTGACTGTGTGGATCACAATAAACTGTGGAAAATTCTGAAAAATATGGGAATACCAGACCACCTGACCTGCCTCTTGAGAAATCTGTGTGCAAGTCAGGAAGCAACAGTTAGAACTGGACACGGAACAACAGATTGGTTCCAAATCAAGAAAGGAGTGCGTCAAGGCTGTATATTGTCACCCTGATTATTTAACTTAGATACATCATGAGAAACGCTGGGCTGGATGAAGCACAAGCTGGAATCAAGATTGCTGGGAGATATATCAATAACCTCAGATATGCAGATGACACCACTCTTATGGCAGAAAGTGAAGAAGAACTAAAAAGCCTCTTGATGAAAGTGAAAGAGGAGAGTGAAAAAGTTGGCTTAAAGCTCAACATTCAGAAAACTAAGACCATGGCATCTGGTCCCATCACTTCATGGCAAATAGATGGGGAAACAGTAGAAACAGTGGCTGACTATTTTTTTGGGCTCCAAAATCACTGCAGATGGTGGCTGCAGCCATGAAATTAAAAGATGCATACTCCTTGGAAGGAAAGTTATGACCAACCTAGACAGCATATTAAAAAGCAGAGACATTACTTTGCCACCAAAGGTCCATCTAGTCAAGGCTATGGTTTTTCCAGTAGTCTTGTATGGATGTGGGAGTTGGACTATAAAGAAAGCTGAGCAACAGAAGAATTGATGCTTTTGAACTGTGGTGTTGGAGAAGACTCTTGAGAGTCCCTTGGACTGCAAGGAGATCCAACCAGTCCATCCTAAAGGAAATCATTCCTGGGTGTTTATTGGAAGGACTGATGTTGAAGCTGAAACTCCATACATTGGCCACCTGATGTGAAGAGCTGACTCATTTGAAAAGACCCTGATGCTGGGAAAGGTTGAAGGCAGGAGGAGAAGGGGATGACAGAGGATGAGATGGCTGGATGGCATCACCGACTCGATGGACATGAGTTTGGGTAAACTCCGGGAGTTGGTGATGGACAGGGAGGCCTGGCGTGCTGTGGTCCATGGGGTTGCAAAGAGTTGGACTCCATTGAGTGACTGAACTGTACTGAAGTAGGTTGGTCATACCTTTTCTTCCAAGGAGCAAGCCTATCTCCATCTGCACCAAATGAGCAGACTGGCTTTTACTCTGCCTGCAAGGGTGATTTTTGTTTCCCTACATCTTCTTCAACATTTGCTATTATCAATTTTTAAAACAAAATTATATCCATCTGAAATGGATCTTTCTCATTTTAATTTGCACTTTCCAATTCCCAGTATGGTTGAGAATCTTTTCTTAACTTCACTGGGCATTTGGGTTTCCAAATAAAAGAGAGAGAAGGAGATTTCTTTTCATTTATTGTTCAGTTGCTAAGTCTTGTCTGTTCTTTGTGATCCCATGGATTGCAGCATGCCAGACTCCCCTGTCCTTCACTGTCTCCCAGAGTTTGCTCAAATTCATGTCCGTTGAGTTGGTGATGCTACCTAACCATCTCATCCTCTGCCACCCTTTCCTCCTTTTGCCTCAATCTTTCCCAACATCAGGGTCTTTTCCAATGAGTCAGCTTATCATATGAGGTGTCCAAAGTACTGGAGCTTCAGCTTGAGCATCAGTCCTTCCAATGAATATTAAGGGTAGATTTCCTTTAGGATTGACTGGTTTGATCTCCTTGCAGTCCAACAAATTCCAGACAGATTGAAGACCTAAATGTGTACAGTAAAATGTTAAAGCTTCTAGAAGGAAATGTAGATGCACATTTTTGGAGTAGGGATAGAGTTTCTTGATGATCCAAAATGTATATACCAGAGAGGAAAGGACTGCTTATTTGACAACATATATGACAATATATTGTATGTTAAAGGGCTTCCCAGGTGCTGTAGTGGTAAAGAGTCTGCCTGCTAGTGCAGGAGACACAAGAAACATAGATTTGACCCCTGGATCAGGAAGATCCCCTGGAATAGGAAATGACAGACCACTGCAGTATTCTTGCCTGGGAAATTCCATGGACAGAGGAACCAGGTGGGCTATAGTCCATGGGGTCAAAAAGAGTCAGACACGACTGAGCGACCGAGCATACACAAACACATATGTGTGTTAAACTGTATACAGAAGACACCATCAACAAAGAGAAAACAAGCCCAAGCTATTTGTAAACTATTAAACCAATGAGTCAAGCTCCCTTATTTTTTGCTTACACCCAAAGATGAAGAACTCTTGCAGGTTAATTTTTTTCTTAGATTCAAAAATCAGTCTTTGATGATTAGTAAGTTCACATTCATTGAATTTTAAAATATTTCTTTTATGAATTTTTACTTAAATATTTTTCAGTGATTTTGATCATTGTATTTTTCTCTGTAATTTTTATCTTATATTGGAATATGGTTGATGGACAATGTTATGTTAGTTTCAGATATACACCATAGCAGTTCAGTTATATATATACATGTATCTGTTCTTTTTCTAGTTCTTTTCCCATTTAGGTTATTACAGAATATTGGGCGGAATTCCCTGTGCCGTACAGTAGGTCCTTGTTGGTCATCTATTTTAATTATTACTAGCACATATATGTAAATCCCAAACTCCAAATCTGTTCTCCCCCCCACCGTTCCCCCACCCTTCTCCCACCCTGGTAACCTAAAGTTCATTCTTTGAGTCTGTTAATCACTGTATCTTTTTCTTAATAATTGTTAAAGCTCTTTATGGATTTTATGATCATTTTTGGCTGTAAGTAACAGAAATCCTGAACTCAAACTGGCTTAAATAGTAATGATTACATTACAGAGGTCAAGTCTCCCTTCAGGCATCAAGGCCATTCTATCTTTGCTCTGCCAGGGGCTTCATCTTCAGGCTTACTCCCTTCATGGTTGTGAGATGGCAACCACAATTCCAAACTTCATATCCAAACCCACCACTGTCCAGAGGACAGGAGGTTCTGCTGACCACCACCTCTTTTTTAGTGGGAGGAGGACTTTCCCAAAAGTCCTGCAGACACCCCTCATTGTCTAAGTCAGTCACACATCCTATCTTGGATCAAGGGAAGGATATTACACTTAGTTATGGGGAGTCAGTCACCATGACCCTCCATCGACCCTTCATATCAGTAGCCCTTTGTCGTATATATAATAAATATATTTTAAAGCTTCCCATTTCTTGTAATATGGTTCATAAATAGGTATCAAATGCCATGTTTCTTAATCCTAAGATACCTTAGTTGTGAGGCATTAATGTAACAATCTTCCCGAAGAGGAGAGGACTATATTTCATTTGAGGGAATAAATAAGCATATACTGCACATTCAATCCAAATCACTTTTTCAATATCACAGAGTCTGAATCTCAGCCTTTTTCACATTTTACAATTCTGTTTGGGGCATTGATTGTTAAATACAGCATCGTGACCACCACTGCTTTTTGTAATCTCTGCCTCTCTACTCTTGACCCTTCTTAGTCCCTTTTAAATTGACAGGTTTATTTCAAAACACATAAAAGATTATTGAGTTCTTTTTTCATCTCCTACTTTATTATACTTGTGGTTTCATTTTATTCTTTACTTGAGGGAAAAAAATATTTTTAAAGTTAATCAGCTTCTTTAGGAAGTTTTTGAAACAGATGCCTAAGTACAGGACCCATGCATAGGTCACATCAACCCCTGCTGGGGTTTGAAATTTTTCTGATCTACTTCAAGAAGTTTGGCATTTCCTTTTCAACTTTTAGATAAGAAAAGCCTGGTTACATTCTCTTTGCAAAACTGCAAACGGTCTAGGTAAATTTAGGGTAAAAAAGTGGAAGTCCTTCAATAATCCCTAATTTTCAAATTTGTTTCTCTTCCCCAAGAGGATCACTTGGTGCGGTGTGACCCTTCCAGAACGTTATCCAGGGATTTGTGTGGACACATGTGTGTACCAGTTGTGTGGTTTATGTGCAGCAAACCATCCTGTACATACTCAGTAAGTTTGTTCACATAAGTTTGCTCTGGCGATCTTCCCATGTGAGTTCCCTAATGGTGGACATTTAGGTTGTTTCTAATTATTTGCTGTTACAAACAGTGCTATAATTAACTTCCTTGTAAATGTCTCTTTGTGCATATGGGCAAGCATTTCTTTAGGGTAGCTATCTATGGTTTGGCAATTTCTGCTGCCTTTAATTGCATTGCCTGGTATCTGGCAGACGATCTTCTGCATGTACAATAACTTTTCATGTCCATGCTCTATTATAGTGTAAGTTTTAAAAAGATGTTTTAGGCAACAATTAGGAATCTAAGTTTAAGTTCAAATTCTGTGTGGTTTGCTGTGGGCAGCTGAGGTGACACTTGTATGAACAGATGCCTCTACTCGTGGCTCAGGTCGCCCATGCACAGGCAGTTGTGATGAAGAGCAAGTAAGGTCTCCCCTGCCACACGGCACATTGTGACCTTTGTACTGTTAAAATATGAGTAAACGCTTCTTAGAACAGAGGAGTTATGGTGCTTGATTTTCCCAGATAAATAGCCCATTGCTCCACCCCATATTTTGAATGGCCCTTGACCTGTGAGTTGATACAACCACATTTACAGAAATTCCTTTCCTCTACAGCTGGGAGTGTTTCGGGACTATTAACTCCATTGATCGATGCCTCTGTTCCCGTGCTAGTTCAAGGGGCAAGCCCCCCTGTAGTCTTCTTTTTGAGAACCTTCTTGCACATTTGTCTTTCTGTCTGCTGCTCTTTCTTTCTCCCCACGCTGTCCTTTTCACACGGGCACTTCATTAGCTGTTCACAATCTGCATGATTTTGCATCATGGTGTGTCTGATGTGAGAACATCTGCGTTAGTCAAGAGCATATTTTCCTCAGGCCTTGACACTGAGCTCGCCATCAGCATGGAGCAGTCTCTCTCGCTTTCTCTCCCTCTCTTTCTCTCTCATCCACTGACATCTCCCAGCATCGCTGCTCCAACATCAGTTATGCCTGAGTCTTGAATGGTGTCAATCTGAGTTGAAAATGTGCCAGCTTTCTTAACATTATCACTAACAGAATGCTTAATTAACCTGCTGATACTATCAATAATGGATCTTGCTGGTATGCTAGGAAGAAGACCCGTAGCCCACGGTTGGTCTCTCTTTCTCTTTTCATTTCTTTAGTCTCTCAGTGACAGTACTGCTGGAGCCGAACTTTTCAGGAGTGTGGTAAGAGCGATCTGGGAGGGTTTGAAAGGAATCCAGTAGAACTTAAAGCTCTGGAAGAGATAGATCATGGAATCACTGAAACAGGCTGGCATTCTCATTGCTCAGAGGTAGGGATGGCTAGTAACCGGTGCATACAGCAAGTGCTCAGTAAATGGCTAACCACTGTACAGAGTCAACAGAAGAGACTACAGGGCATGTGCTGAGTTGACAGTAAGAAAGTGGGTGATCGCCGAGAGGAGCCTGGGGTTGCCATCATTCTGAGGTGGCTTTCAGGGATTTCTCTGTCTCTTTCCCATCTCACAGCTTAGATGAGAGGGGGACATTGTCATTCTCAAAAGGGTCCAGGCAGGGAGGGAGGATGGGTTTTCACTTCCTTTCATGCTTTGTCTTTCATCTCAAGTGGTTTTGTGTTTGGACCAATGGCCTGCTCTATCCTTCTGAGGCCACATCACATATTCAGAAATTTCAGAAAGCAGATGAGATGCCACCACAGCCTGGGGCAACTCCATCAGCTCCCAAGCCATGCTCTCACACACACGCGCACACACAAACAGTTGGACATGACATGTTTCAGCTGTCCCTGGCTTCCCCCTACCTGGACAAGCCTGTAAAGTCAGCCAGCACCCAGAAATTCATGGACACACTAAATGCAGCCCCATTTTTACACTTGGGAGGCCGGCAGGGAGCGGAGTTCACAGAGTGAGTTTAAGCAGCTGCTCCTCCCCTGAACCACATTCCTGTGGCCTTGCCTTTCCTGGAATGGTGGTGGTGATGGTGGTAGAATGTATTCTGAGAGGGCAGAGATTAATGCCTTTCAGGGCAGAAAACTCCAATATTATCTCCAACGGTTTTCTTGGGTCTCCTGGTACTTAAGGGCCTGGCTGTCCCAGGGGTGTGATAGGTGCAGTACATCCCTGCCACCACTAGAGGGCGAGTCACTAACACAGGCCAGGTGCCCCTACCCAAGGCCTCTCTGGGGGCCCTTCTGGACCCTAAGCCCTAGGGGGCCCTGGGGCTATCAGGAGCTCACCTCCAAGGGTGAGGAGCAGGAGATGAAGAGCCAGGCTTGTAACCCAAGGCCAACTGGCCTGAAACCCAGGCTCCCATCCTCTCCTCCTTTACCTCAGATTCACCTGACTGACTCTCAGTCTCTGGGTGTGTATAAGACAAGGGCTTTTCAGCGTCAACTCTGCTGACATGTTGGGCCGGATCATTCTTTGCTGCGGGGGCTGTCCTGTGCCTTGTAAGATGTTTAGTCTCTGGTCTCTACCCAGAGATGCCAGTAACAACCCCCGCCGCCCAGGTCGTGATCATCAAAAATGTCTCCAACGTTGCCAAATGCCTCACAAAACCAGCCCCGGTTGAGAGCCCCTGTTTAAGACAGGAGAGTGTGGCTGCTGTGGAGACAGCAGGGACTGATGCCGACAAGGTCTGCCCATGGCTTCCACTGTGACTGTGTGTCGTGTGGAAACACGAGAGCTGCTCGGAGACGGCATATGTGCTGTAAACGCGTTTCAAAACTGTATTGGGTCTCCAGCTTTTCTTCTCCAAAGGCTGCAGCGTACCTCGGTCTTCCCCTCTGTTTATCCCACCTCCCCGCTTAACTGAAACAGGAGACTGAGGCTCCGAGACCCTCAGGGCCTCGAGCGGCCCCTCACCTGCAGGGCCCTGTCCCCCAACTGCAAGCGCCCTGGCCGGCTCCACTCCCTAGCATTGGCTTGGGCACCAGGAGCATCTGTGGTCCTCCTCCGACTCCACCTGCCCACTAGGCCCTGCCGCCCTCCAGTTCCCCAAACCCTGGCGCCCCCCCCTCACTGGAGGGAGTGAGGAAGCAGCAGGTGTTGATGCTAATCAGCGTTCACAGCCCAGAACTGCAGTCGCTCCCAGGCTCACACACTCCCCAAAATTAAACACTCATTATACAAAATTAATTGACATTAATTAGCAAAAATTAAAACTTTAAACACAGCAAGGCGCTTTTGGGGGAGGAGTGAAGCAGGCGGGCTCCACATTTGTCACCCCCACACTGCCCACCCTCCCACCACCCCCAGATCCCCCCGCTTCCACCCTGGAGCAGGACCAGAGTTCAGGCGAGGTCAGCACCCACACCCGGCCCTGGGCCCAGGCCCAGCCATGTGAATCCCAAGGGAGAGAAGCCAGCTGATGGGCGGCCCCCCCAAAGTTGGACACACTCTGCCGAAGTAAGGAGCCAGGAGCCCTCCCCTCAGCCCGGGTCCCCATTATCTCAGCTGAGATGGGGAGGCATGGCCAAAGGAGGAAACCCAAGCATCTGAATCAAGAATGTAGAAGGCATGCCTTTAGCCCCCACCCCAAACTCTTCCATCTCCTGGGTACCCAGAGGATGGGGCACTGTAGCCTTTCGGCTCTGTCCCACTTTGCTGTGTGACCTCAGACAAGTCACCCCCCTCTCTGAGCCTCAATCTTCCATCCATATGATGAGGGGGAGGCGCTGGGTGAGCACTGAGGTTCCTGCCTGCTCTGGCACCTGCTGTCAGGGAAGCAAGTCTCTGGGAGCTTGATTCACTCCGAGGAGCGAGGGGCTAAGTGTGGGGGGCAGGCAGCTGGCATTTTAAGAGGACGCCCAGAAAGGCAGCCAAGGGGCTGAGGAGCTGACGGCGGAGCATCCGGCACCCGTGGGGGTTGCCCTCCTGGATGGGCATCCACTTCGCCTGCCGGTGGGGCCTAGCCCTGAGGAGAGGGAAGCAGTGTCCTGGATAACTGGAGGCTCTCTGAGCCCTGAACAGTTTCCCCTTCCCCCCTCACACGGGTTATTTATTCTCCACCTTTGCTTTCCAGGTTCCCAAGGGCCCCACATCCTTCACCAGGCCGATAGGCAGCAGGTCACACCTTCACCCACTGTTGGAGCGCTGCTGTGCTTAGTCACTCCGTCGTGCCTGACTCTTTGTGACCCCGTGGACTGTAGCCCACCAGGCTCCTTTGTCCATGGGAATTCTCCCAGGCAAGAATACTGGAGTGGGTTGCCATGCCCTCCTCCAGGGGATCTTCCCAACCCAGATATCGAACCCAGATCTCCCTCCTTGCAGGCGGATTCTTTACCATCTGAGCCATCAGGGAAGCCCATGAATACTGGAGTGGGTACCCAGAGGATCTTCTCCAGGGGATCTTCCCAACCCAGGAATTGAACCGGGGTCTCCTGCATTGCAGGAGCTGGATTGCATTGCAGGATTCTTTACCAGCTGAGCTATCAGGGAAGACTCGGCGTTTATTCAGAAGCTTCATTGCCTGGTGTGGGTGGAGCCCAGTGGTCTTCTCCGCAAGGTAGAATGCCATCTTCCCCCTTACTCCTGCTCCCTTCTCTCTCTCCAGCCAGCGCCAATATCTGCAACGTGGTCCTGATGCGGTACGGGGAGCTGGAGGAGGGAATTGATGTCTTGGACGGTGACGGCAACCTCGTGGGCTCCTCCAAGATCGCCGCCAGACATGTGGGTCATCTGGGGGCTCAGGGGGCTGGTGGGGAGGCTCTGGTTAGTTTTCCCTCGACATGTTCATTCCCCAGGGGTTTTTGTCCACCGTGCCCTTGCCTTTCCTCTTGAGCTCGCCTCCCTGCCCTACCCCAACTCCCATCCGTATGAACCACAGGCCTCAAGTCTGGCCCCAGTCAGCCCTGCCCTTTGGACACCCTTGCTTCTCTGCAGCAACCTCTTCACCTCTGGGAAACATCCCCATCTCTTATCCCAGCCCCTTAGGACCTGCTTTCTCTGACCTGTTAATTGATGAGGGCAGAGGAGACCTCCCCCCCCACCCTCGGGAGCTTTCTTTCCCTTCCCCAGGACCTACAGCCCTACTCCCAGGGCCTTCATATCCTCCTGGGTGAGAAGAGGACAGGTGGAAGTGGATGATTTGTGGTTCTGTGCTAACAGGCACTTCTGCAGGTGATACGTCACCAGGGAGGGAGTGTGGCCAAGGTGAAGGGATTTCAGGCTTGCAGGAAGCCACGGGGATGGTTTGGGGAAGAGTATTTTGTTTCAAGAGGCCCTCTTTCACTTCTTTCACTTTTCACCAGCCTCACCCACTCTAGCAATTAGAATTTTTTAAAAAATTCCAGTCTGTGTATATATCTCCCTGTGCTTTCCGGCCTTCATCCTAACAGCGACTAGCGTCACGTCCTGCCCTAGCCTCCAAGTGCTGGGTCCCCTCTGCTCCAGCCCCTCTCCCTCATCAGCTCACGTGGGGCCCCCACCACACTCTGTCAGCGAGGCCGTCTCCATAAGCCTCTGACCCCACTGGGAAAGTAAGTGTCCGTGGAAGGCTTATGAGGGGCAAGGAGCTCAAGGGTGCTGGTGTCCACACCACATCCTCTGCTTCCTGCACAGGCTCTGGGCACCTCCCGCATCCTTACACCTGTTCAGGAGACTGGAGGGACCCTCTCCCAGGCCTTCCTGAAGCTGATGATGAAGAACCCAGGTTCCTGGGAGAAATATTCAGCCCCCGGCCCCTCATCAGAGGGGATTTAGCCTCAACTTCCTACTGACCCTAACCTCCTATCCAGCCCTATACCTTTCCTGACTTCCTGAGAGGGTGGCCAACCATGACAGCTCTTCCACGTGGTCCAAACAGCAGGGAACCCCAACTCTTCTGCAGCCCTGGGCTTCCCTTGTCCTGACTCTGCTGGCCCCTTGCTATTCTGGAGAAAGACTCCAGGGACCCAGGTGTTACAAGCATTCCTTGAGCCTTCTCTGAGAACCAGGAGCCTGCATCCCAGTGACCATCAGGATGCAGAGATGCCACTGAGCTATGCCTCAACAGCTGCCACTGCCTGGGGATCCTGAGGGAACCCCCGAGCCAGGCCCCAGGCAGACCCCTCATGGGGACTGCAGACACTCAGCAGAAGCCTTTCCCACTACAAAGTTGACCTCTTGTCACTAAGACAGACTCTCCTCCAGAGCCAGGAGATGCAGCGCCAGCACACCTTTGTCTTTAAGGGCCAAAAAGAGAAAGTCAGTCCCAGAATCTCCGTTCTCACTGGGCACAAGGAACCGAAGGCAGCTCAGCGGGTCCCAGCTGTTTGCTCTGGTCCTTCCAGCGCCTGCGTTGTTTCTGAGCACCTTGCATTCTCCCGGTGCTTCCTCTCAGCCTCAGCGCCCCCGCCCCCCCAACTCGGGCACCTCCCTGGGCCTGGGCGCAGGCCCCTTACTGGGGCTGCCTCTGTGTTGCCACCCCTCCCCCACACGTGGCAGGTGATGGGAATCTGTGATGGGGAGAGCTTTTTTCTGTTATCGAGAATACAGCTTCGCGAGCAATTCCATGAATTATTCCGTTCAGCCAGATGTGCTTAGCAGTAGTACACACACCTAGGGGCTCAGGGCGGGCTTTGCTGCAAGGCAGCTGTCCCGCCCCCAGAGGCCCCTGCTCACCAAGCCTCTGCTTGCCCCTCAGGCCCTGCTGGAGACAGCGCTGACACGAGTGGTCCTCCCCATGCCCATCCTGGTGCTACCCCCGATCGTCATGTCCATGCTGGAGAAGTGAGTGGGGCCAGGATGGCGGCCATTGTGGGGGGGGGGGGCGGGGAGGGGGCCCTGCTGGCCCAGGGCAAGGGCCCTGGATTGTTCTGACTCTCCTTGAAAGGACTGCTGGAATCATCTTGTAAGAATTAAAGGACTCTCCCTGCTCAGGACCCTGTGCTAGGAGCTGGGAGGGAGGTCCTGATGCCCAAGGCGGGGCTGGGGTTCTTAGGGTGTGTGTGTGTGTGTGTGTGTGTGTGTGTGTGTGTGTGTGTGTGTACGCACTCTACTAGTGCACAGCACAGGACCAGGGGTAGACAGAGCGTCTGAGGACTGCGGCGGGAAGACTCGACTTGGGCCCAGCACACCCCTTTCAAGCATCTGCAGTGAGGCAAGTCTCCACCTCACTATGCCTCAGTTTCTCCATTTATAAAAATAATAGTATTAACCTTCGTGCCACCCTCAGAGGGATGTTCTGGGAATATATTCGTCTTGTTTCTAAAGAGAAAGTCAGGAGTCATGATTGTGTCTCTAAAAGAGATATCTGCTTTTGCTTAATATACTTATAAAATATTCATGTTGTGTTATGGTAGTTGGTTCCTTTTAACTGACAAGTGGTATCCCATTGTAAGGGCTTCCCTGGTAAAGAATCCACCTGCAATGCAGGAGACCCAGTTTGATTCCTGGGTCAGAAAGATTCCTGGAGAAGGGATAGGCTACCCACTCCAGTATTCTTGGGCTTCCCTGGCGGCTCAGACAGTAAAGAATCCACCTGCAAGGAGGGAGACCTGGGTTCGATCCCTGGGTTGGGAAGATCCCCCGGAGAAGGGAAAGGCAACCCACTCCAGTATTCTGGCCTGGAGAATCCCCATGTACCAGAGAAATCTGGCAGGCCACAGCCCATGGGGTCACAGAGTCAGACTCTACTGAGTGACTAAGCACAACGCAGCACAAAGGAGATACAAGAATAAGAACAGTGATGGAGTGATTCTATTCATTAATGAGGGTAAAGCTGAATGATGAAAACGGGGATGCTGCTGGGAGGAGAGGCCGAGGGGAGGAGGGAAGAAACAGGCAGATCCCTGAAGTTGAGGGCAAGTCTAGGAGGATGGCAAGGAGCAGGGGATGGTTCTAGGTGCAGGAAGATAAGCAAAGGCCTGGGTCTGGTGCAGGTAAAAGTGAAGAGGTGATCGCCCCCTCCCTCTGGGGGCCCAGCCTGGAAGGGGGCACCTCAAGGGTGTGGGTGGGCTTGGGGCTGTGTAGGACGAGGACAGGGTTGGTGGCACTCCGTCTAAGTCTGTGGGTCAGGGGCTTCTCCCCAGTTTGGGGACGTTCTTATTTCCACAAAACAAATGACAATTAGCATCAAACACTTATTAAACACTTGTTACATCCCAGTCCTCTCTCAGCTAGGTCCTTACCTGAATGCCCTCTCCTCAGAGATGCCCTCCCTGACCACCCCATTGAGATGCCAGCCACCAGCACTCCTTCCCCTGCTACACTGACTTATATTTACTCATAGCACTTACCAGTGTCTGAGATTCTTTTTCTAGCTGTATATTATCTGTTTGCTTCACTAGAATGTCATCTACACTTTTGTTTTTAAAGTTACTCAGTCATGTCCAGCTCTCTGTGACCCCATGGACTATACTGTCCATGGATTTCTCCGGGCCAGAATACTGGAGTGGGTAGCCATTCCCTTCTCCAGGGGATCTTCCCAACACAGGGATCAAACTCAGGACTCCTACATTGCAGGAGGATCCTTTACCATCTGAGTCACCAGGGAAGCCCATGGAGGCGGGTAAACTCCTTTTGTTTCCTCCCTGGCACAGCATCTAGCATAGTTCCTGGCACATTGTGATGTTCAGTGTTTGTCGAATGAATGAATGATCTCATTTAACCCCCACAACAGTGCCATGAGGTGAGTATGGTATCCCTATTTTACATATGAGGAAAGGAAGGCAAAAAGAGGTTGTGTATCATCTGCTTACAGTCACTCACTAGGAAATGGCAGAGCCAAGTGTGACCCAGGAAGATGGCTGCAAAACTGGGCTCTTCCTACCACACTGGCTGCCTTTTGGGTTTTTGGATCCAGCACATAATCACGTCTTTGGAATACACCCCACATAGAGACAAGGGAGGAGCAGATTTGGTCTCAGAAAGCCTGTGTTTTGATAAGTGGGGAGAACTCACACACGGGTCAGCTGCAGGTGGGACCCAGCAGTGTGTGAACAGGGTCAAGGTGATCTTGAAGGGAGGTCTGGTCCAGAGGAAAGGAGCTGCAGCCAACTCTGAGATCAAGATAGGATTTGGTGGGAAGGAAGGCTTTGGGGGCAAGATTGGGCCTATTGTGTGGACCTTGAAGAGCCCAGCCTAGGAGAAGAAAAGGAGCCCTGTGTCCAGCTATGGGGCTGATCCCTTTCTCCCCTGAAGAGTGGGGAGGTGCAGGGTGGGAGTGAGTACCTGAGTGGGGATAGCATATTGAAAACTGAGATTTAAGAAAACTAATCTCCTCTAGAAGTTACAAAAATAAAACCTGGAAGTGATTGCTTTGGTGCCCCTGACCCTATAGACATAGCTCTCTGGTGACCTGAGGTTGTCCCCAAATACCAGTGACTACCAGTGCACACAAGGACCCCACCTGACAAATGAAGAAGTAGGGGGACTTCTGTCTTCAAGGCGACTGAATCTTGAACCTGAAATGTGCAGAGAGAGAATGTATGTGATGCCTCTGGGTGACATCTGAACTGGGTTTGCAGTAAGTGGAGTGGTGGTTAGTGTCCCATGTGCTGGAGGCTTCACGGGAGATGGGGTGAGATTGTCCCAGTTCTGAACATCCTGGCCCGGAATTGCCTGGACTACGGGCACCCCGTGTCTGGCTCAGCTCAGAGTCCTGAGAAAGCCCCAAAGGCAGGTAGGTGTGGGTTAGTGGGTCTCCTGGCAACCTTGTATTTGGTTGGTCCTTTCTTAAAGCTCGTGAGAGGGTCTCTGAGGGAGGAGAAAGAGTCCAGTCTGGGTTGCCCAGGAATGTAAGGTGGGCAAGACTCAGTTTGCACCCTCAGAGACATAACTAGCCTCACATATAGGGGGAACTGTCAGACTGAGAGTTGGGGGCGGAGCAGGGCAGGCACCAGCTGAGACTCCTGGAGGCGGGGCTTCCACTTCCGGGTCTGGCTGGTCAGTTTCCCACCTGGAGAACCCCCTGACTACCTGGTCTGCTAGAGCTCGGCATTTTGCACCACCCAGCAGGTCCCCACTGTTGAGCACCCCACAGCCTTCCCATGCAGGGTGCTAATGGCGGGGCCTCTGCTGAGTAGGCTGTTGGGGGAGGCAGCCCGGCTGTCGACCCTGGGAGCCCTGGTTGGGTGAGGGAGTCAGGACCGCCAGGGAAAAAAGACAAAAGCACACTTACAAAGCAGCCTACTTGCAAATTAATGGAGTGCAAAGTAAGACTGCTCCAAGTGCTGAGGGAATGCACAACAATGGGGAGACAAGCTGTTGTGTGGCAGGCCTCAGTTTCTCCTCTCCGGGGGAGCTCTCGGAGATGAGGCCCCTGGGTTTCCAGCTAGGATAGCACAGGTGGGGCTCATGTTCAGATGTCCCATCTCTGAGACTGAAAGGAAAGGAGTCTCAAGTCAGAAGCCAAGAAGCCTTCAGCACCAGAGCAGGGCACCCCTCTGAGGAGGTGCACACCCTCCCCTCCCCCTCCACTACCCCCCCTCTCAGGTCGGGGCTCACACTCCAGCTCCACCTTCCTGTGGAGGAAGTTGCTTTTGGACTCTGGGCTGGGAGAGCAGCCCCATACCCCCACCTGACCCCCCAACTCAGAGGCAGGTGTGGGACTCTCTCCCCCAGCCCTGCGTCCCTGCCCTGGATTGGGCCCTTGGGTTCACTGCCCTCCCAGGGTGGGTCTCAGCTGGTTGGGGTTCAGGCCACACCCTCCACGGTGGTTCCTGAGGCCGCTCCCCAGCCTCCCTCATTCCCTGGGATCCGGGTCTTTCCTCTCTCCCAGGCATTCGCACATCTCTCCATCTGCATATTTTAACTCCCCCAGCTGCCTTTCCAATTCCTCCCTGCCATTTCCCTCTCCTCCACCCCTCCCCCTGTCCTGCTGTGTTCACTCTCCCGCCTGGGCTGGGGCTTCAGAGCCTACTGTTGGCTGCTGTCTGAGCCTGCCTCCTTCCCAAGTGGGGAGCCAGGCCTGGGGCTTTCTGGACCCCTTGTACAGTGAAGACCTCAGCCAGCCACCTTGAGAGAGGAGCCGAGGTCACAGCTCCACATGGAGAGGACTGGTCTGTCCAGTGTCCCCACTGGAATGAGACCATGGCCTGCCCCTCACCTGCCTGGGAGGAAACCTCGCTCCATGACCCTGGGGGACGGACAGTGCCTCCAGGGAAAACACACCCTCCTGTCTGTTCCCCCTGCTCTGGCCACCCTCAGGGCCCGAGGTCCCAGCCACTGCCCCTCCTGGTCCTGCTGGAGAAGTTGTGCATGTTAAGTCTCTTCAGTCATGTCCGATATTTTGCAACTCTATGGACTGTAGCCCACCAGGTTCCTCTGTCCATGGGATTCTCCAGGCAAGAATAGTGAAGTGGGTTGCCATGCCCTCCTCCAGGGGATCTTCCCAACCCAGGGATTGAACCCAAGTCTTTTTACGTCTCCTGAAATGGCAGTCAGGCTCTTTATCACTGGCGCTGTTGTAGCCATGCGTTCTGGGAAACAAACTCACTCAGAAGGACAATGCAGATAGTGGAGTGCAGTTTATTATACCAGCAGGCCCAAGGCAGAGTCTCCTCTTAGCCAAGGACCCCGACCGACTTTCGTGAAAACCTTGTATGCCTTAAGTGTACTGCTCAAGCCCACATCCCCAAAATCCTTAAACCTAGCCTGGAAAGTGTTAAAGGGAGATACAATCAGGTTACGGCCATGATTCATAATCAGAAGGGTCAGCTGGTTATATATTGTAGCCTACACCAATGGTGCCATAAAGATTACAAAGGTGATTGACTCCATAGGGGATTATTACATTCTTTTTGGCAATGGGAAATCTTGGTATGGAATCTGGTGTTCATCAGTTCAGGAGGCCAGTTCGGCCGTAGGTATGTTATCCCCATGGCTACTGTTGTAGGAAGAGGGGGCCCCCCTCCAGGGCCCCAAGAGCAGGCTCTTGTCTAACACACGGAAAAGAATTGTCCGAGGAGACACATGCTGACAAAGCAAGAGAGTTTATTGGAAAGGGCACCCAGGTGGAGAGCTCTGCCATGTGGCTTACAGTCTCAGATTTTATGGTGATGGAATTAGTTTCCAGGTTGTCTTCGGCCAATCATTCTGATTCTGAGTCCTTCCTGGTGGCGCACGCATCGCTCAGCCAAGATGGATGCTAGCAAGAAGGATTCTGGGAAGTGGACGGACACACGGTGTCTCCTTCTGACCTTTCCCGAACTCTTCTGGTTGGTGGTGGCCTATTAGTTCCATGTTCCTTACCAGGACCTCCTGTCATAAAACAGTTCAAGCGAATGGCTACTAGAGAGCCCGGCCAGGGTGGGTGGTTTCAATCAATGTGCTTCCCCTAACACTGCCAGGCACATAGTCCAAAGCTCACTGAAAGTGCAAGATGGAGTTTCCTTCTTTTTCAAGATGGAGTCGGCTCGGCCTGTTCCTTTTCTCCCTCTACGCCACCTAGGAAGCCCCCTGGACTGAGGCAGAGGGAAGGCCAGAAGGGTTTGAGTTTGATTTGGGCAATCCTGTCCTGCTGCTCTTAATCCTATGGAAATTCCCCTCCCCAGTAGATCAATTCAGGCTTAATTCAACAACTGGTCAGATGGTGGGGTCTGGGCCAGTGGGGAGGGCTGGGGGACAGCCCAGCCACTAGGATCTCCCTCCTTCCAGCCGGAAATAAGGGCAGTAACGATAGCAACACTAACACACCTCACTGAGCACTTAGGCTGTCCCCGTCTTTTACTGAATAGAACTTACCAGTAATTGGGTTGTTGTTGGTACCTTAGCAGGCACATTCTGGGCTAGAGTGTCCCGAAATGTGGTCTGGGGATCACCTATTTCAGACTCAGGGAGGATTCCCAGTGTGGCACCCACAGAATCAGGATCTCATGAGGGTGAGGGAGTCTGCATTTTTAACCCCAGCCTGGGTACGAAAGTTTGGGAACCACTGCTCCCAATTCCGCTGTTCCCTTAGAGCCAGAGTCGCTCTTGGGATTTATGTCTGGAGATAAAGGTGGTGTGGAATTTGCCTGCCCACACACTGAGGCACGGCCCCCAGGAGCGCCTCTCCCCTGCCTGCTCCAGGAGGGGAGGGCAAGAGTCCCAGTTACATCTTCTTCCCACAGAACAGTCTTCCTCCAGTGAAGGCTGACACTTCCCAAGGGCAGCGTTAGTACCCACCCAACATCCCTTGGCAAATAATCCATCCTGCTGGCCCACCTCACCCCAGGCCTCCCCCAAGTAGATGGCCTGTGGTCTTCACTCAGACCTGGTGGACTGTACAGAACGAGATGCTCTGATGGACAACACAGTGAAGGTGGACCCGCCAACTACTATGGCCCCCACTCTGTCTGGAGAGGCTGTTCTGTCATGGGGCTGGGGGACCTGGGCCCCAGAGGGAGGCTTTCATATCTCTTTTCTGTCCAAGAATCCCTCCTCTGACACTCACTGTAGGGAGGGATGTTAGCTGTGAGCTGGCGATGATGTGGTCAGAGGATCCAAAGGCAGGAGCCGGAGCAGCTCAGTGACAGCACTTGCGGGGAGTCAGGAGTCCAGATAGCAGCCCTGCCTGCCTCCTGCAGACTTGGCCTTGGCCTTGGGCAAGTCACTGTCTTCCTCTGTGGCTCTTGGGTCAAAGTTGACCAGGTGGCATGTAATCTTCCCACACCCAGAAGAGGATTATCCCCTCCTGGCTATGCACATGTGTGTATGCGTGTTCGTGCATGCGTGAATGTGTGTGTAGTTTGTTCACTGTTTCAATGCGTGCCTCCTTCAAGGACCATCTTCCTCTGCTGTAACCCCGTGGGGTCCCCCCAGCCCCTGCACAGGAGCAGGGGTCGGCAGCCTCCTCTGTTGTCTCCCCCACACGGGGCCTTCTTTCCACAGTGGACTCACAGTGGGGTGGGGCCCCCACAAAGTGCTCGTTTATGAGCTGTGGTTGAGAGTTCAACCAGCAGTGTTCTTCAGGTCAGGGCCTGGGGAAAGTGGTGCCAATGGGTGACGGTCTTCAGGACAGAATTTCTCTACTACTATTTGACTACTGGCTGGCACTGCCCTTGGGCCCAGTGGGACCCAGCGTGGTGGCTTGGCCAGCTCACTCTGTCTCTGGGTCTCATGGCTCCCCCTTCTCTCTCTTCCGCAGGACAGCTCTCCTGCAGGCGCGTCCCCGGCTGCTCCTCCCCGTGCAAAGCCTTGTGTGCCTGGCAGCCTTCGGCCTGGCCCTGCCGCTGGCCATCAGCCTCTTCCCTCAGATGTCAGAGGTCAGTGGAGGGAGGGGCTCAAGGGCAGGACAGGGAAGGTTTGCGGTTTGGTCATTTATGAACCAATACTTAGTGCTGACTCCTTAGCAAGGGGCTAACTAGGCACTGGGGTTAGAACGTGAATGAGACACGCCCAGGTTCTCACCTCAAAGAGTCAAGGTCAAGCAGTGAACACAATGATGACACAAGGAATAACAAGTGAACGGTGAGTGGTGTGAGGATGGGAGGTGTTCGGCTGTGGGAGGGGACGGTAGGGGCCCAAACGGTGCCAAGAGAGACATGGCATTTCATGGGGCCTGAAGGATGGGTTAGAGCTGCCCAGGTGTGTAAGAAGAGAGGGGACACATAGGCTGAAGTCACCTGGTGTGAAGGTCGGTAGCTGAGGAAAGCCTGCGTTTCCGGCAGAGAGTGGAGAAGATGAGGGGCTAGGTAAGGGGGGCCTAGGGCCAGGTGGTGCTGGGAAGCTGGAAGCCACCACAGAGGCTAAGTGTTACCAGAAGAGCCGTGCAGAGCAGGACCACAGAGTCCCGATTTTGAATGGTCCCTGTGGTTGCATGCTGAGGCTGGGTTGCAGCTCCAAAGGAGAAGGAGCCTTCAGGAGGCAGTGGCGCACGTCCAGTTAGAGAGGATGGTGGCTTGGACCAGGCTGTTGGCAGCGAGCATGGAGAAGAGTGGGTCCTTTAAGAGAGAGTTAGGAAGCAGCTTTATCCGGATTTGAGGAAGAACTGCATGTGGTGGGAAGACAAGGAACCGGCAGGATATGCGCCTGGCTACCAGGCAGATGTAGGTACTGCTTAACAAGATGGAGACAAGGAGGAGCTGACATGCGGGAGGACAGCGAGTGGAGCTGGATGGGTGCGTGGGGCTTGAGGAGCCTGCGGAACACGTGAACGGAGGTGCCCTGTGGGATTTGGCTTTGGGTCTAGAATCCAGGAGAGAGGCCTGGGCTGGAAGGACAGAAGTAGGGGCCCCCAGTCTAAACAGTGTTGGAAGCCAGGGTAGTGGGTGGGATCAGTCAAGGAGTGTGTGGTGAAAAGAGGCCCCCGGAAGGGGGCTGCCCAAGGATGAGTGGCCAGGGAGGTAAGGATGGAGCCAGGTGGGATTAGACCTGGGGGCATCCTTAGACAGCAGACTTCCTGTGAGGTCAACCTCTGTGAGGCTGAAGAGTGTCATTGGTATCTCTGGACATGAAGGCAAACCCCATCCCAAGGGATCGGTGGGGCTCAGCAAGGGGGGTGGGGGTGAGGAAACAGGGCGGCAGGCTGACCGCTTGGTCTAGAGGCTTGGGATGGAAAAGAGAGAAGGGAAAGGAAGCCAAGGGGAAAGAGAGAAGCAGACCCACCACTGGAATGAGATGTGGGATCAAGAGAGGCTTTGTTTTCACTCTTTACAAGTGGGAGAGGCTGGAGCTTGTGCAAATGCAGAGGGAAGACCTCAGGAGAGAAGGAGGACATTGGAGGGGGAGGATGGAGAGCAAGCCCGTGAAGTGGGGGAGGCAGTTCAGAGGATTCGCTGGGCGTGGCGACCCCTCTGCCCTTCAGTACGGGGAGGCAGATGCGGTTGGGGTGGAGTTTGGGGGTGGGAGGTTAAGGAAGTTGTTCTGATGGCTCCCGGGGTCTCAAGACTGAGCAGAGGAAGTAGGAGAGTGGGAAGGGGAGGTCAGAGGTCAGAGGGCCATGGGGGAGGCTGGAGACCTTCAGAGGGGAGAGCGAGAGAGACGGGGGAGCAAGGAAGTCAGCGAGCCTGGGGGGCAGGGCCAGGGGTCAGCGGAGGGGCTGGCTGGGGGAAGGTACAGGGCTGCGGGGGTGGCCAGGGATCATCTACCCCGAGGTACAGGGCCGGCTCCAGTTTTGTCTGGCTGAGGGAGGATTCGGGAGGAGCAGAGGACCCCAGAACCTTAGCTGGGTTGGGGTGAAGGAGCACTAGCAGGCTGGGTGAGAAGAGCAAGGTGTGGTGCAGAGGCAGACCTGGGGAGGCAGAGAACGCCTGGAGCCACTGAACTCATGGAAGACAGCGGCTGTGGCTGCAGCACTGAGCCTGCTCAGTCCTCGCCAGAGGGGGTGGGCGGGGTGCAGCTTCCCCCAGGCAAGTTGAGGAAGGTGAAAATAAGGTCCTGGGTGTTACACCTAGACTGTGAGGACTGGAGACATAGGGTCTTAGAGTCGGAGGAAGTGACCCAGCCTCCAGGCCCCAAGGAGGGTATGGACTGGCATCACTTCCCTCCACTGAGTCCCAGAGTTTCAGGCAGAAGCTATAACGGGAAAGGGCTCCTGTCTTGGGGGCCAGCCTAAGGCACACGGATGGAAAGCAGTATCCTCATGCCTCCGGGGCCCAGCCTTGTTACAAAGCCTTCCAAACCTTATAGCTCACTCCCAAAGCTGAACAGCTATATCCTGAAGCTTTGGGACCCCAAATGGAGCTGGGGGTTCCAGGTTGCCCGGAGCTCAGAAGATGGGAGGGAGGGCACTTCTTAGTGGTCCCAGTACCCCCATGTGGAAGGCCTGAGCCCACACTCCCCAAAGTCATGAACTGCGTGTCTGTACAGTTGGGCCGCGTCTGCGGTTCTAGGCGAGAGTTGAGTGCCCCGGGTGCTTGCAGGCACCCCTGTGTTCAGAAGCCTCGAGTAGCTCCCATGTCTCTACCTGACTGCACAGGGGAGGGACCCAGGGCAGAGAAAGCCTACGAGAGAATTGGAGCCTGTCCCATTGGAAGAATTTTCAAGGTCATCCTGTTTTTCACCCCCCTGGCTATCTGTGGGGGGAAATGGAGGCCCAGAGAAGCTGAGGGTCCAGAGTCACAGATAAGCCGGGAACTGATGTGGGAGAACACACAGAGGCCCGCTCCCAGTTCAGAGCTCCCAAGAGGTGTTGCATCTGCTTGTTTCACGGGATTTTCTCTCTTACTCTTTTCGCCTACCCTGGGGCAGTGAGAGAGGAGGGAGCTGGGGCCTCCCTGTGGTGGTGGAGTCTAGAACTGTAGGTCTTTGGAGGGTGCTCCTCTGGGACAAATAACAGAGAAATGGCCACAGTCCAGCCACTCCAGCCTCCAGCTATGGCTGCCGAGAGGTGGTCTAAGTGAGCAACGTCCAGGCTCCTTCCTTTCTCCAGGCCTGCCACAATTAGGCATGAAAGTTAGTTCTGGGTGTCTAACCAAAGTGCCTCTCATTGCAACCCAAGCCTCTTTCTCTAGATTGAAAAGAATGTAGTCATTTTGTAATAAATCTCTAGAACTTTCTCTGGGAAAGGAGAGTAGGGACGTGATTTTCAGAGCCTCCTCCTCACCTGCATCAACCCCACAGAATGCAGGCTGGCCTGTGCATTATGGGGTGTCTTGAGGCCTGTCTCTGACCTATGGCACTAAGGCCATCAGGCTGAGAGGACCTCGTTCCCTCTTTCTTCCTCCCAATTAATTCTAACGAGGTGCTGCTTCTGCTGTGTGGGGATCATGTCTCACATTCCAGAAGCCAGTGGGATTTGCCACAGTGAGTCTGGACTTGCTTGGGCTGACCCAACCTTGCCAAGAGCCACCAGGGCTGTCAATAGGAGTAATCACTGGCACACTAATTAATTAATTAGGTGACCTGGAGATGGAATTTAGGAACTGGTTCCTAGAGTGGCTGTCCTGCAGTGATTGGTGTGGGGTTTCCAACCTACTAACCCCAAAAGTTGAGGAAAAAACTTCAATCCCCTCTTCAATTGCTGGAAGAGTTTTGTCTACTCTTTTCAAACTAGTATTTCTGCCTATTAAAATGGTGCTAATTTTAAAATTAAAATTGCAAATGATAATAATTATAGCCACCATTTACTAAATATCTACTAGGGGTCTCTGAGTGCCTTGTATTAAATCTTCCTAATATTCCTTAAGTCAAGGGAGTACTCCTGTTTATCAAGGGGTGTTGCCTAGACAGTTAAATATATGTGTCTCAGGCTCTGGGGAGAGATTTTGGCTGGGGAACATGAAACCTTTGATGCATGGGGGAGACTAAAGCCCTGGAAGTGTCGAGGTTGCCATGGGAGGGAAAGAAAAGCTGTCTTAACAAGGGCAGGAGCAGCCAGGGGAGAAACCTGATGAGCATTTTCATGGACACTGAGGACAAGGCCATTCTGAGGAGGAGGGGGCTCCCTGCAAGTAAGCTGCTGCAAAGGGGACTAGCAGGAGTTGACAAGACTTGGCAGCCCAGGGGTGTAGCTGGACAAAGCAGTTGTGGAGGCAAAGTGGTAGTCAGGATTCTCTCTCTGTTCTGAGAACTGAGCTCAGGGATGGGAAGCCACTGGAGAACAGCAAAGAAAATGTCATTCACCACTGTACTGTGAGATGGTCAAGGGATGGGACACATTGGGTGGCCGCTGTCCTGTGGGATGGGGGCTTGGGAGCCCAGGGAGAGGGCCGTGATGGGGAAGGAGTCATACAGCCCAGGGCAAAAAGGCATGGCCTCCGGGGGGCCCTGGGGTCCAGTAAGCAGAGGGCCTGGTTGATATGGTGGTGAAGTATGGATCCAGAGCATGACAGTCCTGCAAGGCAGGGACCAGTATTATTCCATGTTTACAACTGAGAAAACTGGGGCATATAAGCAATGTGCCCAAGGCCCAGAGTTGGTAATAATGGAGAGGGCTCTGTATTCACAGAAGGATTCCAGAACCCTCCCAGCCCACCCCCACCTTACTGTCAAATGAGAAGGCACAGGTCTGAACCCCAGAGGGCTCCTTGCTAATTTACCAGTACGAACTTTCCAGTGCCCTCCCCCAGCCCTCCTCCTTCATGGGGAATCCATGTCCACATTCACAGGGACCTTCTGAAGTCTGCCTTTGTTCTCTAACCCAGAGCTGAGGTCAGTTGGGGATGGGGGCCTATAGGCCAGCAGTTTGGGTGAGCTTGAGTGTGAGAATGGGGAAGCAAGGTCTGGTCTCCCTCCTGAGCCCCGGTCCCGTTGCAGGGAATGTGGGGTGTGTCCTGGTGGACCCTGGGACCTGCAGGTTAAGGCTATGGGGCATTGGCCAAGGCCAGCTCAGCCAGGCTGTGCCCAGGCAGCGATGGGCCCATCTGCATCCACACCACAGATATTGGGGTGCTTTCCCCTTTTCCTTGTAGTTGGGAGGGTCGTGTCATAGCCCCCGCTCTCAGGGAGCTCTGTTCTGGGGAGGCAGATAGAAACCCAGTAACCAAGGAATGGGCTGCCGCTCAGGTGATGGTGCAGCTATGATGAAAATAAAGCGGGGGGCTGTGCTGGAGCTTGCCCAGGGCTGCGCAGGTTGCAGAGGCCTTCCTGTGGCGTGTGGGGTCTGGTTTGTTTTGACCTTTCTGGCCCTGCCCTCTCTGGAGATTGGGGCTCTGGGCTCCAGGCCAATGCAGCCAGCTCTGTCCTCCCCCAGACACACATATATACACACGCACGTGCTGGTGCCTCAGGTCCCTCAAGGGAGATGTCCAAGGTCCAGTCTCCGAGCCCATGGGCTTGGCTGCCACGAGAGGCTGGACCTGGGGATGGTCAATGTCCCTCGCACTCTGACAGCCAGCGTTCCCCACCTGGGAGCACTTCCAGTCCCGCCTAGTGAACCTCTCGTCTCCCCACAGCAAGAAGCAGCACCTCTGCCAAGTCCCCTGCCCGTGGCCCTGCCCGCTGCTGTCTCTGTCTCTGTCTCTCTTTGTGCTTCTCTCCCTCCATTCCTCTGGGCTCTCCCCCACCCCGTTCCCCTCTCTTCCCCCCGCGACTCCCCCGGGAGCTTGGGGGGCTGGGGAGCCGGGCAGCACATACAAGCCGGAGCCATTGTTCGACAATCTGTTTTTGTCTTCATCTTGTTGGCAGGCGGCAGGAGAGGAGCAAAAGGTTAATGAGACTCTGTGCCGCGGGATTACCGCGCCGGCGAGCGGCGGGCGGGCGAGCCAGCCGTGGTGACAGGGAACTAATTAGGAGCAGTTTAACAGGAGGAAAAAGTGAGATCTCCTCTTCACCAACTGTCAATAATTAGCTGGTTTGGTGAGGTTGAAATGTGTCCACAGCAAAAGGTGGGGCTTTTCTGTGGACGAGTGAGGCTCGGGGGTTCAGGGGCCCCTGGGGGCTCTGTCCTGTCCCTAGGTGGGGTTCAGGCCGGGGGCTGCCCCATGTGCCCCGGGCATGCCCTCCTCCCCTCTGCCTGGCATCCCCCCACCTCAACTCTCTGTGTGTTTGGGCTTCACCTCAAAGACCTCCGTTTCCTTTGCCACAAGATGAGGGGTTGGAAGTAAGCTTTCTCCTGGTTCTGTCCATTAGGACTCTGGAAGTGAAACCATGAAACTGGGCCTTGGTACTAGAGTTGGGAGAGCCGACGGCGGGCTGTAGGACCTTAAGTCAGATGCTGACCCTAGGGTGCTTCTCTGGTAGTGTGGGAGCACCACCCTCTGGGGCCAGGCATGGCTTATGGATGGTGCTGAGTAGTGAATGGGCAGAACCTTCCTAGGAACATGCCTTGGGGCCCCTGGACCCTCACTCAGCTCCTTAGCCCTCCCAGCAGCAATAGAGGTGGGAGCACAGGAAAGAGTGGCTGGACTGCTTCTGTAGGGCTGGGGGCTCCCCGAGTGTGTCTATGTCTCTCTGTCTCTCCCCTGCACCAGCTTTGCAGGGTCTATGTGGGGTCAAGGTGTCTGGTTCCACTAGCAGCGAGGGTTGTTGCCCTGTGATTGTTGATTGTCGATTGTTGGTTTGTTGGTCCCTGACACCTTAGCAGAGAACCCCCGCTCTGCCCCTCCAGGCTCTGCCAAACACCTTGACAGGAAGAAAAGACATCATCTGAGCCCCCCCAGGGCTTCCTGCTCAGAGCTCCCCGTCAGCCCTGCTAACCCCCCAACCTCTCCCTCTCAGCCGAGCCCTTCCTTAACTCAGCCCTGCAGGGTCTAGGGCATCAGAAACTTAGGCCCTCCTATGTCCTCACTCTAGTCATCCCGGTCTCAGAGACTGGCTTTTAGAGGTCACCTGCATGCTATAGATGAGGTGTTTGAATGTCAAGCTTAGCCATGCCCCTACTCACTCCCCTACTCCTCTCAGGTCCCCCTCCCAGCTTCCATAGTTAAGAAACAAAGAGGCACACCATCCCTGTTTGGGGAAAAAATGTAGGTACCCCCAGTGGGTACCAGAACCTCCACCATCTCTCTCCTCATCACTAGCCCTGAAGAA